>NC_053392.1:521974752-522279628 GCF_905171765.1 Bufo bufo
ATGCGTAGAAGTCTTTGAGTCATTTTAATCCACTGCATCTTCTAGAATGGTCACCAATAGTTCATAATAGAGAGCCAATTTTCTTCCATTTGGAAAAGAACTGTATTGTATTAATCAAGGATGGTTCTAGAAATAACTGAACTGCCAGATGGTCCTTCAATTTGCCATGCTAAACATATAAGTATCTCGGCATGAAACCTAGAAGTCCTTTCTGCTCTGAAATATAACACTATGGGGGAAATTTATTAAGACTGATACTTCTGAAACCAGCCTCAATAAGAAATCTTGGTGGTGTACCATGTAACAGAATAGGGGTCCATTCACACATCCGCAATTTTTTTCCAGGTCCGTTCTGGAATTTGCAGACCTATTCATTTTCAATGGGGCCGGAACGGATGCTACGTGCTGTCCGCATACTCACTTCTGAATCCGCAATTCTGTTCCCGAAAAAAATAGGACATGTCCTATTCTTATCCGCAATTGCCGACAAGAAAAGGCATTTTCTATTATAGCGCCGGTGATGTGCAGTCCGCAAATTGCAGAACGCACATTGCCGGTGTCAGTGTTTTGCGGATCCACAATTTGTGGACAGCAAAACACCTACGGACGTGTGAATGGACCCTTAAGGCGTATTCGCACTTGCGTTATGGTATTCCATTAAAGGTTCCATTATAACAGAGTTATAACGGTATATAACGGAATTCGTAAGTCCTGTTGACAGGACTTTGTTTTCCGTACTGCATAACAGAAACGTGACGGATCTGTTATTCTTGCCCATAGATTTCTATTATGATGGATCAAAATGGAATGTCTCTTAAAGGCTTCAGTTTTGTATTCTGCCTTTCGAATTCAGTTATATTCAGTTATGACTCTGTTATAATGGAACCTATAACAGAATACTCTAACGCAAGTGCAAACCCGCCCTTATTAAGAGGCAAACCCCTTTTTTTAATTTTAACACATCCTCAGGAAGTCCATGCATCAGAAAACGAAATCTATGGCACCAAGCAGCTACCGTAGATTTCAGGTGTAACGTGTGCTAGTTTTATGGTGCAATGTGTCAGGAAATCCTGCCTGCGGTCCAGCCCTAACACCCATGGACTGCCCATTTTTTCCATAAATCATGTCAGAAAAGGCGCAAACCATAACTGTGTGATTTTGCTACACCAGAAAATTGGGACAGCACAATGATTCACTCCATCCCATATGCTCTATGCTTCCAAAATGGCTTTTTTTGCTGGTCCTCCAATAAAATAAATTCATTTTATTTTGAATACTTCATCAAATAGCTGAAAGCTTATTTAGGTTTAATGTGTCTAACTAGCCATGAAGCTACATATTATACAGTAACATTTCTTCCCCCATACATTTGTAGTTGAATACACAATAAATGTTCAATTCCTTTTTGCGAATTTGAACATAAATAAACATAAACATGGAGTGTGCGATGAAAGTGGTTGCTCTGAATATAGTGAATGCTCACTACTTTGATCTTGCTCAGGCATGCCTTCATTTATTGTATCTGAAATAAATAGCATCCTAGTTTACCAAGACTTAACTATTCTTGAAATGCTTTTGAAATTTGAAATTCTGATTTCTCCAGTTTTAAATAGTGTTACTTCCTTCTCACAAAAAAAGAAAAATCTCTGTCAGCCTATATTTTTTTCCTTTCCAATTGACAGAGTAAGGAGAATTGACAGATACCTTGTCATTATGTTCTGACAGGTGAATATATACAGGGGAAAGAAAATGAATCATTAAAAGAAAGCTTTCCTTTTAAATCAGTGGAAATATGCATTATTGATATTGAGTCGTATGGACTGAGTAACAGTGACTGTTTTAATCAACTTGGAAATATAACAAAATATAATTTAAAAAATTACAGTTTTCTTTAATTTATTGTATCTTGGTAAGGTATGTTTTGCATCTATCTATCTATCTATCTATCTATCTATCTATCTATCTATCTATCTATCTATCTATCTATCTATCTATCTATACATCTATCTATCTATCTATCTATCTATCTATCTATCTATCTATCTATCTATCTATCTGATATCTATCTGTTTATATATCTAATATCTACCTCATATCTAGCCATCTATTGTACACTGCTCAAAAAAATAAAGGGAACACTTAAACAACACAATGTAACTCAAAGTCAATCACACTTCTGTGAAATCAAACTGTCCACTTAGGAAGCAACACTGAATGACAATCAATTTCACATGCTGTTGTGCAAATGGGATAGACAACAGGTGGAAATTATAGGCAATTAGCAAGACACCCCCAATGAAGGAGTGGTTCTGCAGGTGGTGAAAACAGACCTCTTCTCAGTTCCTATGCTTCCTGGCTGATGTTTTGGTCACTTTTGAATGCTGACGGTGCTTTCACTCTAGTGGTAGCATGAGACGGAGTCTACAACCCACACAAGTGGCTCAGGTAGTGCAGCTTATCCAGGATGGCACATCAATGCGAGCTGTGGCAAGAAGGTTTGCTGTGTCTGCCAGCGTAGTGTCCAGAGCATGGAGGCGCTACCAGGAGACAGGCCAGTACATCAGGAGACGTGGAGGAGGCCGTAGGAGGACAACAACCCAGCAGCAGGACCGCTACCTCCGCCTTTGTGCAAGGAGGAACAGGAGGAGCACTGCCAGAGCCCTGCAAAATGACCTCCAGCAGGCCGCAAATGTGCATGTGTCTGCTCAAATGGTCAGAAACAGACTCCATGAGGGTGATATGAGGGCCCGATGTCCACAGGTGGGGGTTGTGCTTACAGCCCAACACCGTGCAGGACGTTTGGCATTTGCCAGAGAACACCAAGATTGGCAAATTCGCCACTGGCACCCTGTGCTCTTCACAGATGAAAGCAGGTTCACACTGAGCACATGTGACAGACGTGACAGAGTCTGGAGATGCCGTGGAGAACGTTCTGCTGCCTGCAACATGCTCCAGCATGACCGGTTTGGCATTAGGTCAGTAATGGTGTGGGGTGGCATTTCTTTGGAGGGCCGCACAGCCCTCCATGTGCTCGCCAGAGGTAGCCTGACTGCCATTAGGTACCGAGATGAGATCCTCAGACCCCTTGTGAGACCATATGCTGGTGCAGTTGGCCCTGGGTTCCTCCTAATGCAAGACAATGCTAGACCTCATGTGGCTGGAGTGTGTCAGCAGTTCCTGCAAGACGAAGGCATTGATGCTATGGACTGGCCCGCCTGTTCCCCAGACCTGAATCCAATTGAGCACATCTGGGACATCATGTCTCGCTCTATCCACCAACATCATGTTGCACCACAGACTGTCCAGGAGTTGGCACATGCTTTAGTCCAGGTCTGGGAGGAGATCCCTCAGGAGACAGTCCGCCACCTCATCAGGAGCATGCACAGGCATTGTAGGGAGGTCATACAGGCACGTGGAGGCCACACACACTACTGAGCCTCATTTTGACTTGTTTTAAGGACATTACATCAAAGTTGGATCAGCCTGTAGTGTGTTTTTCCACTTTAATTTTGAGTGTGACTCCAAATCCAGACCTCCATGGGTTGAAAAATTTGATTTCCATTTTTTTATTTTTGTGTGATTTTGTTGTCAGCACATTCAACTATGCAAAGAACAAAGTATTTCAGAAGAATATTTAATTAATTCAGATCTAGGATGTGTTATTTTTGTGTTCCCTTTATTTTTTTGAGCAGTGTATATGAGCCATAACATTTTTGTAAATATTTTATTATATCTTTTCATGAAACAACTCTCTATATATGACACTATGATACAATGTAAAGCAGTCAGTGTACAGCTTGTATAACGGTGTAAATTTGGTGTGCCCTCAAAATAACTCAACACACAGCCATTAATGTCTAAACTGCGGGCAAAAAAGTGAGTACACCCCCTAAGTGAAAATGGCCAAATTGTGCCCAATTAGCTATTTTCCCTCCCCGATGTCATGTGACTCATTAATGTTACAAGGTATCAGATGTAAATGGAGAGCAGGTGTGTCAAATTTGGTGTTATCGCTCTCACACTCTCTCATACTGGTTCAACATGGCATTGTTGAATCTTGACATTTTCAACATGGCAGAGCATAGCAAAGAACTCTCTGAGGATCTGAAAAAAAAGAATTGTTACTCTACATAAAGAAGGCCTAGGCTATAAGAAGATTGTCAACACCCTGAAACTGAACCGCAGCACCCTGGCCAAGACCATACAGAAGTTTAACAAGACAGGTTCCACTCAGAACAGGTCTCGCCATGGTTGACCGAAGAAGTTGAGAGCATGTGCTCAGTGTGATATCTACAGTTCCTAATGATCAACCATACTATTAAAAGCAACGGTGAAGTAAACAGTGAACTTTGATTGTCTAATGACAATGGCACCTGTGAAGGGGCAGAATATGTTAGGCCGGGTTCACATCTGCATTGTGAACTCTAGAACTCTGATGAGGTCACTGTATCTGGCATATATGCCGGCTTTTGGCAGGACAAAAGCACTTAAATCGGTGGTATCTGGCTATGCCGGATATAGTGAACTTCAGCAGTCTATTACTCCATCAAATGTGGTCTTTGTCAGCAAGTGAACAGTCAGTCTTGAGGTTGATGTACTTAAGGCAGAACAAATCGTTAAGCCCAAGGATCTGAGCGACTTTAACATGGGCTAAATTGTGATAGCTAGGAGACTGCGTCAAAGCATTTCTAAAATGGAAGGTCTGATGGGGTATTCCCCCTAAGCAGTAGTTTTTACCTAACAAAAGTGGTCCAAAGAAGTTCAATCCGTGATTCAGTGACAGGTTTCCAAGATTCAACAATGCTTGTGGGGACATATGGCCAGTCTATCTGGGACTATCCCACATAACACTAGTGTAGCGCATATTCATGAAAAAGCTATTGCTGGTTATGATAGAAAGTTATCAGAACACACAGAACATAATAACTGGCTGTGTATGGGACTACAAAGCTGCAGAGCTGTCAGAATGCCCATGCTGACCCTGTTTCTTGCTGAAAATGCCTACAGTGGGCATATAAACTTGAACTTTGACATGTACAATCTACCTAAACATTTTGGCAGATTAAAGGGTTTCTAACACCTCATTTTGACCTAATTAGCTCTCAGACACTAGCGATCTGCTAGTGTCTGATCTACCTAACAATGCTATTCTCAGACCTGTGTGTGGATCCGTTTCACTAAAAAACGAACTTTTATTAATATGCTAATGAGCCTCTAGGTGCTATGGGGGAGTCTTTTCAGCACCTAGAGGCTCGGTCTACTCACATTGTATGCCGCCCCGCTCGTCCGTTAAGCCCGCCCATCTCCTCTTGAATGCCATCCTCCATCTGAGCCAGTGGACGAATTCTCGCCCCTGCGCCGGCGCGTCTGTATTCTGCGCAGGCACAGTGAATGTCTGACCGCTCCCTGCACAGACATCTCCACTGCACCTGCGCCGATGACCGAGATGTCTGTGCAGGCAGCTCTAGTGTCTGAGAGCTAATTAGGTCAAAATGAGGTGGTAGAAACCCTTTAAGTGTACCCCTTAATAAATGAAGAAAAATAATATGTTTCCAATGTTGTGTGTGCCTATATAAGCAGGTTTGACTGAATTGGACCTGAAATAATTATTGGTAAATTTGTTCATTTCAAAATGTTGACTTGCCCTCCAAATTTCCAAGATCTCAAACTAATTGTGAGATGTGCTGGAAAAAGTCTGATCTGTAAAAGCTTCAGCTCGCATGTTACAGGTCTTGTGCTAGATACCAATGTACACTATGAGAGATCTTATAGAACCAAAGCCTTGATGAATCAGATATGTTTTAGTGGCATGACATGGGATGTATATTGATAACTTTGCAGCTGATCAGCAGATAGATAATAGAGCATTATAATATTTTAAATATAAAATGTGAAATTCCAATCATTTTCATTGAAACATTTTAAAGAGAGTAATACTGTGACATATTTTACAGTGTACCTCAAAATAACTGAACTAGTAAGCTGTCTGCACATTAGATCATTTGATTTAAAAGGCAAGTCATAGTCAAGAGCAAAATATTCAATAACATTAAATCAGTTTTGCAAAATATATTCTTACTTTAAAAATGATTTTGCTTGGAGTGATAGTGCAGTAATAAAGAAGTTATTGACCAGATGTTATTGATTGTACAGTCCTCGGGCAAAGAACACTGACCTTGCTCACTCTCTTATTGCTTACTCCTTCGCTGGCCTCCTTCATCTATGCTCGTTCAATAATATTTATTAATATATATTTTTAGCAAAGAAAAAACTATATGTTGCAAGGTTAGGGTTTCCTCTATTTTTCTCTTTAAAGCCACAGTCAGTTTTGAAGGAAGAAAGCTTGATTACAAAATCGTACATTGATGTGTTTCCGATGTGTTACAACTGTTTGTTGTAAGATGCACATTTGTTTTTAAGTTTAATGATATTAAATAAGAATTGCTATTATATTGTATTAAATAACAAACAATTATTGTATGCTTCAACTAAAATCACTGCATTGGTACACTAATGCTTTTAGTACCTATGTTCATAAAACCAAATAATTTAATAAATACAAAATGAGATGAAAGAGCTCATTATCACATATTGCTACCTTATTAAAATCAGAGACACTGTGCTCTGGATATCCAGCTTCTACTTTGCTTCTAATATAGTAATCTGCATAGATACAGGTAGATGTAACTATTAAGCAATTGGAACCAGTTCAGTTTAAGGAGGGTAATTAAATTACGTTATGCAGAAGTATGATGCCAAAATATGGTCAAGATCCTAGGCTCTGATCATATAATCGTTAATAGGTCCTATGAGTTTATCAGTATTTGTGAGGGTAAGAAAACAGCTATCAAAAACACTGGAATCAGACAGACTTGAATATCAATGGGAACTGGTACAGAAAAGCTGCCATGGCTCCACTGTAAACTGTAGCCATGATAATAGCATACATGAAAGATTTACTATATAGATCAAAATGTTGTTAAATGCAAATCAGGTGTCCTGTTTTCAGATACTTACAGGACCCAAATGCTTAACTCAATCCAAGTCTTAGTAAAAAAAAATAGCACCTTATAGGCCTTCCTGGCTCCTCAAAAGCATTATTGACAGTGCAAATGCACCATATAGGTAGGGTGTTTCTGGGCACCACATCTGAATTTGGTCCTAAAGATGCTGCACAAGCACCATAGAAATTGCAGCTTTGAGCAGGATTGAATTTCTGCCTACCACTCAGGTCCTTTTACTCAGCTCTGTGCAGGTAAGAAAATATATCCACCAGTCAGGTCCTTCTACTTTGCGCTAGGCAAGAGAGAAGGTCTTGAGAAAAAAGAAGGCAGCACTTCAGAAGTTCATGAAGAAAGCGGGTGATTTATTAACCCATGTGACAGCAACGTTTCAGCTCTCTCTATGGAGTCTTTCTCAAGTCATAGTGACATGTGCAAACAACTGCGCTTTTATAGCATACATGATAGAAATTGCAGCTTTGAGCAGGATTGAATTTCTGCCTACCACTCAGGTCCTTTTACTCAGCTCTGTGCAGGTGAGAAAATATATCCACCAGTCAGGTCCTTCTACTTTGCGCTAGGCAAGAGAGAAGGTCTACCAACTAGTCAGGTCCACTGCATGCAGAGGAGAATGCCTGCCCACCAGTCAGGTCCTCCTACTTATATTGGTGCAAAAGAGAAAACCCAACCAATGGAATCATTCTGTTCAGCTCCATGCATATGGAAAAACCCACCTAGCAATAAAGTCCTTCTACTCAGTTCTGTGCAGAAGAGAAAATCCACCCACTGGTCAGGTCCTCCTAGTCAACTCTTTGCAAAATCAGACCACCATTAAAGTCCTTCTACTCAGCTCCATGCAGAAGCAAAAACCCACACCAGTCAATTACTGTACTACTGCTCAGCTACATGTAGAACAGAAAAATGGATCATCAGTCAGATCATTCTACTCAGCTCCATGCAGAAAAGAAAACCCACCCATCAGTCAAGTCATTTTTCTTGTTAGAACAGCGACCCATGCTCACCGTTATCCTGTTCTCTAGGTCGGGCATATCCGTTGATCCAATCACCATTCTGTGGTTGTCCGTGGTCCACCATTTGGACCTGCTACCCCTCGTTCCTGCAATGGGCTTGACTAACGGAGTCCTGCGCTCCTCACCCTGGCCTGCTTTCTTTGTCTGTAGGGCGTAAGCATGCTTCCCTAATTCCTGACCAGACTTTTACTGTCTATGAGTTTTGCCTGATACCTCAGTACTCCACATCTGTGGGTCAGCTGTCAACCACACTGGGACTACTCCAGGAGCTAGCACCCTGCAGCAAAGTCCAGATCCCTGTATAGGGGTAAATACCAGGGAGATGCCAGGTTAACACCCTTAGGTTTAGCTTAAAGTCAAACCGGTTGAATGACACAGTGGTTGCAGACCCAATGATGATCATTACTGTTTGCTAAGGCCATTGAACCAGCTGGCTAACACTGAATGTGACTGACTGAGATTTTCAAACAATTGGATCACCAGGGTGTTTGCCATAAGTAACTTCTGTAATACATATACAATATCTCTGCTTGCCTAAATGACTTGACCACTGCTACTGCATCATTTGCACTGATAACTCCACCTGCCGCAGCCTCTGACAGTTCCAGGTTATGTCTGCCACTTCCTAGTTGTTAAGAAGGGAACCCTGAGCTATTCTGAGGGTTCATCAATCAGTGTACTACACACTTTGAGCTGCAACCGCACCAGTTCTCTACCAACAGGGCTAAAGTTTCCTTCCTGATCTCACTCCTGATGGGTGAAGCTCTAGCCTGGGCTATCTCACTCAGCAATCGTCAGTAGTCCCTGTCCACCTGTCACCGCCAGCTCTCTGAGAAGGTCTGGCAGACGTTCTTCTGTACCTCTTGCATGATGTTCTTTGTTTTGGTTTCACTTTGTCATCTCCTTTCCTTCTCCCAGCTGTCACCTATTTACACTAATTGCCTCCCTTTATATTCCCTCCCATACTGCCTCACTTAGCGGTTTATACTACTTCCTGGATTCAAATGTTCACTGCTGGAGACTTCTGTTACTACTTGTTCAGATAAGTCCTTTCATGTATTGTGTTTCCTTGCTGGCTTGATTCTAGGTGACCCTGACTCCCTCCGTATTAAGTGCAGGGAGCCGGTGGTCGTGTCCCCTCACTATTATAGGGTTTTCAGGTGTCACACATTCTAGGTACGAGGGCATGCAATCGTCTACCTCTGAGACCCTTGTATGTGCTTAGCAATCAGGGTAAGCTCTTAGGGTTTTATAGGGGTCACCTTTATGCTCCTTAGTTTGGGATCAAGCCAGTCGGATGTTTATCCATAACTTCCAGCTATCTGCAACATCATCCGTGACACCACCTTCCATAGGGTCTTTGAGGTACCTGTTCATACTACATCTTCTGCTTCTTCACTTTTGCAACCTTACTGTTGTCCAATATGCATTCAGTTCCATACCTTGGCTTCTGAACTAGCCTGGAACAATGAGGCACTGGCGCCAGCTTCATGGCAGGGTCTCTTTTGACAAATGAAATTATTGAAATATTAAATTAACTGGTGGGTCGTGATTAGTGTTGGTCAAATCGAAGCCAAACTAATTTACTTCGATCATCAATTTTTCCTGAAATGGAGGGGAAAAGAATAAATACAATAAAAAAATAATATATATATATATATATATATATATATATATACAGTGAAAAAAGTGAAGAGCAGCACAAAGAGAGCAAATAGTAGTGCAAAAAATCCTTCAAAAGACCTAAGACCAAGGTCTTCTTAGTTATCTTGAGAAAAAAGAAGGCAGCACTTCAGAAGTTCATGAAGAAAGCGGGTGATTTATTAACCCATGTGACAGCAACGTTTCAGCTCTCTCTATGGAGTCTTTGTCAAGTCATAGTGACATGTGCAAACAACTGCGCTTTTATAGCATACATGATTGAAATAAGTGATTACGGTACATCATTATCATTCAATATAATACAAAATAGTGCCAAAATACAATGTATATACAAATTATTCCAATCAAATCTGCATAATTAAATATACAATCTTACATACAAAGTGAAAAACGTGCAATAATTCATAAAAAATTTATTCCATATGATAAATATAGTATAACAAACATGATTGCAATAAATCAAACACCAGGTGTACATGATTCTGTGATTAAAAAGATAAAAGCAAATAACATGATCTCACATGGAGCCAGAGACTGCAGGGCCTTGTCGGCGAAATGAAAATCACACTGCGCAGGCGCCAATTACTCCTACTATCGCGAGAGGTGTAATCTGCCTTACTAGCATGGGAGACCACAGAAAACATGGCCCCCTCAACAGTTATATCCACAGAGCCATCCCCTTTAACAGTGACCTCCACAAAGGCTGCCCCTTTTTTAGTACCCCGTCTCGTTAACATTAAATTCCACAATAACCCGCCCCTTTAACAGTGACCTCCACAGAGCTCCATTCCATTAAAATGTGACTTCCACAACACTCCGCCCCCTTAACAGTGACCTCTACAGCAATCTGCCCCTTAACACTGACCTTCATAGTGGACCATCCTCTTAACTATGACCTCCACAGCAGTCTGCCCCTAGGGTAGCCAGAGGTCCGGTTTTAGGCCGGACAGTCCGGCTTTCAGACTCCCTATCCTCCGTCCAGTGCAGGGCATGGATGGACGCAGGGATGTCCTTTTAAACTCTCAAATAGCAGCACTGTGCTGTCTGAGCGTCATCTGCAGAGAGAAAGTCACCCTTCCTTCAACTCCTGCAACTAATAGAAGTTTTTTTTTTAACTTCATTTTTTCAATCCCTATCAGTTCCGGAGTGAGAGGAGGCATGACCCAATCGGATCAGGGGCATGGCTTAGCAAGACCTGGGGGTGGGGTTTTTAAGTCTGTCTTTTGAGGGTGGTCTGAATGGCCACCGACCTGCCTCCTAAACTGTGACCGTTACAGCAATCTGCTCCCTTAACAGTGTCATCCACAGCGACCTGACCCTTTAATGCTGACCTGCAGCAGTGAAGAAAAATGGCTGGGTTGTTAGGGAAACCTGGTGTAAAACTGTGTGTATGTGGAGACTAAGGACCTGCGAGCTTCTATTGGCTGATAAGGGACATGTGACCATGTGTATGGCAGTTGGGGTATAAAGAGAAAGACCTGCAGGCTTCTATTGGCTAATGTAGGTCATGTGATGTGTCATATTTGAATGTTTTGGGGAACATCTCAGGAACGGTACGTGCTAGAGAGCCGAGACCCGGTCTAAAATCTTGCCGGACTCTTGATGTACCTGTGTGCCAAATTTCGTGATTGTACATGTGACGGTGCGTATTCCTTTAGCTGACATACACACTAGTGTTGATTCCGAATATATTAATCGCTAATTTTTAAAGCGAATATCGGCACTTCGAGAATTCGCGAAGATGTAGAATATAGTGCTATATATTCGTAATCGCGAATATTCTAGATTTTTTATTTAATCAGTAACCTCCCTTCTTGCTTGTGGGCCATTGAGAAGGCTGCAATATTTTTGTCCGAGCTTAGCAACATCCCTAGCAACCAAAAGGATAGTTGCCTACCCCTTACTATATAAGAAACTTCCCAGCAGCCGTTTTCTGCTTTTTGCAGTTCTGAGAGAGAGAGAGCAGTGACATTGCTGTGCTCTATGCTTTTATCTGGATCCTAATCCTTATCCAATTACATAATATAGTTAGTTAGCTCATATATACACTCACCTAAAGAATTATTAGGAACACCATACTAATACGGTGTTGGACCCCCTTTTTCCTTCAGAACTGCCTTAATTATACGTGGCATTGATTCAACAAGGTGCTGATAGCATTCTTTAGAAATGTTGGCCCATATTGATAGAATAGCATCTTGCAGTTGATGGAGATTTGAGGGATGCACATCCAGGGCACGAAGCTCCCGTTCCACCACATCCCAAAGATGCTCTATTAGGTTGAGATCTGGTGACTGTGGGGGCCATTTTAGTACAGTGAACTCATTGTCATGTTCAAGAAACCAATTTGAAATGATTTGAGCTTTGTGACATGGTGCATTATCCTGCTGGAAGTAGCCATCAGAGGATGGATACATGTTCTCATTCTGTTTACGCCAAATTCGGACTCTACCATTTGAATGTCTCAACAGAAATCGAGACTCATCAGACCAGGCAACATTTTTCCAGTCTTCAACAGTCCAATTTTGGTGAGCTTGTGCAAATTGTGGCCTCTTTTTCCTATTTGTAGTGGAGATGAGTGGTACCCGGTGGGGTCTTCTGCTGTTGTAGCCCATCCGCCTGAAGGTTGTGCGTGTTGTGGCTTCACATATGCTTTGCTGCATACCTCGAATGTAAGGAGTGGTTATTTCATTCAACGTTGCTCTTCTATCAGCTTGAATCAGTCGGCCCATTCTCCTCTGACCTCTAGCATCCACAAGGCATTTTTGCCCACAGGACTGCCGCATACTGGATGTTTTTCCCTTTTCACACCATTCTTTGTAAACCCTAGAAATGGTTGTGCGTGAAAATCCCAGTAACTGAGCAGATTGTGAAATACTCAGACCGGCTCGTCTAGCACCAACAACCATGCCACGCTCAAAATTGCTTAAATCACCTTTCTTTCCCATTCTGACATTCAGTTTGGAGTTCAGGAGATTGTCTTGACCAGGACCACACCCCTAAATGCATTGAAGCAACTGCCATGTGATTGGTTGACTAGATAATTGCATTAATGAAAAAAAAACAGGTGTTCCTAATAATTCTTTAGGTGAGTGTATAATACAGATAGTTAGCGGGAGATAGTCAGTGTAGGTTAGATAGTGATATAGTGTAGCTGACAGGTTCCAGTGCAGGGTGTTATGTAGTGTGATAGGAATTACTGTTTCTCTGCTGTCCATACATACATGCTACAGACATAGTGCTGTGATGTCACAACAATACTTAGAGCACCAATCAGTAATATCTACTCAGACCTGTGAAGTTGATTGAAATGTGAAGTTGTATGTATTGCGCAAAAAATATGTGCATCATTAGTGCCGATTTGCGCAATCACGAAAATAATGACTGGAGATCCCGAATTATAGAATTTGTGAATTTATTGCGAATATTATGCGAACAATTCACAAAATTTCGCAAAAAACTAATATTGCTTATGCCGTTCATCACTAATACACACATACACTCAGCTTTATATATTAGATATACTCACCTCATCCATTTGCTCACGAAGAGGCTATCACGGTCATTTTGATTGAATATACAGCGTGAAATCTCGTGACATCATCAGAGCCTACCCAACATTATGACATGATGATGTCATCACGTCACCATGCGAGATTTTGAGCAGTGTCTTCAATCAAGATGGTCTCGATGGCCTCTCCACGAGCAAATGGTGAGTATGTTCTTTTCAACCTGATTAACCCCTGAAAGGTCTTAATTGTAGCATAAAATGCCACAATCATAGATGAATGGGGCATCTGATGGGTTCAATGATGGGGGCAGCGTTGTCCCCTGTCATTGTGCCTGCTACAAAAAATGGAATGTGCTTCACAATTAAGATATTTTTAATGAAATTAATTTCTGTGTGAAATCCGGAAAAGTAGCCGAATCAAATTTTTCTGAACTTCGCTAATCACTAGTCTTGAAGTATGATCTACTCTGGATGATCTGATTTCCATTACTGCCCTCATTTACATGCAACTTTTTCGTAAAGATGTGCAACTTTTTTAAAACCGCTTACTAAAAGATAAACTGCTACCGTCAAACTACATTTATCACAGTATTAAAAGACCATTAATAAAAGTGACTTTGGACATATGTAAAAGTGGAGTAAGATGTAAGTGTAATAATAAATCTGACCCTATGTCTGTATCTGTCCTCTCAAAAAGGGAAACTCCAGAGCCTATGGTCTGTAGGAGAGACAATCCTCGTACAGATAAGCTCTCCAAAATTGACCATGTTGCTGTCTCTCTGAGGGATCTAGTTTGACAATAAACATTTTATATCAGGCATTGGTGAACCAATACCACATGCATACCCTGCCCTGGGGAAGTCCTTGGTGGTGATATCTGTCAGTGGGATGGCTCTTCTTGAATCCATCCAGTACATAACCATTCCCATGGAACTTCAATTGGGTGCACTTAACGCTGAGATTTAGTTTTTTTTTGCCTGCTGTATGTCTACCAGCCCTCTTCTTCTTGGACAGCCCTGGCTTCATCTGTACTATCCTAGACTAGCTCTCAGTTGAGATTCTACTTCTGAGTTGTTGTTGCTACTCTCAATGTTTGACATCAGTATATCAGGACTTGACCTGTTCCTAAGAATCTATATAGGTTATCTCTGGCTATGCCTGATGAAGTCATGTTTTCGACAAAAACTAGGCTGAAACCCTGCCGTCTCATTGTCCATACGACTGCTTTATTGACCTAATTTCTATGACTACTCCTCAGCATGGCCATGTTTACCTGTTGTCCCTGCCGGAGACCCAGGCCATGTCAGACCAATTTAAAAAAGAATCTGGATAGGAGTTACATCTGGAAATCCTCTTCCCCTGCAGGAGACAGATTCTTCTTTGTTTAAAAGGTGGACGGGTCTCTCCGACTATTGTGGCATAAATAAAATTACAGTAAAAAAACAAGTATCTTCTGCCACTGATTCCTGAACTCTTAATAAGCAGGATCTTAAAGGAGCCTACAGTCTGACCTGAATAATAGAGGGTAACGAGTGTAAGGTCACGTTTAATACTCTTGGTTGTTACTATGAGTACCTAGTCATGCCTTTTGGACTAAGTAATGCTCCTGTGGTTTTGTGTAAATAACATCTTCCAGGATCTCCTGTATGCCTGCATAGTGGTCTACTTGGATGACATCCTAGTCTTCTTGTCTGATGTGACCACTCACCAGAAACATGTCCTCATCATACTCCAAAACATGAGAGAGAACAGACTTTACAGCAAATTCAAAAAGTGTGACTTTGAGAAATCTCCCCTGCCTTTTCTGGGCTCCATTATATTAGACTGTGGCTTACAGATAGATCTCAAGATGTTGACCACTGCTTTAGATTGGCCTCACCCTACTGGTCGGGATGCAATCAAGCGATTCCTGGGCTTCACTAATTACTACAAATAGTTTATTCCACATTTTTGACCTGGATGTATTTGTTCCATCATTTCTGTGAGCTGCAGATTCAATTTCAGATATCACAAATCAAATTAACAGAAGCTGTGTAGTCCCAAAGATTATCCAACAGACTCAATGCAAAGGGGCAGTCACAAAACAGGTGCAAATATGTTTCCTCTGTGAATGGGCACCTGGAGCAGTAGTGGGCTATTAAAAGTTTGCAGATAGTGTTGAGCTAGCATGGTCAGCCGAACAGCAGTTTGGCTCGAGCATCGCTATGCTTGTCACGTCTCTGTGTTTTTGGCCGAATACTGTGTATGCTCGAGTACAATTGAACACAATGAAAATCAATGGGAGACCCGAGTATTAAACCAGGCACCCCCTGCTCTGAAGAAGAGAGGGTGTCTGGTTCACAGAAAAAGGTTAGAAATTGATGTAAACACCACCAAAATGGTTTGGAAACAGCATGGGGGGGATCTGTCTGTATCTATCTCATGGATAGATTGTTAGTTTGCACATACTCGTCTTTTGGAAAATAGCCTTTGTGTGGTTGTCTATTTTATGTTATAGGTAATAGGAGTCCAAGATGCATCCATATGTCCTCCCCATGTTGTTTCCAAACCATTTTAGTCGGGTTTCCATCAATGTATGACCTTTTTATGTGAACCAGACACACTCTCCTCTTCAGAGCAGGGGGTACCTGGTTTAATGCTCGCGTTCTCCCATTGACTTCCTTTGTGCTCAATCAACACTACGTGCAGACATGGTCAAAGTGTTAGGATGTCCATACTCATTCAATAACTGTTGGCAGAACGATCAGCTATCACTCATGCCTTTATTTCAGCTCCCACATACACATTCGGCTCAGCTGAATGTGTATTTAATGGGGAGAGGGGAGAAAGCTACTGCAAAGGATTGGGCAAAAATATTCACTTTGCATGATCCTTTTCTTCCCTGGCATCATATGTCGAGGAAGAATCAGGAGCTCCTAATACACAGTAAATTGTTGCCTAAACCAACTGAGTGTAGCCAAAAATGCACTAATGTCTATGGGGGCCCTTTCTAATTGGGCCAAGCACAAAAATGAGCATTTCTAGGTAACAAGTAGAATTAGAAAATGTTTATTATACAGTAGATAGATGTACACCCAGGCAACGGCAGGTATATAAGCTAGTTAAATAGATGTTTTACATAAAAATTTGTTTTTAACAATGGTTTATTATTGTAGTAACATTACATATCTTGCCATATTTTTTTCTATGTACTGTAACATTCATCATTGTTCTCTATATCATAGATCAGCCAATGTAATTCAGTGGGCATAAACAGATAGGAGATTGAAGTTCACCTTGTGTTCTTGCCTTATTGATCATTTTTTTATTAAATAAAAAACGGAGAAAATGTTATCAAAGTTCAGCTCAATAATTACTAATAGTTTTTTTTTTTTTCCTGTTGTTTTGGCCCTAAAGCATGTTATTGGGAAACCTAGAAAGACTTATTATTACCACCTGGTTAATTCACAAAGCAATAGCAAACTGCAGTACTATATACCGCAGTCTTCCATTCTGGTTTCGGCTTTATTTGCAATTATAAACTAATTAAAATACAATTTAACCACACATTTTTTACGGCGGTCACTTGAGGGACCTTAGGCTGGGCTAATGCCTTTTCATTATGGCCTGGTTTAAGTGCCGCATGGGTCCCCCGTGCAGCAGAGAGCAGTGGCTTGGCTGCTCTAATAGCCCTGACCAGGAGGAGTTCCAATACGGGCTGTTTAACCCCTTAAATGCAGCAGGCAATGGCGCATGCCGCATATAAGTGGTGACAGAGGGAGCAGACTCTGTCTCCCATTGGCACCCCGAAAATGTGATTGCAGGGTGCTTATGTGTTTATAGGTTGGCTGGGAGCTGGTGTAGGCTCCAAGCCTGCATTGAGTGTTCACAAGCAGGCTGCGCCTCTCTGGCGCAGATGCTGGTCAATGTCAGTATAGCACTTACATTAAAATGCAATGCACTATAGGGATAGTGCATTGTATTTTAAAACTGTTTTAAAGACTGTTAAGTGGTTAAAAACATATAAAACAAAAATGTATTTAAAAAATTTCAATAAAAAAGACGCTTTTTTAGCATTGAAAATACTCTTTTCAATTAAAAAAATTAAAAAAATAAAATCCTCCCCATGTGCACTACATAAATATCATGTAAATTATTCCCTACAGTCAACAGTCAACGCAAAAAAAAAAAAAAGCCATAATTGCTCATTTACTTTAGTAGCCACTGAAAAGACTTAATAAAAAGCGATACAAAAGTGTCATTTACCCTGAAATGATGCCAATAAAAAGTACAAGTCGTTTCCAAAAAATCAAGCGCTCACACATCTCCATAGAAAGATAAATAAAAAAGTTATGGGTCTTGGGATGCAGCAATCCAAAAAGGGTTTTATTGCACAAAAGTATTAAAAGGTAAAAAAAAACTATGGAGGAAGTTTATCAAACTGATGTAAAGTAGAACTGGCTTAGTTGCCCATAGCAACCAATCAGATTCCATCTTTCATTTTTCACATCTGATTGGTTTCTATGGGCAACTAAGCCATTCTACTTTTCACCAGCTTGATAAATCTCTCGATATGTTTTTAATATTGCTGTAATCGTACTGACACAGAGAATAAAGATATGATTGTGTTATTTATGCCAAAAAATGTACTGCTGCAAAACTTATAATGTAAAAACTTAGTGGCAGTTTGTTTTTTCACATCTCCCTCCCAGAAAGAGTTAATAAAAGTTAATAAAAAGTTAAGTGTACCCTAAAATAGCGCCATTAAAAACTACAAATTCAAGTCCTCATACAGCTACATAGACAGAAAAATTAAAAAGATGATGAAAAAAGAAGAAAAATACTTGATCACTAAGGCTCAAAACAGGCTGGTCACTAAGGGGTTAAACTGAAGCATGTTATAATTTTATGTTACTGATTTTTTTATGCATCCTTAATTACAATTAAGACTTCATGTTAAATACTTTCTAAGTACGGTCTGCAGTAGTGTAATTTGGATGTTTAGATCTTTCATAAGGACTTAGGGGGTCTTTTACAAACTGATATACACCGCCATCTTGATTGAAGATCTGGCACGAAATCTAGCATACTGACATTATCACACCACCCAGCATGGTGACATCATATGTCAATACCCACAGGATTTTGTGCAAGATCTTTAATCAAGATGGTAGCCGACCGTTCACAGGCAAATAATGAGGTAAGTATGATTTTTATTTATTTATTTTTTATACCATTTCAGGGAAAATCGATTCGCAACCACGAAGCACAAGGAAATTTGGCTTTATGGCTTTATGGCGAATCGAATTTTCCCTGAAATTCAGAGCAAAGTCCACTTCTTGGACTTCGATTCGCTCAACTCTAGTTATCAACCCAAATTTAACCATTTTTTGACAGATAATATCTCACTCACTATCACCCTCTAGATTTCCAAAGGACATGTTTTGTATTATCATATTCCTCAGTATCAAGGTACATACAGTGCTTTGAAAAAGTATCCATATCCCTTGAACTTTTTTACAAGTTGCTCCCATAAACTCTGTGTATGTGAAGTGGAAAAAATATATAAACATGGTTTTCAAATTTTTTTATAAATAAGTAAATATCTGAAAAGTGTGGAGTACATTTTTATTCAGCCCCCTGTATTCCCCCTAAATAAAATCCAGTGTGAGCAACTGATTTGAGAAGTCACCTAATTAATAAATAGAGTTCACTTGTGTGTAATTTAGCATATTCTCAGTATAACTACAGCTGTTCTGTGAAGGGCTTAGGCCCCTTTCAGATAAGCGAGTGTCACGCTACGGACTTGCAGCGCAGCACCTATCCTAAACTTCCACCACTGCCCAGGTCGCATAGCATTATATTGATTTATTATGCTATGTAACCCTTCAGCAGGGACGGAGAAAAGGGCCTTAGAGGTTTTCTAGAGAACATTAGTAATCAAACAGCATCAAGAAAACCAAGGAACACACCATACAGGTTATGGAGAAATGTAAAGCAGGGTTAGTTTATAAAAAATATCACAAGCTCTGATCATCTCATGGAGCACTGTTCAATCCATCATCCAAAAATTGAAGGAGTATAACATAACTGCAAACTAGTTAAGATCGAGCACCAAAGTATTCGGGTTTTCTAGTGTTCAGCCCGAACGCATTGCTATATTCGTGTGCTCGACCGAGCACCCTAGTATAATGGAAGTCAATGGGAGACAACCAGGCACCCCCTGCTCTGAAGCAACTTTCGATGTTCTTTTCTGCACCTACCATGGTGATCACGGGTAACAGGGAATCAGGGTTCAACACCGTAGAGGGAGCTTGAGAAAGGGATACCACATCCAAGGGAGGTCAATGGCTGAAATCTGATTGGCTGTTGTTGCCTTGCCAATTTTATTTCCTAATTGTGAACCACCCAGAGAGGGTGGGTCAAGTTATTAAAGCTCAAGATTCCAAGGAGGGCAGCAGGCGCACGTCAATTACCCACTCCCGACTCGGGGAGGTAGTGACGATAATAACAATACAGCACTCCTAAGCGGCCCTGTTATTAGGGGCGAGGGCCTGCTGGTGACCTGACGCTCTAAAACATTATATGCGAGTGCCTGCTGGTGAGCTGACACTCTAAAACATTATATGCGAGTGCCTGCTGGTGAGCTGACGCTCTAAAACATTATATGCAAGTGCCTGCTGGTTAGCTGACGCTCTAAAACATTATATGCAAGTGCCTGCAGGTGAGCAGACGCTGTAAAACATTATATGTGAGTGACGGCAGGTGAGCTGACGCTCTAAAATATTATATGCGAGTGCATGCTTTTCAGCTGACCCTAAAAAAAAATTGAATATATAATATCTGGATAAGGAGGAGGAGGAGGAGGAGAAAACAATATTCAACCATATACTCTTTTTTGTGGTGGAAGAGGTGCATGGGAATACACTACAGTAGATTGAGTACATTATAAATGATAGATTGAAATTGCCTTTATGTTCATCATCAGCTCAGCTCTCATCTGGTGGAGTTGAGAAGTCAGGGGCAATCCAGGCCTTGTTCATTTTTTATCTGAGTCAACCTGTCAGCATTGCCAGTGGACAAGCAGATACGCTTATCTGTTATAATGCCACCAGCAGCACTAAATACACGCTCAGACAAAACGCTGGCGGCAGGCCAGGGCAGGCCAGCACCTCCAAGGCGTAGAGCGCAATTTCGTGCCACGTGTTCAGCTTCGACACCCAGTAGTTGTAAGGCACTGAGGGATCATTTAGGACGCTGACAGGGTCTGCTATGTATTCCTTCACCATCTTCCAAAACTTTTCCCACCTTGCACCACTAGGCCGCACTTCAGGGTGAGGCTGCTGGCAGGGTGTCAAGAAAGTGCTCATGCCTTGAAGAGTGTTGGCCTGCCTTTGTTGGCCTGCTGTGTGTTCCCCTTTTCTCCCTTCCTCGGTTGCCTAAGGAAGTATGGACTCTGTTGTCAGATGGAAAATTTTGGAGCAATCTCTCAACAAGGAACTTCTGGTATTGCACCGTCGTCTCCACCACAGAAATGAGAGATGAGAAGTTCTCTTTGTAGCGGGGGTCGAGAAGGGTGAACACCCAGTAATCCGTGGTATCTAAAATGCGTATAATGCGAGGGTCGCTGGAAAGGGAGCCTAACATAAAATCAGCCATGTGTGCCAGAGTGCCAACAAGCAAGACGTTGATGTCGACATCAGGATGACTCTCTATCTCCTCATCCTCCTCATGGAATTAAATTTCCATGAGTACTAACCTCTGGAGCAGAGGCAACTGTCTCCAGCTCCTCCTCCTCTTTATGGTCCAATTCGCGCTGAGAAGACCAAGTGAGGGTGGGCTGGCTATCACCCTGTGTAATGTCCTCCCTCATTTCCTCATCTGCCACATTCAGAGAATTGTCCTTAATTGTGAGCAGCGATCGTTTGAGTAGACACATCAGTGGGATTGTGACGCTGATAAATAGCGTTATCGCCACTAACAATCTGTGTGGATTCATCCAAGTGTTTTAAAACCTCACAGAGATCTGACATCAATGCCCACTCTTCACTTGTAATTAGTGGCAGTTGACTCGAAAGGCGACGACCATATTGGAGCTGGTATTCCACAACTGCCCTCTGCTGCTCACAAAGCCTGGCCAACATATGGAACGCAGAGTTCCAGCGCGTGCTCACGTCGCACAACAGTCGGTGAGCTGGAAGCTGCAAGCGCTGCTGCAGCGTTGACAGACCGGCTGAAGCTAGTGCCTTCACTAGTAGCTCTGGGAAATTGGGGTAGGTTTTGATAAACCACTCAATCACTAAGTTTAAGACGTGGGCTAGGCATGGGATGTGTGTCAGGTTGACGAGCTCCAAAGCCGCCACAAAGTTATTGCCATTGTCAGACACAACCATGTCTGGTTATAGGTTGAGTGGCGAGAGCCACAGCTCGGTCTGGTCCCTTATACCCTGCCACAACTCTGCGGCGGTGTGCTGTTTCTCCCCTAAGCAGATCAACTTCAGCACGGCCTGTTGACGCTTACCCACAGCACTGCTGACTGCTGCTGGAGGTGGAAGTGGAGGAGGAGGCAGCGGAGGACAAGTGGGGGTTGAAGCCACTAACATAGCTGCTGGCGGAGACTCTGATGGACGTAGGGCCCGCAATCCTCGGCGTGGGTAGCACCTGTGCCATCCCAGAGTACGACTCATTCCCGGCCTCCAGTGTGCGGTCAGGGAAATGTAGGGTCCCTGGCCACCAGCACTTTTCCATGTGTCCGTGGTTAAGTGGACCTTCTCAGCAACTGCGTTGGTCCTTAAAAGCTTTTGGTAGTAAAAACAGCAAATTTCTCTCCCTGCACTATTCCTCAGCACGGATGTCCCTGAGACTGATCTATTTAGCGCAGGTAAAAATATATTTCTGCTCTAAAACACACACACACAGTAGTCCTTAAAATGACTTTTGGGTCTTTGAAAAGCTTTCTGCGAATAATAACTGAGAATTTCGCTTCCTACACTGCCTTTCCCTTCCTACCCTCTGCTCTCCCTGACTATGACTGATCCGAGCATGTGTCATCAGGTGCTATATAGCACCCGATGACACGTTCCAGCCAGCCAATCACTGTAATGCCAGCAGCCAACATGGCTACTGGCATTACAGTAATGGCAGTACTTACCTAGCAGCCGCAAAACGTGCGGGGAGGAGACTCGAGCATGATGCTCGAGCACATGCGGTACTCGGCCGAGTACCGCCATGTGTTGAGCATAGCAATGCTCGAGCTGAACCGGTATTCAGCCGAGCATGTTCGCTCCTCACTACTGCAAACTAAACTAGACATGGTGTCCACCTAAACAGACAGCCCAGGCAAGAACAGCACTAATAAGAGAAGCAGCCAAGAGGTCCGTGGTCACTCTGGAAGATCTGCAGAGATCCACAGCTCAGGTGGGAAAATTTGTCCACTGGACAAGTACTCCACAAATCTGGCCTTTATGGAAGAGTGGCAGGAAGAAAGCCACTTTTTAAAAGCAAGCCCTAAGAAGTCCCATTTTTCAGTTTGCCACAAGCCATTTAGGGGGTACAGCAAATATTTGAAAAAAGGTACTCTGGTCAGGTTAGACCATAGTTGAATCTTTTGGTCTAAATGCTAAATTCATCCTCCCTACCATGAAACATTTGGTGGCAACAGCATGCTGTGGGGAGGCATTTCTTCAACAGGGACAGAGAAGCTGGTCAAGATGAAAAAATGGATGGAGCAAAACACAGGAAAATTCTTAAGGAAAACCTGGTAGAGGCTGCAAAAGACTATAGACTGGGCAGGAGTTTCACCTTCCAGTAGGACAACAACCCTAAACCTACAGACAGAGCTACAATAGAATGGTTTAGATCAAAGCATATTTATGTCAATGGACCAGTCAAAGTTCAGACCTAAATCCCATTGAGAATCTGCGGCAAGACTTGAAAATTGCTGTTCATAGACGTTCTCCATCCAATATGAACGAGCTTGAGCTATTTTGCAAAGAAGAATGGCCAAAGATTTCTCTAAATGTACAAAGCTGTTAGAGACATACTCCAAAAGACTTGCAGCTGTATTTACAGTGAAAGGTGGTCCTACAAAGTATGGACTCGGGGGCTAAATACAAATGCAGAAGCTTGATTTGCAAGTAATCCAAATTTTCTCATGCTTCATGGTAACTAATCAGATTTTCCTAAAAAGGTGGCTTCACGTGTTACAAAGTAAAATTAAGTGTAGAGGAGACAAGCCTGGGAACGCAAGATCACCCATAATGCTGTGCAACCAGCCAATCCGCAGATAGCCATCCCCTGTGATGTCACAGCCCTATAAAACCGTCATCCTGCGTGGTCTCCACCATTGTCCTGCAAGCTAAGCATAGAGAGAGACAAGGCAACCACTCATGTGCCAGGGACAGTGTTGCTAAAAATGATTAATAGAAGAATTTGGGAGAGGGAGGCTGCAGGGAGGCTTATTCTGCATCAGTTTTATTTATTTATTTATTTATTTATTTCTACATTTACATATTCCTATATCAGCCGTAAACTAAGATATGTAATTTAATATCAATAAAATGGAAGCCTTTATTATTCCACTGCCAGCGTGTCAACCAATGCCATTCAGTCTTCACCCCTTAGGGTGGCCAGGTCTTAATGATGACCATCCTCATTTTTTGCTGGCTTTACTTCTTCATAGTCAACTTTCAAAGTCTCCATGTCCTAAAACAGTCAGCAAGATGCAGAGAGAGGAGGAGCTGGATGTTCCTGATGACATATTTTCATTGATAATAGATGATGTGGAAAAAGAGTAAAAGCAGATGGTAGAAGAATGGCTCCCACCTATAGAAACATAGAAACATAGAATGTGTCGGCAGATAAGAACTATTTGGCCCATCTAGTCTGCCCAATATACTGAATACTATGAATAGCCCTTGGCCCTATCTTATATGAAGGATTGCCTTATGCCTACCCCATGCATGCTTAAACTCCTTCACTGTATTTGCAGCTACCACTTCTGCAGGAAGGCTATTCCATGCATCCACTACTCTATCAGTAAAGTAATACTTCCTCATATTACTTTTAAACCTTTGCCCCTCTAATTTAAAACTATGTCCTCTTGTAGCAGTTTTTCTTCTTTTAAATATTCTCTCCTCTTTTACCTTGTTGATTCCCTTTATGTATTTAAAAGTTTCTATCATATCCCCTCTGTCTCGTCTTTCTTCCAAGCTATACATGTTAAGGTCCTTTAATCTTTCCTGGTAAGTTTTATCCTGCAATCCATGTACTAGTTTAGTAGCTCTTCTCTGAACTCTCTCCAAAGTATCAATATCCTTCTGGAGATATGGTCTCCAGTACTGCGCACAATACTCCAAATGAGGTCTCACTAGTGCTCTGTAGAGCGACATGAGCACCTCCCTCTTTCTACTGGTAATGCCTCTCCCTATACACCCAAGCATTCTGCTAGCATTTCCTGCTGCTCTATGACATTGTCTGCCTACCTTTAAGTCTTCTGAAATAATGACCCCTAAATCCCTTTCCTCAGATACTGAGGTTAGGACTGTATCACTGATTTTATATTCTGCTCTTGGGTTTTTACGCCCCAGGTGCATTATCTTGCACTTATCAACATTACATTTTAGTTGCCAGATTTTTGACCATTCCTCTAGTTTTCCTAAATCCTTTTCCATTTGGTGTATCCCTCCAGGAACATCAACCCTGTTACAAATCTTTGTGTCATCAGCAAAAATACACCTTACCATCGAGGCCTTCTGCAATTTCGCTGATAAAGATATTAAACAATATGGGTCCCAGAACAGATCCCTGAGGTACCCCACTGGTAATAAGACCATGGTCTGAATATACTCCATTGATTACAACCCTCTGTTGTTTGTCCCTTTAGCCACTGCCTAATCCATTCAACAATATGGGAGTCCATGCACAAAGGCTGTAATTTATTGATAAGCCTTCTATGTGGGACAGTATCAAAAGCCTTACTAAAAGTCCAGATAAGCGATGTCTACTGCACCTCCGCCATCTATTATTTTAGTCACCCAATCAAAAAAATCAATAAGATTAGTTTGACATGATCTCCCTGAAGTAAACCCATGCTGTTTTTCATCTTTCAATCCATGGGATTTTAGATGTTCCACAATCCTCTCCTTAAGTATGGTTTCCATTAATTTTCCCACTATTGATGTCAGACTTACTGGCCTATAGTTGCCCGATTCCTCCCTACTACCTTTCTTGCGAATGGGCACAACATTTGCCATTTTCCAATCTTCTGGGACAATTCCTGTTGCCAGTGATTGATTAAATAAATCTGTTAATGGTTTTTCTAGTTTGCCGCTGAGCTCTTTTAATAGCTTTGGGTGTATCCCATCAGGCCCCTGTGACTTATTTGTATTAATTTTAGACAGCTGACTTAGAACCTCTTCCTCTGTAAAGACACATGCATCAAAAGATTCATTAGTTTTCTTTCCTAACTGAGGTCCTTTTCCTTCATTTTCCTTTGTAAAAACTGAACAGAAGTATTCATTGAGGCAGTCAGCTAGTTCTTTATCTTCTTCCATTTACCTTTCTTCTTTTGTTTTTAATTTGGTAATTCCTTGTTTTAGTTTCCTTTTTTCATTTATGTATCTGAAGAATGTCTTATCTCCTTTTTTCACTGACTGAGCTAATTTCTCTTCTGCCTGTGCTTTAGAAGCTCTTATAACTTGTTTGGCCTCTCTCTGCCTAATCTTATAAATTTGCCTGTCATCCTCGTTTTTTTTTTTATATATAATTACTAAATGCTATCTTTTTGTTTTTAATGATTTTGGCCACTTCTGCTGAGTACCACAGTTGTCTCTTCCTTTTTTTGCTTTTACTGACAAGCCTAATGCAATTATCTGTTGCCTTCAATAGTGCCACTTTTTAGTGGTCCCATTTCTCCTGGACTCCATTGAAACTGTTCCAATCTGATAGGGACTCGTATACCAGTAACAAATTTTTGAAAAGTCAGTTTTTCCAAAATCTAAAACTTTTGTTGTTGTGTGGTGTGACTAAGTCACTGTACTTATAGTAAACCACACTGACTGGTGATCACTAGATCCCAAGCTTTCCCCTACAGTAATATCAGATACCAAATTCCCATTTGTGAATACTAAATCTAAAATGGCCTCCTTCCGGGTTGGCTCCTCAACTACTTGCTGTAGAGATAATCCCAGTAGGGAATTTAGAATATCTGTACTCCTGGCAGAACTAGCTATTTTGGTTTTCCAATTTACATCAGTACAACTAGTAGATCATCTAATTCTTTGACTTGGCTAGTTGGTCTATATATCACACCTACACGAGTTACCTTATGATTATCAAGCTGCAAGGTAACCCAAACTGACTCTAAATTGGTCTCGCTAACTTTTATCAAATTAAATTTCATGCTATCTTTCACATACAGGGCCACCCCTCCCCCTTCATGCCTTCTCTGTCTTTCCTTTATAGAGAGAACCCTGGTATTGTTATGTCCCAGTCATTACTCCCATTGAACCACGTCTCAGTAACAGCCACTAAATCTATATTCTCAGATGCCATTATAGCCTCAAGTTCATTGATCTTATTCCCTAAACTGCGAGCATTTGTAGACAAGAATCTGAGCTTTTCATTTCTTAACCTTTGTGCTACTGGCATCTTCTGGCATTGTTCCCAACAACAAATTTAACACCTTAATCACCTATGCTCATTTGCAATCAGACAATAGTGATAACCTGTCTAACAAATTCCTCACCTGTTTTGAAACACAGTGTCTGAGTATCCACCAGAAACACAGCTGAAGTTCTACTGTATTGAAACACAGTGTCTGAGTATCTACCAGAAACACTGCTGAAGTTCTGCTACAGTGAAAAAGCTCTGAGTTAGTCTAAGTTAGTCTCCTGAATACAGTTGTTTTCAAAATTATTCAACCCCTACTGAAATTGAGTGTTTTGGCCAGTTTGACATTGATTTTGATCATTTCAGTCATCTTGTTTACAATTAAATCAAAGAGGCACTTCTAAGTCAGACAAATATAACATAACATTTATAATGAAATAACCAAAAATGTATTTTCTGTGCTCACATCATTATCAGTTTTATTCAACCCCCAAGTGACATTCAATCTTAGTACTTAGTACAACATCCTTTTCCAGTTATAACAGCTTTTAAACGTGAAGCATAGCTTGACACAAGTGTCTTGCAGCGATCTACGGGTATCTTCGCCCATTCTTCATGGGCAAAAGCCTCCAGTTCAGTCACATTCTTAGGCTTGCGCGCTGCAACTGCTTTCTTTAAGTCCCACCAGAGGTTCTCTATCGTATTTAAGTCTGGTGACTGCGATGGCCACTTCAAAATGTTCCAGCCTTTAATCTGCAACCATGCTCTAGTGGACTTGGAGGTATGCTTGGGATCATTGTCCTGTTGAAAGGTCCAACGTCTCCCAAGCCTCAGGTTTGTAATGGACTGCATCACATTTTCATCCAATATCTCCTGGTACTGAAGAGAATTCATGGTACCTTGCACACGCTGAAGCTTCCCTGTACCTGTAGAAGCAAAACAGCCCCAAAGCATGATTGACCCCCCACCATGCTTCACAGTAGGCAAGGTGTTCTTTTCTTCATAGGCCTTGTTCTTCCTCATCCAAACATAGCGTTGATCCATGGGCCCAAACAGTTCTAATTTTGTTTCATCAGTCCACAGAACACTATCCCAAAACTTTTGTGGTTTGTCCACATGACTTTTGGCATACTGCAGTCGACTCTTCTTATTCTTTGGAGACAGCAAGGGGGTGCGCCTGGGAGTTCTGGCATGGAGGCCTTCATTACGCAGTGTGCGCCTTATTGTCTGAGCTGAAACTTCAGTACCCACATCTGACAAATCTTTTTTTAGTTCCTCAGCAGTCACACTGGGACTTTTCTCCACTTTGCGCTTCAGGTAGCGCACAGCAGTCGAAGTCAGCATCTTCTTTCTGCCACGACCAGGTAGCGTTTCAACAGTGCCCTTTGCCTATGGTGTCTCTTGGTATGTTTAACATCTTTGCAATCTTCTTATAGCCATTGCCCTTCCTGTGAAGAGAAATCACCTCTTCTCTTGTCTTCCTGGACCATTCTCTTGACTTCACCATGTTTGTAAACACACCAGTAAATGTCTAGAAGGAGCTGAGTATCACAGTCCTTTTAAATCTGCCTAATTTGTGCTTATTATGCTTGATTGCTGCTCCTTGACATAGTAACATAGTAACATAGTAACATAGTACATAAGGCCGAAAAAAGACATTTGTCCATCCAGTTCGGCCTGTCATCCTGCAAGTTGATCCAGAGGAAGGCAAAAAAAAAACTGTGAGGTAGAAGCCAATTTTCCTCACTTTAGGGGAATAAAAAATTCCTTCCCGACTCCAATCAGGCAATCAGAATAACTCCCTGGATCAACGACCCCTCTCTAGTAGCTATATCCTGTAATATTATTACACTACAGAAATACAGCTTTTACCCCAAAGCAATGGGGTAAAGCTGAAGAACAGCTTTTACCCCAAAGCAATCAGTCTCCTAAATGCTCAGAGACTATTGCCCCTTCCAAGGATAGAAACTACCACAGACTGAACGTGACTGCTGCATTCATGAACCCATGATGATCTCTTGTCTGCAGTGGTGTCTGATCAGTGTGTATATATACTCATAAGCACTTCCTACTTTGCTCTTGCTATATATATGCTGTGAACTGTGAATAGTAATGCTTTCTAGTGCAATATTTTGTTTTGTTTTGTTTTTCTATTGTAATACTTTAGTTTAAATGTCAGTTCTTTTTCCTCTCTCCTTGGCATCTAGGATTGCTCCAAACAACATTTCATTGTATTGTACATTGTATTACATTGTATTGTACAGTGACAATAAAGGCATCTTATCTTATCTTATTTTACATCCAGGCCCCTCTTGAACTCTTTTATTGTACTCACCATCACCACCTCCTCAGGCAGAGAGTTCCATAGTCTCACTGCTCTTACCGTAAAGAATCCTTTTCTATGTTTGTGTACTGCTCTTACCGTAAAGAATCCTTTTCTATGTTTGTGTACAAACCTTCTTCCCTCCAGATGCAGAGGATGCCCCTTCGTCACAGTCACAGTCCTGGGGATAAATAGATGATGGGATAGATCTCTGTACTGACCCCTGATATATTTATACATAGTAATTAGATCTCCCCTCAGTCGTCTTTTTTCTAACGTGAATAACCCTAATTTTGATAATCTTTCAGGGTACTGTAGTTGCCCCATTCCAGTTATTACTTTAGTTGCCCTCCTCTGGACCCTCTCCAGCTCTGCTATGTCTGCCTTGTTCACTGGAGCCCAGAACTGTACACAGTACTCCATGTGTGGTCTGACTAATGATTTGTAAAGTAGTAGGAATATGTTCTCATGACGGGCATCTATGCCCCTTTTGATGCAACCCATTATCCTATTGGCCTTGGCAGCAGCTGCCTGACACTGTTTTTTACAGCTTAGTTTGCTGTTTATTAAAATTCCTAGATCCTTTTCCATGTCAGTGTTACCGAGTGTTTTACCATTTAGTATGTACGGGTGACTTGCATTATTCCTTCCCATGTGCATAACTTTACATTTGTCAGTGTTAAACCTCATCTGCCACTTATCTGCCCAAGCCTGCAATCTATCCAGATCCCTCTGTAGTAGTATACTGTCCTCTTCAGTGTTAATTACTTTACACAGTTTAGTGTCATCTGCGAAAATTGATATTTTACTATGCAAGCCTTCTACAAGATCATTAATAAATATATTGAAGAGAATAGGGCCCAATACTGACCCCTGAGTTACTCCACTAGTGACAGTGACCCAATCTAAGTATGCACCGTTAATAACCACCCTCTGTTTTCTATCATTGAGCCAGTTACTTACCCACATACAGACGTTTTCTCCCAGTCCGAGCATTCTCATTTTATATACTAACCTTTTATGTGGTACAGTGTCAAATGCTTTGGAGAAGTCCAGATACACGACATCCATTGATTCACCGCTGTCAAGTCTAGAACTTACCTCCTCATAGAAACTGATTAAATTAGTTTGACATGACCGATCCCTCACGAAGCCATGCTGATATGGCGTTATTTGCTTATTTCCGTTAAGATGCTCTAACATAGCATCTCTCAGAAAACCTTCAAACAGTTTACCCACAACAGATGTTAAACTTACCGGCCTATAGTTTCTAGGCTCTGTTTTTGGACCCTTTTTGAATATTGGCACCACATTTGCCATGCGCCAATCCTGTGGGACATTCCCTGTCAGTATAGAATCTGCAAATATCAGAAATAAGGGTCTGGCTATGACATTACCTGATCGAAAACACTTGAATGAACCTCTGTTCTTAAGAGTGGTAGTCTTTAAGGGGTTGAATAATTGTGTCAATGAAGAAATCACAAAAAAAAACATTTAATACTGTATTACAAAAACAATTGATGTCATTTTAGTTGCATTTGGTTCTTTAAAAAGTCCTTGTAAGATTTCATTCTGAACACAATTACAAATGTACACTAAATTCCCTAAAACCCTTTACAGCATTGGGGGTTGAATAATTTGGAACACAACTGTATCTTCAATGCACTTATAAAAATCAGCACTTGGAAAAAGCAGCAAGGGCATGAGAGAGCTGGGATTGGAGAAGTGAGTACGCCAGAGCTTATTAATATTTTGTGTTTATTGTCAAATATCCTGCAGGAGATTGCAGGTCAGAACAGCAATAATTTGCAGATTGTGGCTCCACCTAACCAGCCAAACCCTATACCAGCAACAACCCCTGTTTAAAGGCGCATTAAAGATGTTGTGCAGCCATTAATTATGAAGATAGACTATACAGTGTGGTCTTCATTATTACATGAAAGGCAGCTGTGGGCTAATTGGCTATGCGGTTCTTCGCCACAGCATTGATGAAATCCGTCCGCAGCATGGCCGCTCCTTGTGGCCGTACCTTAAGGCAGAATGGCCTGAGTATACCTGATTTATAGCGCTTCTTGACAAATTCACTTGGAACTAATCAAATTTATTGGCGAATTTGATAACTTCGCTCATCTCTATATCTCACGTAAAATTTCAATAAAATACATTTAAGTTTGTGGTTTTAACCTAAAAAAAAATGTAGAAAAGTTCAAGAAGTATGAATACTTTTTTAAGGGAAAGAGCTTCCAATTTCCTCCTCATTTACATCACAAAATATTTCTAAATATTTTAGAATACATTTCAATAGATAATATTCTACTGATTAAGAAGTGGTACGTTTTAATGCTCTAATTCACTGAGGCACATACAAATAAATGCAGCTAAAAGATAGAGGGCATTTTGTAGTCACAATCAACTGGAAAATTACTCATTTTGTCTTATTTTACTTACAATAAACAAATAGAGCGTCTTGCTATAATTACTGTATTTTCTAAAGTTGACATTTCATAGTGTGACATTTCTACTTGGAGGTATCAAGTTTAGTTGATTACTATTTGTTTATTGTGCCCTAAAACCTACAATCATAACTCAAATGAAAGGATTGCAATTAGATATATTGGTTATGAGCTTTAACATTATGACCCACTGGAAAGTGCAAAGAATTATGTATTGCTAATGCATACTTGCAGCTGGCATAATAATGTGGGCTCATGTGACATGCATTGAAATCTGCCACTATTCTCTTTTTTATTCAAAATTGACCAGTGTTTATATTTAAGTTGTATATTGTGTAGATAGATAGATAGATAGTAGATAAAAAAAATCTTCCTTTACAAAAAATACATAATTTCTTAACATATTCTCCCTATTTTTCAATACACTTTGTCCATCTGTCAACAAGCTTTCCTATACCCTCAATAAAAAAATATTTTAGGCTTGTCTGCAAGCCACAAATGCACCGCTGTCTTCGCCTGTTCATCAGGCGTGAATCTTCATCCTCATAGGGTGACACAATCCACTGGCACTCGTCTATCCAACAGAATCAGTTCAATGTTGTCATCAGTCGTGGACGTGCACTGGTGTCTAGTTCCCTCTTCATGGCTTACACTTCTACGATATTCCTTGAACTTTTCCATCCATTCATGCAGACTTCTTCATGACAAAACACTTTCTCCATACTAGTGTCTTCAATAAATATCAGGACCAGAAACACCCCCAGTTCACAAAAAAGAAAAACAATCACTGCATGCTTCTCTTCCTTTGTGCAGATTATAGTCAATAATAACTTGCACAGTAGTGACTAGGGAGAATACAGTATTTCAAAAAAATTGTTGAATAAAATAAAGTGTGTGTATCATTTTTGACTTACCCTTGTAGATAAAATTACTAATGTAGCAACTCAATAGTTTAAGAAAATTTAAAGGGTGTTAGCTATAGGGGGTGTAGAGCAAAGTTGACAACTGTCCAGAAATGTATGGACAGTCCATAAAAATTGTTGAATTTTCTCCTGTGTCAGTGAAAAAAAATAGACGTGTCCGTGATTTTTTCCACTCTGATGGTACATTGCTTTTGTTAATAGTTTTCTTAATAATTTGACAGGCGTTTGCTGCTCACCATCCATTGTCCATGTGGAAGACTGTTCAAAACTATGCAGTAGGAGCAAAGCATCCTGCCTTGCCTCTGAGGCTCCTGTCTTCAATACAAAAGCTAGTACTGTAGGATCATATTACATCCTTTAATAAAATTATCATAATCAATGGAAAGTTTTATTTTTGCAACACATTGTATTTTTTTAATTTACTTTTTACTTTCCTTAAGTATATGTCTAAATGGTAACCTACAAACTCACCTTATGTAGCCTGATCTTGTAGTCATATGTCTATACATATGCCCCCTACTTCTTGCTGACCTAAACATATGTTTAGCTGTCTCCACTCCACTACAAGAGTTGAAGATACAGCCAAGAAAGCTGTGAAGTTGTCCTGCAGCCTGATTTCTACAAGCCACATACATTTCTTCAACAAAGCTGCCAAGTAAATATGAGGGAATCAATTCTAAACTAATCAGATTCAATGCAAATTTAGTAAAAATTTGAGGTGGATCCAAAACAGAATTTTTGGTGATTCGAGCAAATATTGTAGAGAGAAAGAGAGAAGATGGGAGGGAAAGGGAGAAATAAACAAATATTTAAAAAAAGTGAGACTCAGGAGAGAAAATAATATAAGTCCTGGGTGATCTTAGAGTCCCATACATAAATTTTCCAGCCAATTGGAGCATTTTCAATTCTTGTAAAATCAATTTGGACCCAAATTGAACCTGAATCAAATTTCGAGTTATTTGCTCATCTCTACTGCCAAGCTTTAACTTATCTGGGATACAGTACATCTAGGATGTTTTGCTTTAGCTGGATTCACACACATTGTTTAGGTCAATTTTTTCATGGCTTTATTATAGTGGCTTGTTTTAGCATTTTTTCTTAAATAGGTTCTCTCAATAGGTAAATACACTTTTCTCAACATACATCATATATTCATATATGATGTATGTCTTTTCTTTGGCATTTTATATATGTCTTTTCTTTGGCATTTTATTTACTGGTGAGATTTTTTTAAACATGTTTGTAAATATCACCCACCCCCCTTTAATGCACCACAAAAATGGTAGTGTACTTCTTATTTTTCATGACTTTTTTATATATTTTTTTCACCAATAAAAATTCACCATGCAATATGCAATAGTTAAGGTATTTGCCTTTATATTTTTTCCTCTAATAAGCCCTATTGTATTTGTTTGGCTTTGAGTTTCATAATTATTCCATACGTTTAATCCACTTAAAGGAAAATTATGTTTCCAATACCCATGTAACTAGCAGTTTTCCTAACATTTTAGTCCCAGTGCTTAAGGGTCAAAATTAGAGAATAATAATGAGCATAACTGTGCTAATTAAGTTGGCTTGTTGATATAGGGGTCAGTGTAACTAGTGAACACTCAGCATAGGTTCTGTTGATGATACTGTGTGAAACTCAGATGAAACAATCCTGCTTTTACCTACTGTTACCACCTACCATCTGTTCTTCAGAATGAACACTACTCTTTTACTTATATTTACATTTCATTCACTGCCACTAATTTTATAATCTAATTTTTTAATATTATTAAAGACTGGAAAATTTATAGAGACCACACTCAAAGAGGTCCCAAAATTCGAACCATACATAAAAAAAACTGTCGTATTAAGTTACTAATGTAGTATCTCACAAGTTTAAGAATATTCAAAGGGCGTGGCTATATGAGAGTTGTCAACCATCCAGAAATTTCTGGACAGTCCATAAAAATAGTTGGCTTTGTGTTTATGAAAAAAAATAGGAGTCTGTGATTTTTTTCAAGGCTGGTGACTAGATTATTTTGTTGGTAATTATCATCATTTTATATCTCTCGTTAAATGCTAATAATTAGTTCTTATCAGTATTATTGGGCTATAGATATATGTACAGTACAGACCAAAAGTTTGGACACACCTTCTCATTCAAAGAGTTTTCTTTATTTTCATGACTATGAAGGCATCAAAACTATGAATTAACACATGTGGAATTATATACATAACAAACAAGTGGGAAACAACTGAAAATATGTCATATTCTAGGTTCTTCAAAGTAGCCACCTTTTGCTTTGATTACTGCTTTGCACACTCTTGGCATTCTCTTGATGAGCTTCAAGAGGTAGTCCCCTGAAATGGTCTTCCAACAGTCTTGAAGGAGTTCCCAGAGATGCTTAGCACTTGTTGGCCCTTTTGCCTTCACTCTGTGGTCCAGTTCACCCCAAAACATCTTGATTGGGTTCAGGTCCGGTGACTGTGGAGGCCAGGTCATCTGGCGCAGCACCCCATCACTCTCCTTCATGGTCAAATAGCCCTTACTTTCAAAGTTTTCCCAATTTTTTGGCTGACTGACTGACCTTCATTTCTTAAAGTAATGATGACCACTCGTTTTTCTTTACTTAGCTGCTTTTTTCTTGCCATAATACAAATTCTAACAGTCTATTCAGTAGGACTATCAGCTGTGTATTCACCTGACTTCTCCTCAACGCAACTGATGATCCCAACCCCATTTATAAGGCAAGAAATCCCACTTATTAAACCTGACAGGGCACACCTGTGAAGTGAAAACCATTTCAGGGGACTACCTCTTGAAGCTCATCAAGAGAATGCCAAGAGTGTGCAAAGCAGTAATAAAAGCAAAAGGTGGCTACTTTGAAGAACCTAGAATATGACATATTTTCAGTTGTTTCACACTTGTTTGTTATGTATATAATTTCACATGTGTTAATTCATAGTTTTGATGCCTTCAGTGTGAATCTACAATTTTTATAGTCATGAAAATAAAGAAAACTCTTTGAATGAGAAGGTCTGTACTGTATATACTGTATGTATTACTTATAATGTTGAGAATTAATTTTGTTTTTAAAATTTGTCCATAAAACATGTTGGCTGGCTATTATTTTGGGATAAGTTGTCAAGAAAAAAGATAAATTCTAGTTGGCAACTCTGGTGTAGAGGCAACAGTCTCATATGGGTTATAGTGGATACAAAAGAAAAAAGTAGACAAATTCGTATTCAATTTGTCTGCTTTGCCAAATTTTAAACCAAAATTTGCTTTGTGACTAATTACTTCGTCATGAAGCAAATTTTTTTGTAAGTAGTGGGTGCAATGACAGGGAAGAGCGATTGCGCCGCCCCCCCCCGTATTTGAACCCCCTCAGATGCCGCATTCATTTCTAATAACGGCATCTGAGATCCAATTTAAAGCATTTTAATGCTTGCTAATTAAAAAAAATATATAATTGTACTTACCTTATCCATTTGATCCTGAAAAGGCCGCTGCAGCCATCTTGTTTCAAAATCCGTACTTGCCGGCGTGTTGATGTCATACATCACTGTGCATGAGATTTTATGTGGGATCTTCAAGCAAGATGGCCGCAGCAGCCTCTTCGCGATCAAATGGATGAAGTAAGCATGATTTTTCTTTATTTTTAAAGCCACTTCAGGGAAAATCGATTCGTAACCACGAAGCACAGTTCAAAGTCCACTTCACTAACTTCGATTTGCTCAACACTATTCAATAGCATATGGTTATTTGAGCGTCCAGGAGCCTCATGTTATGCACTACAACCCCCATGGTTGCATTATGGCCCAGGAACCTCAAGATTTACCTCTAATTGATTTGACATAGATGTATAACAGTACAATTGAAATATGATAAAGTTATCATTGTAAATAGGGTTGAGCGAATCACAGTACCTGAAATAGACTTCAATTTGAATTTCAGGGAAAGTTCGATTTGCGGCGAAGCTTAATTACCTTGTGCTTTTTGGTAACAAATCAGTTTTCCCTGAAATGGCGTATAAATAAAATAAACATACGCACCTCATCTGTGAGCGGATAGAGTCTGTCATGGCCAACTTGATTGAAGATCCCATGCAAAATCTTATGCATAGTGATGTATGACATCAACACGCTGGCCAATGTGATGATGTCACATTGTCAGGTTCTTCAATGAAGATGGCCACTGCAGCCTCTTCACTCTCAAATGAATGAGGTAAGCATGATATTTCTTTATTTTTACAGTCATTTCAGAGAAAATCGATTCGTTACCATGAAGCACGGGGAAATTCAGCTTTGACTTTCTGAAATTCGGTTCAAAGTCCACTACACTAACTTTGGTTCATTCAACACTATTCAATAGCATATGGTTATTTGGGGGTCCAGAAGCCTCATGTTATGCCACTAAAACCCCCTTGGTTGCATTATGGCTCAGGAACCTCTAGATTTTCCTCTAATTGATTTGACATAGATGTATAAGAGTACAATTGAAATATGATAAAGTTATCATTGTAAATAGGGTTGAGCAAATCAAAGTACCTGAAATGGACTTGAATTCGAATTTCAGGGAAAGTTCGACTTGTGGTGAAGCTTAATTACCTTGTGCTTTCTGGTAACAAATCAATTTTCCTTGAAATGGCGTTAAAAAAAACATACTCACCTCATCTGTGAGCGGGTAGAGGCTGAAATGGCCCATGCACAGTGATGACATCGACACGCCGGGCAAGTGTGATGACGTCACGTTGTCGGGATATTCAATGGATGAGGTGAGCATTATTTTATTTTTAACCCCTGAAAGGCCCCCATTTGTACATCAGATGCCGTGATGGGTGTAATACAGTGTAGCGATTTAGCGGTTTTAGACAGGGAACAGTGAGGGATATAAGTGTAACGCAAGTGCCATCTGAGGGCAAGCAATATCATTAAGTGCATCGGACACCAGCAATGAATGGCTGAGCGAGCGTTCCGGTGAAGGTGTCGGGTTAGGAGCATGTGATTAGCGTGAGGGATACATAGTGTCAGGGCAGAGTCCTTACCTAGCCACTATGTTTCTAATTAAGCCATAGCGTGTTCAAATTGTATACATAACCTTAGGGCAATTGTTACAAGTGTGTGACCTGTGAGATAAACAGGCTTCGCACAAACTGAGGGAAGTATTTACTCCCACCAATTGCCAACACACGTCAGGCTCTTTAAAATAGTTGAATCTGTGTGTGGCTGTAAACCATGCAGACCATAAACAGCTAGACTACGAAGTGTATGTGGCCACCCATTCAGTGTTAAAACATAAACTCACACTCTCACGGACCACATGCAGGCTCAGCAAACATCCTGACAGGCCCTAATTATTTTGTGGTGGATCAATCCACATAAGGGAAAAAATCTGCAGAGGTCACAGGGGCAACTAGCACCTGTGCTCAAGTGTAGTGCAATTAGACACCACAAGTCCCTCAGTTGCTGCTAGCAACCACTAGCAGCTCCTAAAATACTCAACCTCACTGTTATTGATAATTTTAAGATATAGTTTTTCTTTTCACTTTTGTAGTTTTAATTGATTTACAATAAAGATATTTAATTTAAATTTTGTCACATTATTAAGTAGAGGCCCCTAAAGGGATTTTGTCCCGGTCCACTGACCGTTTAGCATATTGATTTAAATATCCCGAGGGTCTCTAAGAGGGCTCCTAATAAGATTTGTGATGAGCGACAAACGCATCTGACAGGTTTAATGACGAGGGTGAGACAATCGCTGTTCCACAGTCGCTACTTATGAAACCATTTTGCCCACCTCTTACGGTATATATAAAGAAATGCGCGTGAAATTCGGCAAAGCAGCTGAATTGAAGTTTACATAACTTTGCTCAACACTAATTGTAAACATAAAAAAGGTCTAGAATATTTTTTTTTTTTTTTTATCTTGGAATTTCTAAGAAATAATATAATCCCCCCCCCCCCTCCTGTGTATCTCTTTTCCTATTTCATAAGTGCAATTTAAATTTGGGTTTAGGGTGTTAGAATCTCTTTTCCAATTTTCAGTTGATTTTTGGGGTATTAGAAAACTCACACATATTTAAAGTTTGTAATGTTGAGATTATGCAGTATGTTGTTATATATTTCATGTGGATTAGGGAATAATAACATTAGGAAATGAATGAGGAATTGAATGGGAAATCTCCAAGAATAATGGAATATTTTATCAATAATTTGATTTGATAAAGACTTTACACTATGTTCATTCATGTTATCAAATTCGAAATTAATGCTATTATTTCCTTGGAAATAATCACTAGATATCTAGGATATGAAATAATAAGTCTTTTAAGACCATGGTATTTTTATCAGGTAAATGTACAATGATTACATGATGTCTTGACTCTCTTTTTTTTAAGGCATGCATTCATTGAAGCAGGCTTATAGAAATTTTAAATTGCAGAAAAAACACATACCTTTTCACATACAGAGATGTCATTAGAACACACAGAAATCCAGTTGACTTATATTCAACCTTTAAGGATTTTCACAAGCTATATCTGGATGATTAGTGAAAGAAGTACAAAAACCTTCTGCCATTTCACCCTATAGAATTGTCTAAAGGCACACAAATGCCAAAACATAATTAGGTTTCTGCCAAAGGCAATGTTAATAGAGAACTTTTTCAAGCATTTAAACTTCTAATGAATTTATCCACTGGATTATCTAACCTAAACATATTTGTTTCGGAATTGCAAAGCAGTGCAAATAGTACTATGTTCAACTTATTATACAAGAACTTGACAATGACTGAGACATGAAGCCTATAAAATAAATGTGTAAGACTTCAAATGTCTTGTTATAAATTGTCATTTATTCATTTGAACATATTATTATATCTTTATGAATTAAGGTATTGTTATTTTCTCACAATACAAAAATAAATCATTTTCCATCAACAGAGGCCTTGAAACTAAATGTCTTTGCTGTTTGTTCTTGTATGAGAGATGTTTTTTCATAGACTAAAACATTTTAACATTTTCTAATCAGGCCATGGGCTTAAAGAGTACAATAAACTCTTACCCAACAGTTTAGGAATCCCCCCCCCCCCCCCATTAATTCATCATCCAGTGCTTTGTTGAGTTCCCCAATCAAAGACATTGAATGATGAAATGAAATGAAATGTCATTGTGTTAGCATCATTCCAAAGCTATAAATAAATATACTGTACATTTGGTAGGCATAACCACTTTTGTTGAATCTAGGCAATTTTTCTCTGTATTTTATCGATAACCTTGTGGCAATATAGATACTTTCTATTATCTCCATTTTCAAATGTGTCCAGTTAGCATATTAAAGGCTCAAATATCAATCGCAACATTATTAAATCTGTATAATCTGACAGCTCCAAGATAAGTACTTTTCAGGAATATATGTATTTTCTAATCTTTGGAGTCTGTGTCCTAGAACAAGGAAAGAAAAGAAAAGAATGCAAGCTCTGAAAACTGTTCAAATCTCTAAGGAAAAGGGTCCATGCTTTGCTCTTTTTAGTCTAAGAAGGATTATATAAAGGTGAGAAGTGCAATGTGCATCAGGCCCCAAATATCTACATAGCCTTAAAAATAAGGATGTTATAGCTGATGCAATGGGAGAAGGCAGCAAATGAAAATCATTCTCTTGGTCCTGAAGATTGGTATCATTTAGGTATTTAAATATCCTATCACGTTGAGTTTCATAGCAGGCTGTTACTTTTTAAGGTATTATGGTGCTATATAAACAGGCATTACATGTGGTATGCGGCACAATTTGGGCCTTTGTGAATTGAAATTGTTCTTATATTACATCTCATAGATGCCAAATCAAATTGAGATCTGAGTTATTTGAAGGCCAAAGCAACACCTTGCACTCTTTTCCTAAAACTATTACTGAAAACTGTAGTGTGGCTGGGAGCCCTTAAGATGTATCATTTCCATGTATGGGTGTACTTGGTCTCCAACAATGTTTAGACAGTTTTTACAAAGTGATATCCATATGAATGCTAGGACCCAAGGTTTCACAGAAGAACATTGCCAAAAGCATCACATTGTCTTTGTTGATTGCCTTCTTTCCACAATGTACCCTAATTCCTGTGACCTTTCTTCCCAGGTAATCAATAGATATGCATCTGGCTAACCAATTGTTGTAAAAGAAAATGTGGTTCTTCATAGCTTATTGCTATATATACATTTACCACTAAACTCTTTAGAAAGCTTGCTGTAGAAAAATCTTTCTTCACAGATCAGTATCGCCAGCAATATGTGGTTCATAAAAAGGATGCATGAAGGAAATATTTACAGTGCAATTCCTCTCTATGTTAAGCTTTGGAATTTGTAGACCACCTGCCAGTATCAAAGGTTTGTACATCTTATGCACATGCAATTATTTTAATTGCTCCTCTGTGACACATTCCATTGTCTTTTGTATTTTTTCTTGGTAGACAGCTACAGTACCACTTTACTCATCATTGAGAATTTTCCTATAGAGTTTTGTTTAATTGTTTATTGCTTTTAGTCACAATTACACTTTATACCTATACTGACATTGATAAATGCAGTATGCCACTTTGAAAATAACACTTCTGCTTACATTTCAAAACAGAGGGAAAATCTGCTCTCATGTGTCATTGCTATTGCATAGTTGCCAACATAGATTAAATTATTCTAGAAAAGGACCAGTCATGGTAATATAACTTACTGGTACATTGAGTTGGGCTTGAAAACAAAAGTGTAACTTGAGGTTCCTGAACTCCATTGCTAAATCTCTAAAAGGGCTCCACCAACATTGTGCAATTTATTATACTAGTGTCTTCTTGTTTAACAGAAAATAATTTGGGTCTTTTCCAGCACTGGATCTCAGCTCAGTATAACTGCTACCTCTGCACCCACCATGGCTATGCCCTTGCTTGTGACATGATGACTGTGGGCACTAGAGATGAGCAAACATTGGTAAGCCTTTGTAGTATTGAAGGCCAGGCAATACTCCTTTGGGTTTCTGGGAAAGATATCTAAATTAGCTCTCTTATGCCAATTTAATGCCAGAAGATGTGCTCATTTTAAATTTTCCCCCTAGAAATCCAGAGGAACGTTGACTGGGTTAAAATAATCAGATCCCTGCATAACAAAAAATAGTACACCAACCCACACCTCTCAGGCAGCCAAGCAAAGTTTATTTGCTCAGCCATATTAAAGGGTTGTTAACCAGAAAGTGCTGTCTTCCTACTATGAGACGGTTGTCCTTTCCTTTAGGAAAGAAGACTAGCTTGCATTTCTCATTTCCAGAGAATGTGGAGATGCAAGCATACTGTAGCAATAGATAAAAAATGCATTATGAAAAAGCACTTATTGAACAGCTTAAGGCTACCACTGAAAACCCAGTATAAGGCTACATGTACATGACCGTGGTGTGTTTTGTGGTCCGCAAATCCGCAAAACACGGATGGCATCCGTGCGCTTTCCAGAATTTGTGGAACGGCACGGACAGCCTTTAATGTAACTGCCTATTCTTGTCCGCAAAGCGCGGACAAGAGTAGGACATGTTATATATTTTTTTTGCGGTGCCACAGAATGGAGCAATGGATGCGGACAGTACACGGAGTGCTGTCCACATCTTTTGCGGCCCCATTAAAGTGAATGGGTCCGCATCCGAGCCGCCAAAACTGCGGCTCGGATGCGGACCAAAACAACGGCCATGTGCATGAGGCCTAAAAAAGGGGGAGCATTGATCTATGACTTGAGGACTTTAATTTTTTTCTAAAAAGTTTTGCCAAGTAAGCATGAGTATAGAAGAGAAACCCATGCAATCTAATTTTCCATCTAAAGAGCTAAAATATCCGACCCAGGATTACACTTCTCTCAATGAGAAAAGCAAACTAATTCTCCTTTCAGAAAGACAAAAGAACCAAAATATCTCAAGAAAAAAAAAATCATGATGTGTATTGTATGATAGGCAACATTGCTCTCACTTTCTGGGAAAAATAAATTCAAATTCGAATATTTTAATTCTACTGGCATTAGATAGGATATAATTTATTTTTGTTTTTGTCATGCAAGCTAATTTGCATACCTTTTGGATTTTTAGGAAAGATATTCAAGTTAGCCTTTCTTGCAAAAAAGACCTCTAATACAGTATGTCATGCTAGACTAATAAAGTGTTAATACAGTATGTGAATTTGCATATATTCTTCCTAGAAACCAAGAGTAGTGTCACCTGGCATACAATATTCAGTCATCATACATATTGACCCAAGTACCCAAGCAAGGTAATTTTTTCTTGAGATTTTCTGGTTCTCTTGTCCTTCTGTAAAGAGATAGCTTACATATCTAATTGAAAGAAGTGTTATCCCAGCTAGGATATTCTAGTTCTCTTGTCTCACTTTCAGTGGAGTATTATTTTGGGGGACTTCCTATATTTTATTTGAAATTAACCTCAAACAGGTAAAGTGGATTTTCTCATTCTTAATTTTAAGGGAGTGTTCACATCACCATTTTATTTTGATCATCCTATGTCATCATGCCACCTCACGGTGATTCCAACTTGGAACACACGTTCCATGCTACACTTTAATGTATGTTCAGTTGCCTTCAGCCGACACACATTTAAATACACACCACTAAAGGCTGACCATTAGAGCGTTTCAATTAGTGTTGATACACCTTACATGCTGTCACTTTCTCCTTTTTCCTCTATTTCTTCCAGGGCAATTAGATGAGTCTATTGCCCTGGGGACAGGGCAACCAGTTATTATCCTTTGGCATACCACACTGCCTTTAGAAGTGTACAACTGTGTACTTTTTGGATGATATTACTTATTGGATGATGTTTCTTTTTGTTCTTGCTTAATCCAGCTGTTACCCACTATATATTGATTATGTACCTGTAAATTTTCTATATTCCTTAATTACATCCAGCTTGAGTACCCTAAATTTGCATCTATAGTTATTACTCACACTCTGGCTGTACGGTACCCCTATGCTTACCCTTTGGATATATGTTTTTTGGAATCATGTATAACCTCACTACCATGCAAAAACTAATCATATTTAACAAAATCAGATTTAATTGTGTATTTGATGTAATAGCCTCTGATAATTAGAGATGAGCGATTAGAAGCTGATAAAGTGGAATTCGATCCAAATTTCTGGAAAAAATGTTGTGCGATTCGTGGTAACGAATTGTATTTTTTCCTAAAATGGATGCTGCACATGTGAGGACATGAAGCAAGGAACTCTGGGAAGACAGGATCACTCATAATGCCATGCATGCAGCCAATCAGCAGCCATCCAGCCGTGTGATATCACAGCCCTATAAATAGCCTCAGAAAACTTGGATTCTGCCACTTTCCAGTGTACTTAGTGCAGGGAGAAACAACTTCAGTGTGCAAAAAAAAAAACGATTTACAGGTGCAGGGAAAGATTATTCAAGGTGTAGGGAAAGGATAGGGGGGAATCATTCCACAGCATTTATGTTGTACAGGGTTCAGTAGGGGAGGTTACAGCCTGGATAATAGAAACAATCCTATTACACCTTGCTGCACTGACTAGGGATCCAAATTGTCATTATACAGCTCTGTAATTTGAGCAAACCGTTTTTATTAGGGTGTAAGTGCTGTTTGATACAGCCATTAACAGGGTTTATTACAAGGAAATATTTAAATTTGCCCTTGTGTGGTGCAGTTATGTGTTCTAAAGCATTTTTGGTATGTATTAGTGGGAAAAAAAGGGCTTATTAATAGTGATGATCGAGCATACTCGGCCGAACACCAGCTCGGCTCGAGCATCGCGATGCTCAGTACATTGCGGTGTTCGGCCAAATACCGCATGTGCTCGATCGACATGCTCGAGTCTCCTCCCCGCAAGCTTTTTGCCTGCTACGCAGCCAATAAATGTGCAGGTATGTATTTCCACACACTGTAATGCCGTAGCCATGTTGGTTACTGGCATTGCAGGGATTGGCTGGCCGGAACGAGTCATCGAGTGCTATAAAGCACCCGATGAAACGTGGTTCGGCCAGTCTTAGTCAGGGAGAGCTGTGCTTTGTTCTGTATGTATAGATATGGCAATTCATATATGACTTGGTGGCTATTAATCTATCCCATGTATCTATTGTCCTAAAGGTTTCATATATGGGACTCATAAATGTATATAAACATAAGTTCTCCTATGTGCTGTTTTTCTACTGTTCAACCATCACCTATGAAATGGTACCAAACTCCAGTGTCCTCCTACGATAGTAGGCAATTCTTGCCCATGATAAACATACCCACAACAGCGGCCAGCACAGGAGATTAGACAGAGCGGATCAGCAGAGCGTTTCACCTCTTCAGGGTGACGTCACCGCCTGCCGATGAAGCTCCGCCCAGTGGGAGTGGCGACTTTGATATGAGATCGGCGGCTAAGCGGCTGCGAGACGGCTGCAAACATAATGCCGGAGGCTGTATCTCTTTGAGCTGCACGCGCGCAAACAGAAGCGTGCAGCGTTCTCTCTATCAGTGTGCACAGTGCAAGTTATCAGAGATTAAAGAAACTGCACCTGTGCCACTGTTACTCTGCTCCTGAGGACATGTTACTAGTTGTACAGTAACATAGAAACGCGTCGAGCAGATGCATGAATAGGCAGAGACGGTCCCTTTGTAAGGTAGTGATGGGATAATAGAGACAAAGATTAGCTGGGTTGTAAGTAGAGCTCAAACATAAAGCTCTCACCCGCAATGTATCTATCCCATCTACTATCGATCTTTACTCACTACTTGTAATACATTGTTGCGGCTCACTGTATGAGCTGCTATTTATGTTCATAGCTGGTGTCCTTGATATACCATAGGCATATCCAGCACATTTAGTGAGTAACTGTTAGTGCATCTGGGAACCTATCAGGAGACGTATATAAAGCAGACTATACTGATATTCCAGTTTTGCACATGTTATAGGCGTGGACTGAGTGGCTATACCCATACAATTGTGGAGTGAGCCACCCATCCAGGCTTAGCCTGACGAATTCATTATGTGGCAGGTTCGCCACGATTTTTAACATATTACCAATAAAAAAAAATGTAAGCGTGTATTCAGGCAGTTAAACATATTTTCGCATTTATACGCAAAATCAAGTTCATAGTTACACCCTGTGCTATAGAAGGGACAGATAGTGTAGGGGATAGAATTTTATTTTTTGGTTAGGCAGGGTTGGTGTTAGAGGCCCAAAAGTCCTTTTAAGGACTTTTGTTGTGGCTGGCAGCAATATATATTATTAGTGCAACCTGCACTAAATTGCGTGCAATTGTTAGAGACGCCAAAGTCCTTTTACGGACTATTGTATCTGGCAGCAATATATATTTTTAGCGCAACCTGCACTAAATAGCTTGCTATTGTTTGGCTGCTGCAGACAGCGACTTTATCTGCGCTACATCTCCTGTGTAACGTGTGCGCAGCCTAAAAATATCTGTGACATCCAGTGTACTTTTTCCGTAGATGGTGTTTGCTGCGGACAGTTACATTACCTGCGCTACATCTCCTGTATAACGTTTGCGCATCCTAAATATCAGTGACATTCAGTCTATTTTTTTTGCTGCTGGTGGCAGCGACATTACCTGCACTACATCTCCTGTATAACATTTGACCATCATAAATATCAGTGACATTTAGTTAAATTTTTTCACCACTGGTGACAGCGATATTTCCTACGCATTATCTCCTGTATAACGTTTGCACATCATAAATATCAGTGACAGTAAAAAAAATTCGCTGCTGGTGGAAGCGACATTACCTGCGCTACATCTCCTGTATAACGTTTGCTCATCCTAAATATCAGTGACATTCAGTTTAATTTATTTACACATGCACTTACAAAACCTGCGCTACTGTATGTGTGACATAATTGCAAGCATATATAACATTTAACATGCAGAAAGCGAGCAGTAAGGGACGGGGAAGTGGCCATGCTGCTGATGGTGCACACAGAGGCCATGGCCCTGGGCGCGATGAAACTGTGCCTGCTGCCAGAGCACAAGAAACACACTCATCCACGATACCTAGCTTCATGTCCCAGTTTGCAGGGTGGCGCAGGACACTACTCTCAAAGTCACACTAGTGCGACCAGGTGGTCGGTTGGATTGCAGCAGATAATGCTTCCAGTCGGTCAAGCGCCACCCTGTCTTTTGCAGTCCAGTCTCAGTAGCCAAGAGTCTGGTCAACAGAATCGTCACCCTGATCCTCCTTCCTCCCACCGTGGAGAGTCTTGGCAAACAAGTGATCCCACACTCGGATATTCCGAGGAGCTCTTTTCATCGCCATTCCTTGATTTGGGCCTCTTGCCAAGCCCGCTTGAAGGGAGACATGAGGAGACCGTGTGCACTGATGCCCAAACTCTTGAGCATCCACAGTCAAAAGAAGATGACGGTGGGGAACGGCAATTAGTGTTTCACGAGGTGGATGATGATGATGAGGCACATTTGACAATAAGTCAACCGCAATTAGTGTCTCGAGAGGTTGATGATGAGGGTGAGACACAGTGGTCAATAAGTGAGGTTGTTGCTAGGTCAACAAGTCAGGAGGCGGACCAGAGTGAGGAAGTGGAAGAGGAGGTCGTGGACGATGAAATCACTGACCCAACCTGGGAAGATGGCAAGCCGAGTGAGGACAGCAGTATAGAGGGGGGGGGATCCACAGCACTGCAACAGGCTGGAAGAGGCAGTGGGGTGGCAAAAGGGAGAAGGCGGGCCACATCAAACAGGCCCAGCAACTGTTCCCCAGAGTACCCCCTTGCGGCAATCTCCCTTGTCAAGGGGTAGGGGTTCGGCAGTCTGGCTCTTTTTGAGGAAAGTGCGGGCGATAAAAGAATTGTCATTTGCAACCTGTGCCGTACCAAAATGAGCGGGGGCGTGAATCCTAGCAACCTCACCACCACCGGCATGAACCGCCACATGGCATCAAAGCACACTAATAGGTGTACCGAACGCCTAGGTCCACAACCAGTGTATGCGGGTCACACTACTACCTCCTCTAACCCTGTGTTACGTGCTGGACAATACCATGTCCAAGACGCAGGCCTGCACCAGGTCCTTTGCAAGCACCATCAGCTAGCACATCCACTTCTGCGTCCCAGCGAAGCATACTGATGTCCATACCCCAGGCCTTTGAATGAAAGCGCAAATACCCTGCAACCCACCCACAGGCCATAGCACTAAATGCGCACCTTTCTAAATTGCTGGACCTTAAAATGTTGCCATTTAGGCTTGTGGACACAGAGGCTTTCAGCAGCCTGATGGTGGAGGTGGTCCCTCGTTACTCAGTACCCAGCCGCCACTATTTTTCCCGGTGTGCCGACCCTGCCTTACACCAGCATGGGTCCCATAACATTACCCGTGCCCTGACCAACGCAGTTATTGGGAAAGTCCACTTAACGACTGACACATGGACAAGTGCTTGTGGCCAGGGATGCTACATTTCTCTGACAGCACACTGGGTGAACTTTGTGGAGGCCGGTAGTGAGTCGTACCCTGGGATGGCACAGGTGCTACCGACGCCAAGGATTGTGGGTCCTACTTCCATCAGGATTTCCGCCATCACCTACATTAGTGGCTGCAACCCCCCCTTCTCCCCCTCCACCTCCTCCTCCACTTCCACCTCTGAATTATCATGTTGCAGCACCAGTCAGACATCAGACAATAGTTGGAAGCAGTGTAGCACTGCAGTGGGGAAGCAGCAACAGGCCGTCTTAAACTAATATTTTTAGGTGACAAACAGCACACCGCTGCAGATCTGTGGCATGGTATAAGGGACCAGACTGAGCTGTGGCTCTCGCCACTCAACCTAGAACCAGGCATGTTGTGTCTGATAATGGCCGTAACTTGGTGGCGGCCCACGTGTTCAACTTAGTGGTTCAGCGGTTTCTTAAAACCTACCCCAATTTGCCTGAGCTACTGGTGAAGGTGCACCGCATTTGGGCCAAAATCTGCCGCTCTGGCAACACTGCAGCAGCGCTAGCAATTTCCAGCTCACCGACTGCTGTGCGACTTAAGCACTCGCTGGAACTCCACGTTACATATTTTGGCCAGGCTTTGTGAGCAGCAGTGGGCCGTAGTGGAATACCAGCTACAACATGGTCGTCGCCTTTCCTGTCAGCCTCCGCTCTTCACAAGCGACGAGTGGGCATGGATGTCTGACCTCTGTGAAATAGACTTTTTTGGGAAAATTGATGGGTGATTGTAGACCTCTTTATGCTGTATGGACCGAATTACGTCGATTAGCCATTTGTTGGGAATTTTTTGCGTGAAACAGCCTTTTTTGGAAAAAATTGTTGTGTGATTGTAGACCTACTCTTGCTGTACGGACCGAATTACGTCGATTTGCCATTCAGTGGTAAATTTGTTTGTGATACAGCCTTTTATGGGAAAATTGATAGGTGATTGTAGACTTCCATTTGCTGTAAGGACCAAATTACGTCGATTAGCCATTCATTGGGAAATGTTTTTGTAAAACAGCCTTTTTTTTTAAATTAATGGGCGATTGTAGACTTCCTTATGGACAGAATTACGTTGATTTGTCATTCATTAATGAAATTTGTTTGTGATACAGCCTTGTTTTGGGAAAATTGATGGGTCATTGTAGATTTCCTTTTGCTGTGTGGACCGAATTATGTCAATTAGCCATTCAGTGGTGACATTTTTTGTGAAACAGCATTTTTTGGGAAATTTGGTCGGTAGCTGTAACTACGGTCAAGGACAATATATGTGCTTTATGGCCCACTGGGTAAATGTGGTTCCTGCACAGCCACACCAGCACCTTGGCCAGGTGACACTGCTTCTGCCTTCACGTTCTCACGCCATTGGTCCTGCGACAATGTCCGTCTCTACCTCTTCATCCTCCACTGTGTCCTCAGCCTCCACTGCAGAGACAAGTGAATACTGATGGATTTTTGACCAAATGCTGACTGAGTGAAGGCAGATGCTCCACAGACAGGATCCGCTTCTTGGGGGTTATTGTTCTGACAGATCAGAGGAATGGTAAAATAATCAGTGACGTCAACACAAACTTATTGCTGACACCCTCTCCACTCTGTCGAAGGCTCTACTTGTATAAACATTTAATAGAACAGGTTCTGTAGACATCTATGTGGAATTAGCTGACGACGGTGTAAAAGGAGTGCGCTTCTTCTTGGCGCTAACATCAACCTGTAAGGCTAAGTTAATACTTGAGTTATTTGGGCAGTTTTGGCCCTGTGACTGCCCAAATAAATGAAGTTTGATTCTAAGAGAGACGCCTGTCATCTGCATGTCATACTGACTCACAGTATTATTTCACTACAACAGAAGACTCCCTCTGCGTATTACTGCAAGGCACAGTGTTCTACACAACTATAAAGGCTCTCTGAAGCCAGGTAATAGAATTTTTTTATGCGATTTGCTGCGAATAAATTCTGATCAAATCAAATTTTTTTAAAAACATTCTGCAAACCGGCCGAATCGAATTTTTTTAAAATTTGCTCTTCTCTACCGATAATCTTTGATCAACTGAATTATGTTCTAAACTAATATATTTCCTGAGATGTCTCTCTATAATCTGGAATGGTGGCCTGAAAAAAGGTGAAAAAGCCTCGACTTCAATATTGTCATAAGAAGAGTTGGCTCGAGTTTGCAAAAAATTACAAACAGTGGACAGTAGAACATTCAAAACAGGTGATTTGGAGTGATGAGAAGAAAGCCACTGATGTGAGCAAATGGATCTGGAAGAGACAAGGGAAAGGGGGGCTAACAGATCAAGAAATTGAAGGAGCTGTCAAGTTTGGTGGAGGAAGCCTGATGATATGGGGTTGTTTCATAGCCAAAGGCGTTGGATACTTGACAGGATCAGTGGTGATCTCAATGCTCAGCTATATGTGAGTATCCTACAAGACAAGTTACTTCATACACATTTGAGTTCTATGGGTATGAAAAGAACGACATAGTGTTCCAGCAGGACAACGACCCAAAGCAAACATCGATATTGACAAAAAAAATGGTTCAATGACAATGAAATAGAGGTGTTGGATTAGCACCCACAGATCTCAACCCAATTGAACACTTTGGGGTAGAGTAGAAGAAAAAGCTTTAGTTGTAGTGAAGTAAGTGGAATGGTATGCACCTACATTGGGAACATGTAGAAGAGACCTTGGAACAGATTTCGGCCGAGACATGCTTGAATATGACTGAGAACATGCCCAGAAGGATTCAGGCAGTGTTGAAAGTCAAAGGTGGATTTACAAAATACAAACAAAATAATAAAAATGAAGTAAAACAGTAACAATGCAGTTACACGACAAGAATCTGCATAGCTAATTATATGCTAAACAGTTGCAAGTCAAATTTGTGTAATCGATAGCCAAGATGATTGTCTATAATGATGGTAGTCTCAAGTTTAAACCTTTAGTGGATTGTGAGATATGGAGCCTTAAAGTAAAGTTAAAAACACTGTTACCCTTTTGCTTGTCAGTGTACATATACTACAATGTATTTATTGTAACTTTGTTATATTGTAGTGTTTGAAAAAGGTCATAATTGATCGAAATGTCACACCACATACATTGATTGCCTTGAAATATCTAACAAAAATATGCAATTTACAGTGTACCTGAGGAGTGCTAAAGTTACTTTGTTAACTAAATTGTGGGTTGGGAACCTGAATCAGAAGCACCCACTGTAGAGCTTGAGTGCCCTGCAAGTTATTGCATACACTCTGCATTCCACAGCATTTTACAGAGATTGCAATTTGCTACTATTCACAGCAATCCCATTATACAATGGAGCTCACAAGCTAACTTCCTTGTTTTAGACGCACATGGGTCATTTTCAAAGGAAACCGATTAACCTCTCAGTTAGGGTTGAGCGAACCGAACTTTAGGATTTTTGAACCCGGACCCGAACCCGAACCCGAACATTTCCGTAAAAGTTCGGGTTCGGTGTTCGGCGCTTTCTTGGCAGTTTTTGAAAGGCTGCACAGCAGCCAATCAACAAGCGTCATATTACTTGCCCCAAGAGGCCATCACAGCCATGTCTACTAATGGCATGACTGTGATAGGCCAGAGCAGCATGTGACCCAGCCTCTATATAAGCTTGGGTCACGTAGCGCTGCACGTCACTCTGCTGTTACAAGTGTAGGGAGAGGATGCTGCTGGACTTGTGATTTCAGGGAGAGAATAGGAGAGAATCTAACTCAGCGATCTACCTAGAAATAGTTGTGTGGGTGCAGGACACAATTGTTTTACCCTGCCCTGAGGCCATTCACCCCAAAAAAAATAACTTTTATAATTCTGTTAGTTAGGAGGGTGGCGGCGGCAGCCATTTTATGCAAGCTCAGTGCACCAGCACTGCATCTGAGCTTTTGGGACATTGCAAATCACAATTTTTTTGGGCAAACTACAACATCTGGATTAGTCAGCATGCAATTTAAGGTAGAAATACACCCATCATTTTCTGTGGTTTGAAAAACACATTTTCTTTTTCAAAAAACAGTATTTTCCATATCTGCAAGTGTTAAATTCAAGTTTAATATATACAGCTTTCATATTCTGTTACCAAAAAAAGACTTTTTTGGCAATCTACAACATCTGTATTAGTCAGTGTGCAATTTAAGCTAGAAATACACCCATCATTTTCTGTGGTTTGAAAAACACACTTTATTTTTCCAAAAAACAGTATTTTCCAGATCTGCAAGTGTTAAATTCAAGTTTAAAATATACAGCTTTCATATTCTGTTACCAAAAAAAACACTTTTTTGGCAATCTACAACATCTGGATTAGTCAGTGTGCAATTTAAGGTAGAAATACACCCATCATTTTCTAGGGTTTTAAAAACACACTTTTTCCCCAAAAAACTGTATTTTCCATATCTGCAAGTGTTAAATTCAAGTTTAATATATACAGCTTTCATATTCTGTTTCCAAAAAAACACTTTTTTTGCAATCTACAACATCTGTATTAGTCACTGTGCAATTTAAGCTAGGAATACACCCATCATTTTCTGCGGTTTGAAAAGCACACTTCTTTGACAAAAAACACTATTTTCAGGCCTTGCAGCATCAACACGTGTGAAATTACAGGCTTATATAATGCTGTCAAATTTAGTTGTTAAACAAACACTCGTTTGGGCACAAAAAATTTAGTTGGCAGCCTTTGATGCAGATGTCATTGTGAGATACACCCTTAATACATTTGGGTTACATACAGAGATTTTAAATAACGCCATTTGGTGCACCAATATTGAATTCAGGCCTATACTGGTTCAGGCCCTGTGAGATACACCTCAACATACAGGGGTTTGATTCAGGGATTTGAAATACAGCCATTTGAAATACAGCCATTTTGTGCAAAGAAATATTTACTTCAGGCCTAAACTGGTTCAGGCCCTGTGAGATACTCCCTCTACATACAGGAGTTTGATTCAGGGATTTGAAATACAACCATTTGAAATACAGCCATTTTGTGCAAAGATATATTTACTTCAGGCCTACACTGGTTCAGGCCCTGTGGGATACTACCTCTACATACAGGGGTTTGATTCAGGGATTTGAAATACAGCTATTTTGGGCAAAGAAATATTTAGTTCAGGCCAATACTGGTTCAGGCCCTGTGAGATACTCCCTCTACATACAGGGGTTTAAATCAGGCATTTGAAATACAGCCATTTAAAATACAGCCATTTTGTGCCAAGAAATATTATGTTCAGGCCTACACTGGTTTATGCCCTGTGAGATACTCCCTCTACATACAGGGGTTTGATTCAGGGATTTAAAATACAGCCATTTTGGGCAAAGATATATTTACTTCAGGCCTACACTGGTTCAGACCGTGTGAGATAACCCCTCTACATACAGGGGTTTGAATCAGGCATTTGAAATACAGCCATTTAAAATTCAGCCATTTTGTGCAAAGATATATTCACTTCAGGCCTACACTGGTTCAGGCCCTGTGAGATACTCCCTCTACATACAGGGGTTTGATTCAGGGATTTGAAATACAGCCATTTGAAATACAGCCATTTTGTGCAAAGAAATATTTACTTCAGGCCTACACTGGATCAGACCATGTGAGATACCCCCCTACATACAGGGGTTTGAATCAGGCATTTGAAATACAGCCATTTAAAATACAGCTATTTTGTGCAAAGAAATATTTACTTCAGGACTACACTGGTTCAGGCCCTGTGAGATACCCCTCTACATACAGGGGTTTGAATCAGGCATTTGAAATACAGTTATTTGAAATACAGCCATTAAGGGCAAAGAAATATTTACTTCAGACCTACACTGGTTCAGACCGTGTGAGATACTCCCTCTACACACAGGGGTTTGAATCAGGCTTTTGAAATACAGCCATTTTGTGCAAAGAAATATTTACTTCAGGCTTACACTGGTTCAGGCCCTGTGAGATACCCCCTCTACATACAGGGGCTTGAATCAGGCATTTGAAAAATACAGCCATTTGAAATAGAGCCATTTTGTGCAAAGAAATATTTACTTCAGGCCTACACTGGTTCAGGCCCTGTAAGATACCCCCTCTACATACAGGGGTTTGAATCAGGGATTTGAAATACAGCCATTTGAAATGCAGCCATTTTGTGCAAAGAAATATTTACTTCAGGCCTACACTGGTTCAGGCCATGTGAGATACACACTCTACATACAAGGGTTTGATTCAGGCATTTAAAATACAGCCATTTTGGGCAAAAATATATTTTATTGAGGCCTAGTCTGGTTCAGGACGTGTGAGATACACCCTTTCATACTGTCGTTCTATTCTACTATTAATTAAACACCCATTTAGGGCAAGATCCTAAATTTGAAAAATATGAGGAGAGCGTCAAATAAGGGATGTGGCCCAGGTCGTGGTGCTGCTGGTGGAGCTCCTGGCCACGTCCCTTATAGGGTTTCCGGCCAGTCATTCCCAAGTGGCTCCGAGGGTGGGTTCCTGCACCCACAAACCCAAGGTACACAATTGTCCAGCCAGGGCACAGTTCTGGAGGATGACGAGGTGGAGGATGAGGAGGAGGAGATGGAGGAGGAGGAACCATGTTCACAGCAGGGTGACACCCAGACCAGCTCATGGCCATCACTAGTGCATGGATGGGGGGATACAGAGGACACAGACGATACACCTCCCACAGAGGACAGCTTTTCGTTGTCTCTGGGCAGCCTGGCACACATAAGCGATTACATGCTGCAGTGTCTCCGCAACGACCGCCGAGTTGCCCACATTCTAACTTGTGCTGATTACTGGGTGGCCACGCTGATGGATCCCCATTACAAGGACAGCGTACCGTCCTTAATTCCGTCCCTGTAGCGTGATCGTAAGATGCGCAAGTAAAATCGCACGCTGGTAGACGCTCTGGTGGTAGCCTTCCCACCTGACAGTGGGGGCACAGTGGAAGCACAAGACAAAGGCAGAGGACGAGGAAGAGGTCGCCAATGCAGCTGGGGCACCGCCAGCACCTCAGAAGTCATGGTTAGCATGGCTGAAATGTGGAAAAGCTTTGTCAGCACGCCACAACAACCAGCACCACCAGCTGATATGGAACGTCTTAGCAGGAGGCAGTATTTCACCAACAAGGTGGAGCAGTATGTGTGCACATGCCTACACGTACTGAATGACGGGTCTGCCCCCTTCAACTTCTGGGTCTCCAACTTGGGCACATGTCCTGAGCTTGCCCTTTACACCTTGGAGGTGCTGGCCTGCCCTGCACCCAGTGTATTATCTGAACGTGTGTTTACCACGGAAGGGGCGTCATCACAGACAAGCGCAGCCGCCTGTCCACAGCCAATGTGGACAAGCTCACGTTCATTAAAATGAACCAGGCATGGATCCCTCAGGACTTGTCCGTACCTTGTGCAGAATAGACCTGTATACCGGCACTAAGCAGCCATTGTTATACTGCAGCGCAATTGCTCATGTTTGTATTTTGGATATTTCACACTCTTTTGGAGTGTACCTTAATTTTACAAAATTAAATTAAAACCAAAAACCTGTGTTGGCTATCTCGTCCTCTTCCACCGCCGCTTCCACCTACTCCGCTACGTCCACCGCCTCCTCAAACTCCTACTCCATATGGAACTCCACCTCATAAATCCATTTTTTTTTTGTACGTGTTTTATTTTATATCATTTAACTACTTTGTCATTTACATTTTTGGTTGAAATTCACCAATGTTTGGGTGTATAGTACCACTGCTATACCTAGTAGACCGGTAAAAAATAAATAAATAAATCTTCATTTACTTTTTCGTGTGAAATTAACAATTTTTTGGGTGTATAGTACCACTGCTATACCTAGTAGGCTGGTTAAAAAATAAATAAATTGTCATTTACATTTTAGAGTGAAATTCACCAAGTGGACCGGTAAAAAAAAAATAAAAAAATTGTCAGTTACATTTTCTTGCGAAATAAACAAATGTTTGGGTGTATACTGCTAAACCTAGTAGACAGGTTAAACAAAATAAAAAATTGTCAGTTATATATTCTGGTGAAATTAACCAATTTTTAAGTGTATAGTATCACTGCTATACCTAGTAGGCCGGTTAAAAAAAAAAAATGTAATTTACATTTTAGGGTTAACTTTCTGGGTCTCCAAATTGGGCACATGGCCTGAGCTTGCCCTTTACCCCTTGGAGGTGCTGGCCTGCCCTGCAGCCAGTGTATTGTCTGAACGTGTGTTTAGCATGACTGGAGGGGGTTATTACAGGTTATACAGTCAGGTCTATAAGTATTGGGACATCGACACAATTCTGACATTTTTGGCTCTATCCACCACCACAATGGATTTGAAATGAAACGAACAATATGTGCTTTAACTGCAGACTGTCAGCTTTAATTTGAGGGTATTTACATCCAAATCAGGTGAAGGGTGTAGGAATTACAACAGTTTGCATATGTGCATCCCACTTGTTAAGGGACCAAAAGTAATGGGACAGAATAATAATCATAAATCAAACTTTCACTTTGCAGTCAATTACAGCCTGAAGTCTGGAACGCATAGATAACGCCAGACGCTGGGTTTCATCCCTGGTGATGCTCTGCCAGGCCTCTACTGCAACTTTCTTCAGTTCCTGCATGTTCTTGGGGCATTTTCCCTTCAGTTTTGTCTTCAGCAAGTGAAATGCATGCTCAATCAGATTCAGGTCAGGTGATTGACTTTGCCATTGTATAACATTCCACTTCTTTCCCTTAAAAAACTCTTTGGTTGCTTTTGCAGTATGCTTTGGGTCATTGTCCAATTGCGCTGTGAAGCGCCGTCCAATGAGTTCTGAAGCATTTGGCTGAATATGAGCAGATAATATTGCCCGAAACACTTCAGAATTCATCCTGCTGCTTTTGTCAGCAGTCACATCATCAACAAATACAAGAGAAACAGTTCCATTGGCAGCCATACATGTCCACGCCATGACACTACCACCACCATGCTTCACTGATGAGGTGGTATGCTTACGATCATGAGCAGTTCCTTTCCTTCTCCATACTCTTCTCTTCCCATCACTCTGGTACAAGTTGATCTTGGTCTCATCTGTCCATAGGATGTTGTTCCAGAACTGTGAAGGCTTTTTTAGATGTCGTTTGGCAAACTCTAATCTGGCCTTCCTGTTTTTCAGGCTCACCAATGGTTTACATCTTGTGGTGAACCCTCTGTATTAACTCCGGTGAAGTCTTCTCTTGATTGTTGACTTTGACATACATACACCTACCTCCTGGAGAGTGTTCTTGATCTGGCCAACTGTTGTGAAGGGTGTTTTCTTTACCAGGGAAAGAATTCTTCGGTCATCCACCACAGTTGTTTTCCGTGGTCTTCCGGGTCTTTTGGTGTTGCTGAGCTCACCGGTGCGTTCCTTCTTTTTAAGAATGTTCCAAACAGTTGTTTTGGTTATGCCTAATGTTTTTGATATCTCTCTGATGGGTTTGTTTTGTTTTTTCAGCCTAATGATGTCTTGCTTCACTGATAGTGACAGCTCTTTGGATCTCATCTTGAGAGTTGACAGCAACAGATTCCAAATGCAAATAGCACACTTGAAATGAACTCTGGACCTTTTATCTGCTCATTGTAATTGGAATAATGAGGCAATAACACACAACTGGCCATGGAACAGCTGAGAAGCCAATTGTCCCATTACTTTTGGCCCCGTAACAACTGGGAGGCACATATGCAAACTGTTGTAATTCCTACACCGTTCACCTGATTTGGATGTAAATACCATCAAATTAAATCTGACAGTCTGCAGTTAAAGCACATCTTGTTAGTTTCATTTCAAATCCATTGTGGTGGTGTATAGAGCCAAAAATATTAGAATTGTGTCGATGTCCCAATATTTATGGACCTGACTGTATTTCCCAATGTTTTGGGGTGTACCCTAATTTTAAAAATAAAATTTAAAACCAAAAAGCAGTGTAGGCTACCTCCTCCTCCACCGCCACTTCCACCTACACCGCCACATCCACCGCCTCCTCAACCTCCTACTCCATATGGACCTGGTCCTCCTAGATCAAGATTATTATTATTATTTTTTTTACGTATTTTATGTTATTTTAAGTAATTTCCCTATCCACATTTGTTTGCAGAGCACTTGTCATGCTCCTAACCACATTTTGACGCCATTTGCAGCCCTCTAGCCCTTTCCATGACATTTTTACAGCCATTTTAGTGCTCAAAAGTTTGGGTCCCCATTGAATTTAATGGGGTTCTGGTTCGGGGTCAAGTTTGGGTCCCAAACTCGAACTTTTTTTCCGAAGTTCGGCCGAACCCGTCGAACCTGAACATCCAGGTGTCCGTTCAACTCTACTCTCAATATATTTTTTGAAAGTGTGGAAGAAGCCAATGCAAACATGGGAGATATGGTCAGATTTGAACACAGAACCTGGATAGTCCCTTAGATTTGCGTTCTTCTCTAGCCTTAAAGGGAATTTGTCATCTCCGAAACACCCCCCAACTACAGTAAGTGGTGTATAGTATAATTGATGTCCAGCTATTTCATTTTTATCTTCATACTCACTTGTATTCCGACGCTTTCCTCAGAGAGACCCATTGTAAAACGGATTAAAAGGACTCCTCTTTGAGTCTTCTCAATGCATTTTACTGCCAGTTTGTCAGTGCAGAGCTTTAGAATGGAAGTGAGCATGAAGAAAAAAATTACATACTAGTACCTGGTGACACTTACATTATGCACTGCTTACTCTATTATTATTATTTTTTTTTTTTGGGGGGTATTATTACGAAATCTGTTTAATTGCATTGTGTAGGATGCTATTTGAAAGTAAGACAATAGTTGTGACAAACAAGATTTGTGTATTCTATATTTTTTGGTTTTCCTGTTTTTTTGAATAAAGCATTATCATGAAATATATAAATCTATTCCTCCAAATACAAAAGAAAACAGTGCTTCCTGGGACAACTGCCAAAGATATAAGCAAGTGGATATTCTCAGAGGTTTCCCCTTTTATGGGTCTGCTCACCTTTTGGGGTTGGGCTCAGAACACACCTCTGTGTGCCTGTAGACTAACAAGCTGCTGCTGTCTGCCTTCACTAGGTTTGACCATCCACTTTGCAGGTAGAAGAAGAAACAAGGAAAATTAATTATTTCTTGACTGCTCTGCTTGATGAAAAACTCTAGTGGATCCTCGATTGTTGCTTTATTAGGTGCTAAAACGTCAAAGTATTATGAAACCGTATTGGTCTCTTGCTCAGGATAATAGACATTATGACACAGTACAAATAAGTGAGTTTTTTATGTCTTTATCCCCCCAGTGTTAAACATACTTTTTATGACAGTGAATATTTTTTCAGTCACTTGTTACATTCAATATTATACTGCATAACACAAAGTCTGTGTTATACATAGTAAAACATCTTAAAATTACTGTGGGAAGGCATTAAAAGCTGTGTATCCATTCTGAAGATGTTCTCTAAATTGGTGTAATGTCTACTCATTACTGACCCGACCTGTCTAGATCTGTAAAATCTATCTATTTCTAACCCAGTTTCTCTTGAATTATTTCAGGACAACTGAACCAAAATTCACAGATTTCACAGAATTCACTTTTAGAGATTTACACCTTTCTTTTAGAGACTATGGCTTATGTCATCAAAATGTATTTATGTCAACATAACATAATCCTCTTGAATCCCAAAAACCTCCATTAGTTTCGAGAAGATAAAAAAAATTGGCTACTGCATGTAAAATAACAGCTCTTAAGGTGGATTTAGATGGGTCGACTGAGCGGACGATTGTCTGGAAGGAAGTGTTCCTTCCCAACAGTCAGCTGCTCTTTTAGTGAAGGAGACCGCACATTTACATGTAGTGATCTCCTTCACTGTATGAGGACAGGTCCTGATACAGAATCATGGTTTCTGAGCAGTAGATCGCTGTTTAGATAGCACAAACTGCTGCTCAGAAGCCATGATTGGTTATGCCTGCACAAGCGACACTATCACCCGATGAACAAGCGTTTCACTCATTGCAATAATGCAAATTTGCCTAGTAGTGGCCGGATCTCCGTCGCCCTCCTTTATAGAGAATGGGGCCGGATGGAATTCTGGTAGTGCACAGTTGTGCCCGGCAGGGATGGATCTGACAGGCTGTTCCCGGCTGGAGCAGACTGTCAGATATTTTTCATCGATTGTGGCAAAATAAGATAGGAAGGCGCTCATAGGGTAATAGGTTCAATCATAAATATATGAAATCAAGACATCGAGAGTTATGCTCACCTTCTGGTGTTGTGCATACGTAGGCACAACACTCGTGAGGACAAGGGGTCGGTGCAGCCGGTATCTTCTCAGTCCTCGTAGGTGGAGTAGCCAAGTCTCCAGAGGAATGATATGTATTGCAATAGGAAAAAGGTTAATGGTGCACTGATGTGGTACACCAATTGATACCTTCTGGCGCAAAGACACGACCTCAGTAGATAGATAAAAGGGTCTTTTATTGATAAATGATAACGCATTTCGGAGTTGGTACACTCCTTTTTCAAGTCTAAGAAATCACAGATTTAGAGGGGGTTTTTTTTGGTACAGAAGAAAAAATATTAAAGTAAATGAAAAATATAATAAATAATAATAAATAAAATATATAAATATATATATATATATATATATAAAAAATAATAAAAAAAAAAAAATGTATACACATAATTATTATATTAAAATGAATTAGGAATAAATGTGCACGTAAAAAATCTCTGCGCAAGTATACAAGTCAAAATAAAACAAAAAGCAAAAGCACTAAAATGCGTGGTCGGGAAAGATTAAAATTGTCCACGCATTTTGAGAATATCACAAATAAGGACGGGTAAAGAATTAATAATATAAAATGCATGGAGATATATGTGTATATGGGGGGATACATGTAAACACGCATGTACACATGAGGTGTATATACGCATACGTGGCCGCATGTATAATCACATATAGAGCTGGAGCCGCTGTTGGAAATAAATAATTAAATAAATATATAGGTAAATAAATATATAGGCTGGAGTGCCATAGATATGTTGATATATACCACATGCAAATATCGATAGTCATCATACCACAAACAGGACCACAAGTGTGGTGATATATACCCCCATTAGTAATCATCATAAAACTGATAATTGGCTCCAATATTGGTGGTGGTATCGCTGTATATATACACATATGCATACGCCTTCACATATATACACACATACACAACCATAAGCTGCTCTGGACTGCCAACTCTTGATACTGGTCATGTAGAAAATGCATTTTAGTTTACTATGGAGCTTGAAAATCCACATGTGTATAATAAGCATATACATATATACACATATACATACACCTACACACAAATGCGCCCACACCTGCATAAACACAATAAAAGAAATATAGGAAATATATATATATGTATATACCTATGTGTGAAAAAGAGAGATGGATGCATGTTAAAACCATATATAGTGGGTAGCATGATCGGGACAGTTGAACGAGTCAGAGATTACTGGTCCCATACTGACTCAAGTAATAGGAGAGTAGATAAATAAATATGTGAATAAATAGATAGATAAATCATTATATAATTCCTTGAATTAATAGGAGACATATATAGATGGTATGGACCACTATGGAATGAAAATAAAGCGGAGTGGAGAATTATATGATATAGGAATGACATAACTGGGAAGTGTGTCTAGATAATTGTTAATATTGTGACATGTGGCTGAAATAATAAGGTTGACATGAGGAAATCGGAGTTGAAGAGAATAATGGCTGCCAGTCTTACCTGTGGGGTCCGTGCTGGGGCTTGGAGCGCGGCCTTGCACGCCTGCTGGAAGGCGCGCTCAGAAGAACAGGAGGGAGGGGGGCGGAGTCTGGGATTGACAGCTGCTTGGTCCGTCGGACCGGAGCTGTCATTGTGAACAGCGCATGCGCCGAGCGCTGTGCAATATACTGGCTCCCTGAGCAGGGATCGCTCACAGGGAGAATGCCATATGTGGTGATAGCTAGATGGGGGAAATGAATGGGCGAGAGTGGTGTGGAGTGTATTGGAGACTAAGGCTGGTTAGGTGGTATGGCTAAAAAATTGGGCTGTTGTGGACTGGATGATAGGGGAAAGTAGTGATTTAATGAATAAATACGCTCAATTACTGATCGTGTGAGCACAAATGACATGGGGGAGCGTTAATGTTAGCCTGATAAATCAGTAACTGGTGGAGGGGGGGGGGAATTGAAGGGGAAAGGGGAACAACGTGAAGGGACTGGTAAGGAGATGTCCACCTACGAGGACTGAGAAAATACCTGCTGCACCGACCCCTTGTCCTCACGAGTGTTGTGCCTACGTATGCACAACACCAGAAGGTGAGCATAACTCTCGATGTCTTGATTTCATATATTTATGATTGAACCTATTACCCTATGAGCGCCTTCCTATCTCTTTTTGCCACAATCGCTGTATATTTCTGAGACTCTCAGAACTAAGGCCAACACCGTTGGTCTGGGAATACGGCTGCTCTAGGTTTTGTTTATCTACACGCAACAAGTGGCAGCTACAGATCCCAAATATGGATTACTGCCTCCAAAGGATCCAACAGCGGACAATACTGGTGTCAACCTGGACCAGCACACAGAATAAGAACAACGGAAACGAAGTACTACAACCACCAGAAGATGAATCCACAGAGCCAAAGATTACATCAAACGATCTACTTCATTTGTTCTTTGGACTAGAAAGACTCCTGAAGGAGGAGATCCAACATCACATGGATTGGCTCCTTTTAGAACTATACCTCAATGAGGACCTTGTGCCTAGAGGCCTGAGACTACGTTTTGAAAGTTCTTTCATAAATGACCCAATTTTTTCAAAAGAATGGGACGAATATATGTTAATATGTGCCCAGGGTATGTTAAATAGACTCCACACCAAACGCAAACAACTTTGTGAGACGCTTAAAACACAGATTGATGAACATGTGGCTAACCTAGCCCAGTATTCCACACATTATGATTTTATCAAGTTTGATCGACTCATTACCACTAGAGTACTTAAATACGAAAAAGAAACCATAGAAACTAAGTCCTTTAAACTCAATAGAGATAGAACAGATTTCCGCAATAATAATATAAAGTTCTGGTCAAACAGACATAATAATCAACAATTGCCTGATCCCAATTCTACCACAGTACCACTCCTCAACTATGTCCGGTTTATAGGGTTGTGCTGATTGAATCCCCCACATTTTTTCTTTGTAGTATATATTGGAGGCGTGGCGATCTCCATGCAGTCATGCACACCTGACCAGTCAATCTGTCCTGGAGGCTGGTTTTAAAGTCAGTATAAAACTGAGTCTGCATATATAGCACCTACCAGTAGCCATTTGGCTCCAGGAGAAGTATATAGTGGGCTCAGCATGCATGTTGGTACTTGCATCCCTGGATCCGATGAAAGCTGTAATGGCACCGGACGGGGTTAAAAGCAGAGTGTGCTTGGTGTGCATGCTGCACCGGCATTCCCTGGACTTTGTGTGGCTGTCATGGCCCACAAACAGGTAGGAACTAGTGTTAGGGACCACTCCATAGAGGCGACCTTGACGTGGTGAGTGGCTTATTGCGCTTTGGCCAAAATGTACACCAATGCCTCATCCAGCATAGAGGCAGGGCAGAATGCTGGTTGCAGAGTGCTATTGCATTTGTGTCTTTTTATTTGTATATGTATTTCGCCATAGCGATGTGCACCTGCATATAGGGTTGTGCTGATTGAATCCCCCACATTTTTTCTTTGTAGTATATATTGGAGGTGTGGCGATCTCCATGTAGTCATGCACACCTGACCAGTCAATCTGTCCTGGAGGCTGGTTTTAAAGTCAGTATAAAACTGAGTCTGCCATTTGGCTCCAGGAGAAGTATATAGTGGGCTCAGCATGCATGTTGGTACTTGCATCCCTGGATCCGATGAAAGCTGTAATGGCACCGGACGGGGTTAAAAGCAGAGTGTGCTTGGTGTGCATGCTGCACCGGCATTCCCTGGACTTTGTGTGGCTGTCATGGCCCACAAACAGGTAGGAACTAGTGTTAGGGACCACTCCATAGAGGCGACCTTGACGTGGTGAGTGGCTTATTGCGCTTTGGCCAAAATGTACACCAATGCCTCATCCAGCATAGAGGCAGGGCAGAATGCTGGTTGCAGAGTGCTATTGCATTTGTGTCTTTTTATTTGTATATGTATTTCGCCATAGCGATGTGCACCTGCATATAGGGTTGTGCTGATTGAATCCCCCACATTTTTTCTTTGTAGTATATATTGGAGGTGTGGCGATCTCCATGTAGTCATGCACACCTGACCAGTCAATCTGTCCTGGAGGCTGGTTTTAAAGTCAGTATAAAACTGAGTCTGCCATTTGGCTCCAGGAGAAGTATATAGTGGGCTCAGCATGCATGTTGGTACTTGCATCCCTGGATCCGATGAAAGCTGTAATGGCATAGAGGCAGGGCAGAATGCTGGTTGCAGAGTGCTATTGCATTTGTGTCTTTTTCTTTGTATATGTCCGGTTTATGCCTAACCCGGCACAAACGGCCACCCAATCCCCTAGAGTCTGATATCGGGCTACCCACCCACTGAATACACCACCAAGGCCCCCACGTCCATCCGACCAGAACGTCAGGCACACTAGATCACATCACCAAAGGAACACCTTTGTTAATAGCAATAGAATGAAACATACAAATGAACCCCCCCTTCTCAATGGGGATCCTAGCCCCACCCTTGGAGCACATGCCCCAGTTGAGCCTGTTGCCATTCCCCCTCTGCTCTCCTCAACTAATCACCACAAATTTGGCAAGGATCCGCCTCCTAAAACTCCCAATAAATCAATACCCCAGAGGCCTGCGCTAAACCAACACACTTTGCCATCCCATATGGAGCCTAGTGATCCTTCTATTGATCACTTGAGCCTTCCTCCCACTATATTTGGTCCTTCCACCGATGCTTGGCCCCAACCTCGCCATCCGCCTACCACTTCCTGCTTGCCCATTGTCCCTTTGCCTCCTACTCTAGGTACTGTGCACAATTCAACAGCTGATTACAACCGCTCTGCTATATTTGAAGATTCACTCATCACTGTCCACAACACCAGCACTGAGGAAAACCCGGACCCTATCGATCAGCAGTCTTTTTTACCCCTATCCGGGGTCCTGCGACAACCTTCAGGGACCACAGTGATCACGGATTTCTTCCGACCGGCTCCGAACAGAGGATTGAAAAGAAGAATAAGCTCAGAAGAGGACGGCGAGGAGGAAAAGCGAAATCAAGCGAACCCACAAAGTACCAACAACAAAAAAACTGTGACCAGCAACATAAGTCCCAAGAGAAACAGGAAGAAACACTAGTCCGTATTTTTAACTTATCTTCACATCCACTGAATGAGGCTGAAACGAGCCTGCTACCTGATAACCTCAACAAGAGGGAGAAGATAGCCCTAACGGATCTCACGAATAACGAGTCCATTGTGATCAGAAGCGCGGACAAAGGAGGAGGTATTGTGGTTCAGGATAGAAGTGACTATTTGAATGAAGCATTCAAAATCCTGGGAGACAAAGATTACTATCAGGTCTTGGCGGAAAATCCACTAAAAGAGGACACTAAACTACTAATCCATCTATTGGAAACTGCTGAGAAACATCGAGTCATATCAAAAAAAGAAAAAGAATACATCCTAGTGGACCATCCAAACCTGGCCCTCTTCTATCACCTACCAAAGGTGCACAAATATATCAATAACCCGCCAGGGAGACCCATCATCTCCGGCATCTCTTCCTTAACCTGCAATCTGTCACACTACATTGACATTTTGTTACAAAAATACGTAATGAAATTACCGTCGCATCTGAAGGATTCAGCGAGTCTTATCTCTCTCCTCAAAGATATCGAATGGAAAGAGTCCTACATGTGGATAACACTCGATGTTTCAGCATTGTATTCCAACATTCCACATGCAGCTGGTATAAGTGCAATACAGCTTTTTCTCCAACAGGATGAAACTTTACCAGACCTACAAAGCCAATTCATTCTGGATGCGATAGATTTCACTCTGAACCACAACATTTTCACCTTTGAAAATAAAATATTCAAGCAAACAAAAGGGACCGCGATGGGTACGCGTTTCGTGCCAAGCTATGCAAATTTGTATATGGGTCTATTTGAGACCCAATATATCTATAACAAACACCCTTGGCACAAGCAACTGATTTTCTATAGGAGGTACATCGACGATCTGTTACTAATTTGGGATGGAAATATGGAAGACGCTGCCAGCTTCACGTCTCACCTAAACAATAATACATTTAACCTCACTTTTACCGCAAACTACTCAGAGGTGGCCATAGAATACCTAGATTTGGTCATATCCTCAAAAGGAAACACTATTGAGACCAAAACATTTTTAAAAAAAGTTGACGGTAACAGTTATTTGGATTACCATAGTTCCCATCACAAAAAATGGAAAAACAACATTCCATTCAGTCAGTTTAAGCGCATACGCAGAAATTGCAGTAAGGATGAAGAATTCAGAAACCAAAGCCAAGTCATCAAAAGAAGATTTCAAAAGAAAGGGTACCCTAGGGAAATTATAGATGCAGCATATCAGCGAGCTGAGGAGTACACCCAAACAGAGTGTCTAACTTCATGTACAACCAAACCAGGTGACTCAAAAGCCACAGAAAAGTTTAAATCCGCCTTCATTACGACATACAATACGAATCACAATACTTTGCGGAATACCCTCAGTAAACACTGGCATATCTTACAGGCGGATCCATTTTTAAAAAAACACATCCAACAAAAACCCCAATTAACATTCAGGAGGGCCCAAACGCTTAAAAATATTATTGCTCCAAGCCGACTACGTGACTGCAAAAAGAATACAACAAACCCTATCACTTTCTTTCCCCAACTATTCGGAAGCTATAAATGTGGACACTGCCGTTGCAAATGTTTCTTGAATATTTCCTCTCGGATCTCAAAATTCTCAAGCAATTCTACAGGAGAGCAATTTGAGATAAAGTCTTTTTTAAATTGCTCCTCAAGCTATGTCATTTATCTATTAGAATGCACATGCGGACTACAATACATAGGCCACACCACCCAAACATTGAGGGAAAGGATCAATAATCACCGCTGGAACATAACAAATGGTTTCACCAAACATGGTGTGTCCAGGCATTTCCTCCAGGTCCATAACAAAGACCCAACAAACCTTTCCATAACTCCGATCGAACAAATTCCGGTTACCCACTCGAACAGATTTCAGAAATTGAGATGGAAAGAAATGTTTTGGATTTTTAAAATGCAAACCATAGAACCTTATGGTTTAAACGAATCACTGGAGAGCAACTGTTTCTGACCAGTCCTCTCCCAACTACTGGTCCTGGGTCATGCCCTTTTCTTCACCAGCCCACTCCCATATCAGCCATTTCTCTATGCACTTCACACCATCCATGGCCCTTGCCATCACCACACTATACGTCCCTTTCATTAATTGCCCCAGCTGCGACTTGCCATCCACCCAGTATGCCTACATCCCTTGTCGACAAACCCTTGCATAGGATTATTCCCCTCCCCCTTCCCCAACAGCACACAGCCCTTCCGCCACCAGATTTATCCCCCCCATCACTCATATTGGCCTATAAACCCACACACCTGCTCCATCCCACTGGCCCATCTCCTTACCAGTCCCTTCACATTGTTCCCCTTTCCCCTTCAATTCTTTCCCCCCTCCACCAGTTACCGATTTATCAGGCTAACATTAACGCTCCCCCATGTCATTTGTGCTCACACCATCAGTAATTGAGCGTATTTATTCATTAAATCACTACTTTACCCTATCATCCAGTCCACAACTGCCCAATTCTTTTGCCATACCACCTAACCAGCCTTAGTCTCCAATACACTCCACACCACTCTCGCCCATTCATTTCCCCCATCTAGCTATCACCACATATGGCATTCTGCCTGTGAGCGATCCCTGCTCAGGTAGCCAGTATCTTACACAGCGCTCGGCGCATGCGCTGTTCACAATGACAGCTCCGGTCCGACGGACCGAGCAGCTGTCAATCCCAGACTCCACCCCCCTCCCTCCTGCTCTTCTGAGCGCGCCTTCCAGCAGGCGTGCAAGGCCGCGCTCCAAGCCCCAGCACGGACCCCACAGGTAAGACTGGCAGCCATTATTCTCTTCAACTCCGATTTCCTCATGTCAACCTTATTATTTCAGCCACATGTCACAATATTAACAATTATCTAGACCCACTTCCCAGTTATGCCATTCCTATATCATATAATTCTCCACTCCGCTTTATTTTTATTCCATAGTGGTCCATACCATCTATATACGTCTCCTATCAATTCAAGGAATTATATAATGATTTATCTATCTATTTATTCACATATTTATTTATCTACTCTCCTATTACTTGAGTCAGTATGGGACCAGTAATCCCTGACTCATTCAACTGTCCCGATCATGCTACCCACTATATATGGTTTTAACATGCATCCATCTCTCTTTTTCACACATAGGTATATACATATATATATATTTCCTATATTTCTTTTATTGTGTTTATGCAGGTGTGGGCGCATTTGTGTGTAGGTGTATGTATATGTGTATATATGTATATGCTTATTATACACATGTGGATTTTCAAGCTCCATAGTAAACTAAAATGCATTTTCTACATGACCAGTATCAAGAGTTGGCAGTCCAGAGCAGCTTATGGTTGTGTATGTGTGTATATATGTGAAGGCGTATGCATATGTGTATATATACAGCGATACCACCACCAATATTGGAGCCAATTATCAGTTTTATGATGATTACTAATGGGGGTATATATCACCACACTTGTGGTCCTGTTTGTGGTATGATGACTATCGATATTTGCATGTGGTATATATCAACATATCTATGGCACTCCAGCCTATATATTTATTTACCTATATATTTATTAAATTATTTATTTCCAACAGCGGCTCCGGCTCTATATGTGATTATACATGCGGCCACGTATGCGTATATACACCTCATGCGTACATGCGTGTTTACATGTATCCCCCAATATACACATATATCTCCATGCATTTTATATTATTAATTCTCTACCCGTCCTTATTTGTGATATTCTCAAAATGCGTGGACAATTTAAATCTTTCCCAACCACGCATTTTAGTGCTTTTGCTTTTTGTTTTATTTTGACTTGTATACTTGCACACATTTATTCCTAATTCATTTTAATATAATAATTATGTGTATACATTTTATTTTTTATTTATTTTTTATATATATATATATATATATATATATTTATATATTTTATTTATTATTATTTATTATATTTTTCATTTACTTTAATATTTTTTCTTCTGTACCAAAACCCCCCCCTCTAAATCTGTGATTTCTTAGACTTGAAAAAGGAGTGTACCAACTCCGAAACGCGTTGTCAATCATCAATAAAAGACCCGTTTATCTATCTACTGAGGTCGTGTCTTTGCGCCAGAAGGTATCAATTGGTGTATCACATCAGTGCACCATTAACCTTTTTCCTATTGCAAGATATGCTTCATGCATATGTTAAACAAGCCTTACCTGTTGATTCATTCACTACTTTATTACCAATGATTTGTTTACATAGTAGTAGGTCTGATGATTGGCTATATGTCTAGCCTCATCTTTCATAAATGTATAGACTCTATACAATCACAATACAAATGCAATGGATTATTACGATATGCTATCAAAACCATTGACATTCTGCAATAAACATTATAAGGAGTCACTGACCACATATAGACACACATAACATAAACAACTCCCGACAGAGTAACACAAAATGATTTATTTTTAAGCTGTTCACCTCTTGCCACTCATCTTTGAATATTTTGTACTAATAAGAAAGGTAAGGATGTACACATAGGTACTGGCATTATCTCTACTGTCATTTCAACAAAGAATGGGGGGGTGTGACAGGATCATCGGTACTAGAATGGCAAGGGAAGCTTTGTGCTGTTTGTAGATTTTGAGTAGAGAAAAGCACAAGGAGAAGCTTCAGAATTACAATGATTTCTAATGATGCTTCCCTCTTTTTAACAAACACCAACAGCAACCAGCGCAGGTAACAATGGTAGTAAAGAATGTCTCTGGCATCCCCTGTACCATCTTCTTATTACTGAAGTTCATACCTCAACAGGTCAGGAATTTTGGTGGTAAAACAGGGACCTACACAATATTAGTTTAATGTTGTGGCTGATCAGTATGTGGAGATAAATAGATAGATAGATAGATAGATAGATAGATGATAGATAGATAGATAGATAGATAGATAGATAGATAGATAGATAGATAGATAGATGCAAGCCCAATGGAACTAGACCAATGTCCAAATATAAAAAAAGGTCAATAGGCAGCACACTTAAAAAATTTGTAAAAGCAAATAAAGTATTTATTCACCCATGTGGACTCATCGTTTCTGTTCAATACTAGATCCTTTCTATGAGAAAGGCTCTAGTATTGAGCCGAAATATTGCGCCCACATGGAACCACTTGGAACCGAACCCAAGTCCGGGAAATGTTTTTTTACAATACAAATTAATTTATGAAGTTATTACCCGAAGTCTCGCGAGACTTCGCGAAGCAATAACTTTGGCTCATTGGAGCCAATATATTCTAATACTGTACGGAACTCCTGCTCCATACAGTATTGGAACAACGTTTTATGTAAATTGACTTCGGATGTTTCATCTGAAGTCAATTCGCTCATCCCTAGCGACAATGTTAAAATTGCGGTAGGCAGTCATATATCTGTCCAATAGAAATTTAATTCAATTTTTGCCAACAATCCAACTGTTATTATAGCATCGTTTGTGACTATAGCTCGCACCAATTAAATTGATTTGAACTTCTCCTGCCTGGTATAATGACAAAATTATCAGTGTGTTCAATGCTTCTCATAGTAGGTAAAGATAACATAGGAGCACACGGATTTACAGGATTTGAAAGGATTTTTCTTTATTTTTTTTCTTAAAAAATGCCATTGATCAGTAGCATTTAAAGGCAAACATAATTCCAAGTTTGAAGGCCGGATTTGTATTTAAGGCTTAAATCTCTATCTTTAACCTTGGGGGGTTCAGAGTGACATAAAAGCATAAAAGAAGATTAAGATTACAAAGGGTTCTTCAGCGTAAATGATGCAGTGGTATTTTTGAAATACAACGCAGTCTACATTCAGAACAACAGTTCAGGTCAGCTTTTGATCTGTTGGTTTTACACTTGTAAAAGCAACTTATATTTATTTGTCACATCAGTATTACCTCTAGAAAGGTTTCAGTGAATGTTCTAAAGTGGGAACTGTACTTGTTTGAGCGAGATCAACCTTAGCATCTGAAAGCTGGTAGCATGGTAAATATTCTAAAGGTCAACTCAGCAGAAGGGTAGAAAAACACCCACCGTGGAACAAATAAATCAACTCACTTGTACTATGGCAAAATAAATCACTTTTGTATTTTACTCTTTTTATTTTTGCTTTAATTTACTTAATTTGTTTTACTCTTTATTCATACATTATAATTCTTATTATATTAAAATGCTTGCCATACTGTGTATTATTTTTTCCAATGATAATAATAAGAGAATGTTTGGATGTATATGGACTTGTTTTTGGTAGAAAATAAGATATGCATTTGTAAAATAAAAAAAAATTATAATCTATTTCTCAATATAACTGTTTATGAAAATAAAGTTTAACTCCTTCACAACCATGTAATGTAAACTAGTGAGCTGTTGAGCTGGTCCCTATGCCTGTAGACTGTTATTTCATGTGTTGAGTTTGATAGCTCTGCGGTGCCAATACCAGGATCTGGCTGTCACACAGACAGTCTAATTCTGTCCGGTTAATTACTATGGTGGTGTCCATTATTTATTCCTATAGATCTGGAGACATCATATATTAAAATGGAGTCCAGTTACTTAACTGTCAAGTCATTACTAATTATATACTAGAGATGGTTATCATAAGAAAGTGAATAAATCTAACTTCTATCTCAAAAGGTTGTCTCATCATATACAATTCCATATATATGAGAGCTTGCTTGGAAATCAGGTGATTACCATGGGATACACTTCTAACACCCATGGCATACAGTACAATTTGCTATATGAAGCCTCAGATAAATGGCCTTCAATGGATGGACTAGGAGGACTTTCTCATAATTGTTTGTGCTAATGTTCTGTTATTCCTCCTAACGATTTATGAACAAATTGACAACTAGATGTTACCATTGCTATTGTCCAAGAGTGTGTCCCTACACAGTCTGACACAGTGAACACTGATTGGACACACCCAGAGCTGAATCACCTGTTTGTCAATTTACTCATACATTTCTAGTAGGAATAACAGAGAGGCAGCACAACACAAAGTTCTCAGAAAAGATGCTCTACAAATGTTATCGCATGGGGAATGCAAGTATTTACAAACAAAAGTATATCACAGTGGGAAGTGACTTCCCAAAATTTGACGTAGTAGTTGTGCAAACCCAATCAATGCAGGGATCTGGCTGTGACTGACATCTGGGCCCCTGCTGTATCCACCGGCATCATTGAAAGGCCTTGGGGTGTCCCATGTATGGGGTGTCCCGTGTCTGATAGGCAAACTGTCAGTGTATTATGCTGATAGTACTTAACATAGTAAAATATAGCCTGTAATAAAAAATACACATATTAGAGATTGTCACATCCGTAACAACCTGCTATATCAAAATTTAACATGATCTCCCCCCTCAGGTGAATGCTATAAAAAAATAAATAAAAAAAAACTGTGCCAAAACAGCAATTTTTTGGTCACTTTGCCCTAAAAAAAGTGTAATATTAAATGATCAAAAAATCATATGTACCCAAAAATGGTACCAATAAAAACATCAACTATTCCAGCAAAAAAAGAGCCCCTACAAAAGATGATCTGCAGAAAAATAAAATAAAAATATGGCTTTCAGAAAATGGAGACACAAATACATGAATTTTTTTTTTAAAATGCTTTATTATGTAAAATTGAAACAAAGAAAATAAAAATAGACATGTTTGGTATGTTCACGTCCATAACAACGTGCTCTATAAAATAACACATGATCTATCCTGTCAGGTCAACACTGTAAAAAAAAAATTGTCCCAGAACAGCCATATTTTATTTAACTTGCCTCAGAAAAGTGTAATATTGAACTATCAAAAATCATATGTACCCCAAAAGAGTACCAATAAAACTGTCACCTTATCCCATAGTTTGCAAAATTTTTGGGGAGTTTCTACTGTAGGGGTGCATCAAGAAGTCTTCAAATGTGACATGACAAATTAAAATTATCCGGGTGAAATCTGTTCTCCAAAATCTATATGTTGCTCCTTCCCTTATGCTCCTGCCATATGCCTATGCAGGAGTATACTGCCACATCTGGGGTGTTTCTGTAAACTACAGAGTCACAGTAATAAATATTGAGTTTGTTTGGCTGTTAATCCTTGCTGCCTTACAGGAAAAAATGGATTAAACTTGAAAATTTGCAAACAAATAAATAAAAACCTGATATTGAGAAATTTCTCCTCTATTTTCCTTTAATTCTTGTGGAACACCTAAAGAGTTAACAAAGTTTGTAAACTCTGGGTCATTTATGGGTGATTTCTATTATGTAAATGCCATAAAGTGACTTCATAACAGAATTGGTCCTTGAAGAAGTGTGTTTTGGAAATTTTCTTCAACATTTTAAAAATTTCATCGAAAATTATAATCCATCTAAACCCCCCCCCCCCCAAAAAAATAAAATGACATTTACAAAATTATGTCTACATAAAGTAGACATATAAGAAATGTAAAGTAATAACTATTTTATGAGGTATCACTCACTATCTGTCTTAAAAGCTGAGAAATTGAAATTTTGAAAACCAGCAAATTTGTCCAGCTTTTTGGTAAAAATGGATTTTATTTTTATAAATAAAGATGAAAAATGTCAAATTTACCACATTCATGAACTACAATATATCATGAGAAAAAAATCTCAGAATGGCTTGAATAAGTAAAAGCATAGCAGTTAGCATATCAGATTTCAAAAAGTTTGGTATAGTCCTTAAGGTGAAAAATGGCTACGTCTTGAAGGGGTTAAAGAGAGGCTTAGATCAGCTTTTTTTAAAAGCAAAATAATATAAAAAACATATGTAAAGATATAAAAACTGTTGAATAGTGATGGATGAACATTGGCGGGAACGTTTTGCGAATCAAATGATCGCAAACCGCGCGTTCGCGGCTGGCCCCATTCACTTTAATGGCAGGCAAACCTGAAAAACCTTCAGGTCATATTTGCAGCCACCAAATACTTACTAGAAGCTCCAAAATAGACCCACAACATGGACAATGACATACCAGAGGGGGATCAATGGTAAAAATTCCCACAAAAAATATGTATTTTGATCAGGAGTCATTTTGATGCGTTTTATAGGGAAACTATCAAAAATGTGCCCTGCTGAAGCCTAGAAAGTTTTTATTTTAGGCCATGGGAGTACGGTACCCCAAAATTAGGCATTCACCTGATAGACAAGAACAAGTTATTATGTGGCTGGAGGTATATTAGACGGTCAGTGGATAACAATTTTACTGTAGGCCAGTGGAGTACAAGCCCCAAAAATTATGCATTCACTGGACAGAAAAGAAGAAAAGAACAAAAGATTATGTGGTTGGAGGTATATTAGACGGTCAGTGGATAACATTCTTTCTGCAGGCCAGTCTAGTATAAATTTGGCAACCACCTTATAGAAAAGAAGAAGTGATTATGTGGCTGGAGATACATTACACGGTCACTGAATAATAATTCTACTGTAGGCCAGTGAAGTATAGGCCCCAAAAATTAGGCATTCACCTGACTGAAAAAAACAAGTGATTATGTGACTGGAGGTATATTAGACAGTCAGTGGACACCAATATTACTGTAGGCCAGTACAGACCCTAAAAATTAGACATTCACCTGACAGAAAAGAACAAGTGATTATTTGGCTGGAGGTATATTAGGCGGTCACTAAATAACAATTTTACTGTAGGCCAGTAGAGTACAGGCCCCAAAAATTAGGCATTCACCTGACAGAAAAGAACAAATGGTTATGTGGCTGGAGGTATACTAGACGGTCAGTGGATAACAATTTTACTGCAGGTCAGTGGAGTACAGGCCCCAAACATTAGGCATTCACCTTACAGAAAAGAACAAGTGATTATGGGGCTGGAGGTATATTAGGCGGTCAGTGGATAACAATTTTATTGTAGGCCATTGGAGTATAGGCCCCAAAAATTATGCATTTACCTGACAGAAAAGAACAAGTAATTTTGCGGCTGGAGGTATATTAGGCGGACAGTGGATAAAAATTTTACTGTAGGCCAGTGGAGTATAGGGTCCAAACATTAGGCATTCACTGGAGAGAAAAGAACAAGTGATTATGTGGCTGGAGGTACAGTACAGACCAAAAGTTTGGACACACCTTCTCATTCAAAGAGTTTTCTTTATTTTCATGACTATGAAAATTGTAGATTCACACTGAAGGCATCAAAACTATGTATTAGCACATGTGGAATTATATACATAACAAACAAGTGTGAAACAACTGAAAATATGTCATATTCTAGGTTCTTCAAAGTAGCCACCTTTTGCTTTGATTACTGCTTTGCACACTCTTGGCATTCTCTTGATGAGCTTCAAGAGGTAGTCCCCTGAAATGGTTTTCACTTAACAGGTGTGCCCTGTCAGGTTTAATAAGTGGGATTTCTTGCCTCATAAATGGGGTTGGGACCATCAGTTGCGTTGAGGAGAAGTCAGGTGGATACACAGCTGATAGTCCTACTGAATAGACTGTTAGAATTTGTATTATGGCAAGAAAAAAGCAGCTAAGTAAAGAAAAACGAGTGGCCATCATTACTTTAAGAAATAAAGGTCAGTCGGTCAGCCGAAAAATTGGGAAAACTTTGAAAGTAAGGGTTATTTGACCATGAAGGAGAGTGATGGGGTGCTGCGCCAGATGACCTGGCCTCTGCAGTCACCGGATCTGAACCCAATCGAGATGGTTTGGGGTGAGCTGGACTGCAGAGTGAAGGCAAAAGGGCCAAGTGCTAAGCATCTCTGGGAACTCCTTCAAGACTGTTGGAAGACCATTTCAGGTGACTACCTCTTGAAGCTCATCAAGAGAATGCCAAGAGTGTGCAAAGCAGTAATCAAAGCAAAAGGTGGCTACTTTGAAGAACCTAGAATAGGACATACTTTTAGTTGTTTCACACTTGTTTGTTATGTATATAATTCCACATGTGTTAATTCATAGTTTTGATGCCTTCATAGTCATGAAAATAAAGAAAACTCTTTGAATGAGAAGGTGTGTCCAAACTTTTGGTCTGTACTGTATATTAGGTGGTCATTGGATAACAATTTTACTGCAGGCCAATGTAGTATAGGCCCCAAAAATTATGCATTCTCTGTACAGAAAAGAGCAAGTGACTATGTGGCTGGAGGTATATTATATTATTACAGGCCCCAAAAATTAGACATTTACTTGACAGAAAAGACAAAGTGATTATGTGGCTGGAGGCACATTAGGTGATCACTAAATAACAATTTTACTGTAGGTCAGTGGAGTATAGGCCCCAAAAATTATGCATTCACTGGACAGAAAGGAACAAATGATTATGTGGCTGGAGGTATATTAGGCGGTCAAAGGATAGATATTTTACTGTAGGCCAGTGGAGTACATTTCCCAAAAAATATGCATTCACCTGACAGAAAATAACAAGTGATTATGTGGCTGGAGGTATATTAAGCGGTCAGTGGATAACAATTTTACTGTAGGCCAGCGGAGTACAGGCCCCAAACAATAGGCATTCACTGGACAGAAAAGATCCAGTGATTATGTGGCTGGAGGTATATTAGGCGGTCAGTGGATAACAATTTTATTGTAGGCCAGTGGAGTATAGGCCCCAAACATTAGGCATATTCCAAAACAGAAAAGAGCAAGTGATTATGTGGCTGGAGGTATATTAAGCGGTCAGTGGATAACAATATTACTGTAGGCCAATACAGGCTCCAAAAATTTAGCATTTACCTGATAGAAAAGAACAAGTGATTATGTGGCTGGAGGTATATTAGGCGGTCAGCGGATAACAATTTTACTGTTACCCAGTGTAATAAAGGCCCTAAAAATTTGGCATTCACCTGACAGAAAAGAATAAGTGATTTTGTGGCTGGAGGTACATTAGTCGGTCACTGAATAGCAATTTTACTGCAGGCCAGTAGAGTATAGGCCCCAAACATTAGGCATTTACCAGATAGACAAGAACAAGTGATTATGTGGCTGGAGGTATATTAGACGGTCAGTGGATAACAATTTTACTGTAGGCTAGTCGAGTATAAGCCCCCAAAATGATGCATTAACCTGACAGAAAAGAACAAGTGATTATGTGGCTGAAGGTATATCAGACGGTCATTGGATAACAATTTTACTGCAGACCAGTGGAGTTTAGGCTCTAAATATTAAGCATTCACCGGATAGAAAAGAACAAGTGATTACCGTATTTTTCTCTTTTTAAGACGCACTTTTCCCCCCCCAAAAGTGGGGAGAAAATGTCCGTGCTTCTTATAAAGTAAATACAAGAAGCGGTCACTAGTATGCATTAGGTGCCGGGAGTAGGGGAAAAGCGCTACAAGCACTTCCGATACTCACACTCCCTTGTCTTCCGGCGCTGTCAGTGTATACATGTCACCTGTAGCGGTGCTCTTGTGTGCAGTCGCTGTCCATGTTTCTGCCTTCTTGCATGGATGGGGGTGGGGCCTACAGGATTGGCCCCTTCCCCACACGGGATCGCTGACTTCCTCATTTTCTGCACAGACAGTGACTCCCTCGTCTACGGTCTATTAGCAGACTACAGCCGCCGCAATATCAGCATTGCCTCCACTAACACCATGTACAAGCCCCCACCTAAACCAGCGAAGCCAGGTGAGTGAGGCCTGCCCTGGTCTGCTGCGCCCTCCCTGCCATATACACAGGAGCCTCCCTCCACCCTCCCGTGGACTGCCTACCTGTGGTGTCACCAGCGTCTACTGCCCATGGGCCGCCGCCGCAGTGCATGCTGGGATCTGGCTGGTTGTCAGCACACACATGTAGCCTGGGGTTCCCTGCACTTCCTGTCACTGAGCCCTTTGAAGTACTCCATGGCAGCCACTCCCCAACCAGAGAGGGGACAGCCTGGGAGAGTGGCACTGCAGTGTGCCAGGTCATCAGTGGGCGCTGGTGATCTGGAAAGAGTGTGGAATTTGTCATGTCTAACAGTGCCCTAAGGAAAGTCACCAGGTTCCAACCTCCAGTAGCCTAAAAAAACTGTGCCAGAACATTACCACACTATGCATAAGGCCTCATGCACCACTATATGGGGGGGAAATCGCCATGCGTCGTATAAAGCAAATACTAGTGAGCGCTTCCATAAAATGGAAGCACTCACTAGTATGCATTAGGTGCCTGGAGCAGGGAAGAAGTGCTGCAAGAAGAACCGCGGCACAGTAGAGTTAAGAGGAGTTTTATTTTATTATATTCTGATCTGAGGTCTGATGGGGGTAAGAAATAAAGGGCTAATTTGAGGTCTGATGGGGTATGACATTAAGGGCTAATCTGAGGTGTGATGGGGTTCTGACATGGAGGGCTGATCTGAGGTCTGATGGGTTCTGACATGGAGGGCTGATATGGGGGTCTGATATGAGTCCTGATATGGGGATCTGATGTGATGTCCTGAAATTTATGTGGGTCTGATCTGAGGATCTGATATGTGGTCTGATGAAAAATACTTTTTCTTATTTTCCTCCACTAAAATCTGGGATGCGTCTTATCATCGGGTGCGTCTTATAAAGTGAAAGATTCGGTATACGGCTGGAGGTATATTAGGAGGTCAGTGGATAACAATTTTACCGCAGGCCAGTGGAGTACAGGCCCCAAACATTAGGCATTCACCGGACAGAAAAGAACAAGTGATTATGTGGCTGGAGGTATATTAGGCGGTCAGTGGATAACAATTTTACTGTAGGCCAGTGAAGCACAGGCCCCAAAAATTATGCATTCACCTGACAGAAAAGAACAAATGATTATGTGGCTGGAGGTATATTAGGCAGTCAGTGGATAACAATTTTACTGCAAGCCAGTGGAGTACTGGCCCCAAACATTAGGCATTCACCGGACTAAAAAGAACAAATGATTATGTGGCTGGAGGTATATTAGGCGGTAAGTGGACAACAATTTTACTGCAGGCCAGTGGAGTACAGGCCCCAAACAGGCATTCACCGGACAGAAACAAACAAGTGATTATGTGGCTGGAGGTATATTAGGCGGTCAGTAGTGTTGATCGAGCACCATAGTGCTCGGGTGCTCGGGGGCTCGGGCTGAACACATCGGGATGCTCAGGTGCTCTACCGAGAACCCGAGTATAATGGAAGTCAATAGGAGAACCCAAGCATTAAACCAGGCACCCCCTGCTCTGAAGAGGGGAGGGTTCCTGGTTCATAGGAAAAGGTCATAAATTGATGGAAACACCACCAAAATGGTTCTGGATGCATCTTGGACTCCCAGGTCGCTGCTGGGAACGATGTTGTTTGAGTAGTACGCCAGTTTTGCAGACTGACAATAATATGCACAAAACCGAAGATAAAATCGATTTTAGAGGAAAAATTGGTAGGAAACATTCTTTCATGTATATTTACTTGTATATAAAGTTCAAGTGCTGCCAAAAATTACAAGGAAGAGACACTCCGATACAACCTGTATATCACATAAAGGATGGCCTCATTCACATTGTGGTAAAATTGTTCAGGTAGTGGGACTCCTACACTTAAAAGCCTATGCACTAAGGGAAAGGGCTGCCAAAAATTACAGGGAACCGGCACTACATTACACCGATTGTTACACATAAAGGAGGGCATCATACACAGCCTTGAAAAATTAAGATTGATGGCCTGCTGGTGACCCTCAAAAACATTTGGAGCAAGGGCCTGCTGATCTGACCATCTAAAACATTATGGGTGAGGGCCAGCTGCTGCTGCTTTGGTGACTCTAGATAACCTGGGGCCGATCGCACGTCTCCGTTACGGCGATGATCTATTCGGATATCTGGCCTATCAACTTTCGATGTTATTGTCAGCGCTTACCATGGTGACTACGGGTAACCGGGAATCAGGGTTCGATTCCGGAGAGGGAGCCTGAGAAATGGCTAACACATCCAAGGAAGGCAGCATGCGCACAAATTACCTATTAGGTATAATTAGGTGAGGGCCTGAAGGTGATCTGACCCTGTAAAAGATTTTAGATGCAGGGCTGCAGATGAGCTGACTCTGTAAAAGATGTTAGGCTACTTTCACACTAGCGTTCGGAGCGGATCCGTCTGAGGTTTCATCAGACGGATCCGCTTCGATAATGCAGACGTTCGCATCCGTTCAGAACGGATGCGTCTGCATTAAAACTTAGAAAATTTTCTAAGTGTGAAAGTTGTCTGAGCGGATCCGTTCAGACTTTACATTGTAAGTCAATGGGGAACGGATCCGCTTGAAGATTGAGCCATATGGTGTCATCTTCAAGCGGATCCGTCCCCATTGACTTACATTGTAAGTCTGGACGGATCCGCTCGCAAGCAGCGTTCAGGTGTCCGCTCACTGAGCGGAGCGGAGGCTGAGCGCTGGCAGGCGGATGCATTCTCAGTGGATCCGCCTCCACTGAGAATGCATTGGGGCCAGACGGATGCGTTCGGGGCCGCTCGTGAGCCCCTTCAAACGGTGCGCTCGAGCGGACACCCGAACGCTAGTGTGAAAGTAGCCTTAGATGCGGGCCTGCTGGTGAGCTGACCCTCTAAAAGGTTGTAGGTGAAGGCCTCTAGGTGAGCTGACCCTCTAAAACATTATATGCGAGGGCCTTCAGGTGAGCTGACCCTGTAAAAGATTTGAGGTGTGGGCCTGCTGGTGAGCTGACCCTGTAAAATATTTTAGGTGCGTGCCTGCTGGTATTCTGGCCCTGCAAAAGATTTTAGGTGCGGGACTGCTGGTGAGCTGACCCTCTAAAAGGTTGTAGGTGAGGGCCTGCAGGTGAGCTGACCCTCTAAAACATTATATGCGAGGGCCTTCAGGTGAACTGACCCTGTAAAAGATTGTAGGTGAAGGCCTGCAGATTGTAGGTGAAGGCCTGCTGGTGAGCTGACCCTCTAAAAAATTATATGCGAGGGCATGCTGGTTAGCTGACCCTGTAAAACATTATATGCAAGAGCCTGCTGGAGAGCTGACACTCTATAAAATTATATGCGAGGGCCTGCTGGTGAGCTGCCCCTTTAAAAAATTATATGCGAATGCTTGCAGCTGAGCTGATCCTGTAAAACATAGGGCATATATGCGAGGCCATTATATGCAACGAAAAAGCATGTGTTGATATGATGGAAGAGGAGAAGGAGGATGAGAAAAGGAAGATTCAACCATATAACCTTGTTTGTGGTGAAAGGGGTGCATGGAAATACAGTGTATTCAGTACATTACAAATAACACAATTAAAGTGCCTTTATGTTCATCAGCTTTCCTCTGGTGGAGTCAAGAAGTCATGGTCAATCCAGGCTTTGATCATTTTTATAAGAGTCAACCTGTCAGCATTTTCAGTTGACAGGCGGATACGCTTATCTGTTATAATGCCACCAGCTGCAGTAAATACCCACTCAGACAAAACGCTGGCGGCAGGGCAGGCCAGCACCTCCAAGGCTTAGAACGCCAGTTCGTGCCACGTGTACAGCTTGGACACCCAGTAGTTGTAAAGCACAGAGGGCTCACTGAGGATGCTCACATGGTCTGCTATGTACTCCTTCACCATCTTCCAAAATGTTTCCCTCCTTGTGACACTAGGCCGCACATCAGGGTGAGGGTGCTGGCGGGGTGTCATTAAACTGTCCCAGGCTTTGGAGAGTGTTGCCCTGCCTCTGTTGGAACTCCTGTGAGTTCCCCTTGTATCGCCTCATTGGTTTGCCAAGGGACTACGGACTCTGCCGCCTGCGTTGTCAGATGGAAATTTTTGGAGCAATTTTTCAACAAGGATCTTCTGGTATTGCAACATTTTGCTCGTCCTGTCCACCGAAGGAATGAGAGATGAGAAGTCCTCTTTGTAGCGGGGGTCGAGAAGGGTGAAAAACCAATGATCCGTGTTGTCTAAAATGCGTATAACCCGCGGGTCGCGGGAAAGGCAGCCTAAAATGAAGTCAGCCATGTGTGCCAGAGTGCCAACAGCCAAGACTTTGCTGTTGTCATCAGGAGGATCACTATCAATCTCCTCATCCTCTTCTTCCTCTTCTGCCCACCCACGCTGAACAGATGCAATTAAACCTCCATGGGTACTACCCTCTGTAGAGGAGTCATCCGTCTCCTGATCCTCCTCCTCATCCTCCTCCTTTTCATCATCCAATTCGCGCTGAGAAGACGAAATGAGGGTGGTCTGGCTATTACCCTGTGTCATTTCTTCCCGCATTTCCACCTCTTCCACATGCAAAGCGTCATCCTTAATTGGGAGCAGCGAGCGTTTGAGTAGACATAGAAGTGGGATGGTTACGCTGATAATAGCGTTATTGCCGCTCACCATCTGTGTTGATTCCTCAAAGTTTCTTAAAACCTCACAGAGGTGAGACATCCATGCCCACTCCTCGCTTGTGAATAGCGGAAGCTGACTGGAAAGGTGATGACCATGTTGCAGCTGGTATTTCACTACTGCCCTCTGCTGCTCAAAAAGCCTGGCCAACATGTGGAACGTGGAGTTCCAGCCCGTGCTCACGTCGCTCAACAGCCAGTGAGCTGGCAATTTCAAGTGCTGCTGCAGCGTTGACAGGCTGGCTGAAGCTGTCAATGTCTTGCGGAATTGTGCAAACACACCTTCACCTTCACCAGTAGCTCAGGCAAATTAGGGTAGGTTTTGAGAAACCGCTGAACCACAAGGTTGAACTCGTGGGCTATGCATAGGATGTGTCTGAGCTTGTCGAGCTCCAAAGCTGCCACCAAGTTACGGCCATTTTCAGACACAACCATGCCTGGTTGTAGGTTGAGTGGTGAGAGACACAGCTCAATCTGGTCTCTTATCCCCTGCCATAGCTCTGCGGCAGTGTGCTGTTTGTCCCCAAAGTATATCAGCTTCAGCACGGCCTATTGCCGCTTCCCCACTGCAGTGCTACACTGCTTCCAGCTACCAACTGATGACTGACTGGTGCTGCACCCGGATAAATCGGAGGTGGAAGTGGGGGAGGAGGCGAGAAGGAGAAGTGGGGTTTGGAGCCACTAACGTAGGTGCTGGCGGAAACTCTGATCGACGTAGGGCCCGCAATCCTTGACGTCGTTAGCACCTGTGCCATCCTAGGGTACAACTCGCCCCCGGCCTCCACAACATTCACCCAGTGTGCCGTCAGGGAAATGTAGCATATCTGGCCGAATGCACTTGTCCATGTGTCCGTGGTTAAGTGGACCTTCCCAGTAACTGCATTGGTCAGGGCACGTGGGATGTTACAGGACACATGTTAGTGTAAGGCCTGCAAGACACACCTTGAAAAATAGTGGCGGCTAGGGACTGCATAACGTGGGACGGCCGCCGACATCAGGCTGTGGAAGGCCTTAGTGTCCACAAGCCTAAATGGCAAAATTTTCAGGGCCAGTAATTTGGAAAGCTGCACATTTAGTACTATGGCCTCTGGGTAAGTGGCTGGGTATTTTCGTTTGCGTTCAAAGGCCTGGGGTAAGGACATTTGGACCCTGTGCTGGGACATGGAAGTGGATGTGGTCGCTGATGGTGCTTGCTAAGGTCCAGGTGCAGGGCGGGAGGCATCCAAGGCTGCACCTTCGACAGGAGATCGGCTAGCACGTAACATAGGGGAAGAGGAGGCAGTGGTGTGACTCGCAGACACAGATTGTGGACCCAGGCATTCGTCCCACTTATTACCGTGCTTGGATTCCATCTGGCGGATCATGCTGGTGGTAGTGAGGTTGCTAGTGTATACGCCCCGGCTCATTTTCATATGGCACAGGTTGCAGACTACTATTCTTTTGTTGTCCGCACTTTCCTCAAAAAAGTGCCTTATTGAGGAACATCTACCCCTGGGCAAGGGAGATTTTCTCAAGAAGGTGCTCCGTGGAACAGTTGCGGGCCTGTTTGGTGTGGCCCGCTTTCTCCCTTTTACCACCCCACTGCCTCTTCCAGCCTGTTGCAGTGCTTCAGATCCCACCCCCTCGGTACTGCTGTCCTCGCTCGGTTTTCCACCTTCCCAGGTTGGGTCAGTGACCTCATTGTCCACTACCTCCTCTTTCACTTCCTCACTCTGATCATCCTCCTGATTTGTTGACCTAACCACAACCTCAGAAATTGACAACTATGTCTCATACTTTTTATCAACCTCTTGAGACAGTAATTGAGGTTGACTTATTGGCAACTGTGTCTCATCATCATTCACCTCATTAAACACTAATTGCCATTCCCAACCGTCATGTTCTTGTGGCTGTGGATGCTCAAGAGTTTGGGAATCAGGGCACAAGATCTCATGTCCCTCTTCAAGCGTGCTTGGCGAGAGGGCCAAATTAAGTAATGGTGAGGAAAAGAGGTCCTCAGAATAACCGAGTGGGGGATTAGTTGTTTGGCCAGACTGTACATGGTGGAAGGAAGGAGGATCAGGGTGAGGATTGTGTTGACCAGACTCCTGGCTACTGAGACTGGACTTGGTGGAAGACAGTGTGGTGCTTAACCGACTAGAAGCATTATCTGCTGAAAATCCAACCTGATCGCACTGGTCTGACTTCAAGAGTGGTGCCCTGTGCCGCCCTGCAAACTGTGACATGAAGCTAGGTATCGTGGATTATTGTTTTTCTGTGCTCTGGCAGCAGGCACAGTTTTTCCGCGCCACGGGCCACGGCCTCTGCGTTGACCATCAGCATCAAGAACACTTCCCCGTCCCTTACTGCTAGCCTTCTTCATTTTAAATGTGATATATGCTTGAAAGTATGTCACATGTATAGTAGAGTGGGATTTGGAAGTAAAAGTGCAAAAAAATTTACAAAGGTTTTTGTGATTAGGAAACGTTATACAGTACAGGTACCACAGGTAATGTCACTGTTCGCAGTGTCTATGTACACTGGATGTCACTGATATTTTGGGGATGTGCACACTTTAAACATGAGATGTGGCACGGATAATTTAACTGTTCGCAGCGGACACTGTCTACAGTAAAAGGTACACTGGATGTCACTGATATTTTAGGGATGTGCACACTTTAAACAGGAGATGTGGTGCGGATAATTTAACTGTCCGCAGTGGACACCATCTACGGAAAAAGTGCACTGGATGTCACTGATATTTTTGGGATGCGCACACTTTAAACAGGAGATGTGGCGCAGATAATTTAACTGTCCGCAGCGGACACCGTCTACGGAGAAAGTGCACTGAATGCCACTGATATTTTAAGGATGCGCACACTTTAAACAGGAGAAGTGGAGCGGATAATTTAACTGTCCGCAGCGGACACCGTCTACTTAAAAAGTGCACTGAATGCCACTGATATTTTAGGGATGCACACACTTTAAACAGGAGATGTGGCGTGGATAATTTAACTGTCCACAGCGGACACCGTCTTTGGAAAAAGGTATAATGGATTTCACTGATATTTTACGGATGCGCACACTTTATACAGGAGATGTGGCGCAAATATTTTAACCATCCGCAGCGGCCTATTACACGGTATTTAGCACAGGATGCGCTAAAAACATATATTGCTGCTGTCACACACAATAGTTCTTAAAAGGACTGTTGGGTCTCTGAAAAGTTATTTGTATAAAAATCTTCCTATTACACTCCCTACACTGTCTGTCCCTTCCTATGCACACCTCTCCCCAACACTGCGGACGGTTAAAATATTCGCGCCACATCTCCTGTGTAAAGTGTGCACATCCATAAAATATCAGTGAAATCCATTGTACCTTTTTCCAAAGACGGTGTCCACTGTGGACAGTTAAATTATCCACCCCACATCTCCTGTTTAAAGTGTGTGCATCCCTAAAATATCAGTGGCATTCAGTGCACTTTTTCCGTAGACGGTGTCAGCTGCGGACATTTAAATTATCCGTGCCACATCTCTTGTTTAAAGTGTGCACATCCCTAAAATATCAGTGACATCCAGTCCACTTTTTGCGTAGACGGTGTCCGCTGCGGACAATAAAATTATCCACGCCACACTGTTTAAAGTGTGCGCTTCCCTAAGATATTAGTGACATCCAGTGTACCTTTTACCGTAGACGGTGTCCGCTGCGGACAGTTAAATTATCCGCGCCTTAGGCATTCACCTTACAGAAAAGAACAAGTGATTATGGGGCTGGAGGTATATTAGGCGGTCAGTGGATAACAATTTAAATGTAGGTCAATACAGGCCCCAAAAATTAAACATTCACCTAATAGAAAAGAGCAAATGATCATGCGGCTGGAGGTACAGTAGGCGGTCACTGAATAACAATTTTGCTGTAGGCAAGTGGAGTACAGGTCCCAAAAATTATGCATTCACCTGACAGAAAAGAACAAGTGATTATGTGGCTAGAGGTACTGTATATTAGTCAGTCAGAGGATAACAATTTTACTGCAGGCCAGTGAAGTACAAGTCAAAAAAATTATGCATTTACTGGACAGAAAAGAACAAGTGATTATGTGGCTGGAGGCAGGGCCGTCTTTAATATTGATTGGACCCTGGGCAAAAATTTTCTTGGGCCCCCTGGATCCCGCCTTCCCACACCTTAGCAGGCAATCACGCCCTCCACCACAACACATACACAAAAAATCCACACATCTGGTAGAGTACAGTGAATGACTGAAAATACTTCCAGTTCTGAAGACTCCAGCGGCTCAGGATCAGTGCTCTGGGCAGCTGGGCTCAGGCTGGAAGTGGGCACCGCTCTGCAGGAAGGAGACCAGGGCTCGGCTCACCCTAGTGTTACAGTGCACCCCAGCACCTCACAGTATGCAGTATAGCACCCTATAGTATACAGCAACCCACAGTATGCAGTATAGCACCCTATAGTATACAGCACCACACAGTATGCAGTACAGCACCCCACACTATACAGTACCTCACTGTATATAGTAGAGCAGTATAGCAGCCCACAGTATACAGCACCCCACAGTATACAACACCTCACAGTATACAGTAGAGCAGTATAGCACCTCACCGTATAGAGCACCCCAAACTATACACGATACAGCACCCCACACTATACAGCCCCCCACACTATACAGTACAGCAGTGTAGCACTCCACACTATACAGCACCCACAGTATACAGTATACAGCCCCCAACACTATACAGCCCCCCCACACTATACAGGCCCCCACACTATACAGGCCCCCCACACTATAGAGGCCCCCCACACTATACAGGCCCCCAACACTATACAGGCCCCCAACACTATACAGCCCCCCACAGTATACAGGCCCCCCCACAGTATACAGGCCCCCACACAGTATACAGCCCCCCACAGTATACAGCCCCCTACAGTATAAAGCTCCCCACACTATACAGGCCCCCCCACACTATACAGGCCCCCACAGTTTACAGCCCCCCCACAGTATACAGCCCCCCCACAGTATACAGCCCCCCACAGTAAAAAGGCCCCCCACAGTATACAGGCCCCCCACAGTATACAGGCCCACACAGTACACAGCCCCCCACAGTATACAGGCCCCCACAGTATACAGGCCCCCACACAGTATACAGCACCGCACTATACAGTAGTTTACAGTATATTAGCATAACAGCCCCTGACACCTTTTTCTGATGTAATCTTCACAAAAAAAGCTCCACAGTTAAGGCAAACTTTTCCTGCAACACTCCTGGTAGGACCTGTGATGACCTCATAGCCGTGTGACCAGTAATATTGCTAGGTTACTGGTCACATGGTGATGATGTCATCTAAGGTCCTAGATCACAGCTTCTCACAGTACGCTGACTGGACTCAGTGCCGGCAGGCATGGCAGCACCCCCTGTGTAGCTGACAGCCTGACACCCGGGGCAGTGGCTAGCAGGGCTCAAGAGGCAGCTGCCTTGGGCTCCCCAGTGTCATGGTTCTACCTTCTTGCTGTTCTCCTTCGTTTGACATGTGCTGGCGGCCATCTTGGTTTCTGGGTTTCTTGTAGCCTTCCACCCTGCGGCTCCTCCTTCCCACTGGGAGGAGCTGGATGCCTAGCTCATATATATAGGAGGTCTGTGGCTTCAGTTCCTTGCTTGGTCCTCCTGTGTTCACATGCTTCTAAGACTGCTGCTGCTTCTGGTTCCTGATCCTGGCTTCGTCTGACTACCCTGCTGGTTCCTGATCCTGGCTTCGTCTGACTACCCTGCTGGTTCCTGATCCTGGCTTCGTCTGACTACCCTTCTGGTTCCTGACCTCTGGCCTCTCAAAGACTCTGCTTCGGTTTCACCATCCGTTTGGACTTTTGCTTTACAGCTTTATTTTCAATAAAGCCTTCTTATTTTCACTTATCTCTTGTTGTACGTCTGGTTCATGGTTCCGTGACATTAGGACCAAGCCATGAATTCTGACGGTACAGGGCCATCCTCGCTACCCATGCTGGTTGCCAGACTTGATCAGCAGGATCACCTGTTGGGTCGGTTCGCTGTGGCGTTGCAAACCCTGCTTGAACGCACGGCTCATTTCGCTCCCGTTGCCGATGGGTCGGTTGTCGCTCCTACTGCCGCTCCGGTTGTTGCGCCAGAGTCTACCCCGACACCTGTTGTTGCGCCTGCGGTGTTTCGGGGTATGAGCGGTTCTGCCCCTCTTCCACAGCGCTTTGGGGGAGAGCCAACTCAGTGCCGAGGTTTCCTTAACCAGGTGGGCATTTATTTCGAGTTGCTGCCACATGCCTTTCCTACTGAGAGATCAAAGGTGGGCTTCTTGATCTCACTGCTCTCGGACAAGGCCTTGGCCTGGGCCAGCCCTTTATGGGAGAACAACAATCCGGTGGTTGCCGAGTTTTCCGGTTTTGTTGCTTCTCTTCGGAAGGTATTCGATGTGCCGGCTCGTGCTGCCTCTGCTGCGAAGCTCCTTATGTCCATCAGACAGGTTTCACGATCCGTAGCTGAATACGCCATTGAGTTTCGTACCCTGGCAGCAGAGGTGGGCTGGAATAATGAGGCTCTGGTCGCTGCTTTCTCTCATGGTCTCTCGGATGCCTTGAAGGATGAGGTTGCAGCTAAGGACCTACCAGTGGAGCTCGAGTCTCTTATTTCTTTCCTGATTTTGATTGACACCAGACTCAGGGAGAGACCTTCCTTTAAGGAGAGCCTACGTTTGCTGTCCCACCCGTGCCTCCCTCTCCTCCCACGCCTCCTGGGGATGACTTGTCTGGGGGTGAACCCATGCAGCTGGGGTTTGCTCGCCTGTCCGAGGGGGAGAGGGTACTCCGGAGACGCGAGGGCCGATGCATGTACTGTGGTCTCGGTGGGCATTTTCGGTTGGCATGTCCGAACCGTCCGGGAAACGCTCGTACCTGAGATCCTGTCGGGGGCAGATCTTGGGTGGAGTCTCCTCGTCCCCGGTTTCCCGTGTTGACAAACCACTGATCACTGTTGTCCTCTCCTGGGTCGGGGGCTCGGTGACGACCCAGGCGTTGGTGGACTCTGGTGCTGGTGGTTTGTTCATTGATAGTGTGTTCGCTGCCGCCAATTCCATTCCTCTGCAGGCTCGAGGTTCCCCACTGGCTCTTGAGGCGATAGACGGCAGACCCCTTCTGTTGCCACACGTGACTCATGAGACCCTTCCAGTGGGGATAGCCATTGGTGCCGTTCACAGAGAGTCGGTCTGCCTCCAGGTTATTTTTTCTCCACACTACTCGGTGGTCTTGGGGTACCCCTGGCTCCAGAAGCATAATCCGACTTTCGATTGGAGATCGGCCGAGATCCTCTCGTGGTCACCGCAGTGTGGGGCTAGTTGCATCCATGGGTCTGTCAAGTTGCTGTGTACTTCCTCGGACTCTCTGTTGCCTCCTGAATACGAGGAGTACCGGGATGTATTCGATAAGGTGCGCGCGGTTGCCCTACCTCCGCACCGCCCATACGATTGTGCCATAGAGTTACAACCTGGTGCCGTTCCTCCTCGTGGCAAAGTCTATCCACTGTCGGTAGCGGAGAATGAGGCCATGGAGGAGTACGTGAGGGAGGCGCTTTCACGCGGACACATTCGCAAATCCTCGTCCCCGGCAGGGGCTGGATTTTTCTTTGTGAAAAAGAAGGGCGGTGAGTTGAGGCCTTGCATCGATTACAGGGGTCTCAATCGCATCACGATCAAGAACGCTTACCCGATACCCTTGATTTCCGAGCTGTTCGATCGCCTTAAAGGGGCCACGGTCTTTACCAAACTCGACCTGAGGGCGGCATATAACCTGGTAAGGATCAAGGCGGGCGATGAGTGGAAGACCGCGTTTAACACCAGGACCGGTCATTATGAATCCTTGGTTATGCCCTTTGGGTTGTGCAATGCGCCCGCAGTCTTTCAGGAATTCATCAACGATGTTTTCCGTGACCTGTTGCAGCAGTGTGTGGTGGTCTATTTGGATGACATCTTGGTATATTCTGAATCCATGGAGGCCCACATTCTGGATGTCAGACGAGTGTTGCAACGGTTACGAGAGAACAAGCTGTTCGGTAAGCTTGAGAAATGCGAATTTCACCGATCCCAGGTAACCTTCTTAGGTTACATCATTTCCGCTGAGGGGTTCTCCATGGATCCTGAGAAGGTTTCGGCTGTCTTACAGTGGCCCAAGCCCAGTGGTCTTCGTTGCCTGCAGCGCTTTTTGGGCTTCGCCAATTATTATCGGAAGTTCATCAGGGACTTTTCCATGCTGGCCAAGCCTCTCACGGATCTGACCAGGAAGGGCAGTAATTCCCAGGTCTGGCCGCTCGAGGCCATCCGAGCTTTTGAGGCCCTAAAGTCCGCTTTTTTGTCGGCTCCGATTCTGTCGCATCCCAACCCTGGGTTGCCCTTTGTCCTCGAGGTGGACGCGTCTGAGACGGGAGTAGGCGCCCTTCTGTCTCAGCGTAGAACACCAGAGGGTCCTCTGCTTCCTTGTGGGTTTTACTCCCGGAAACTGTCTTCCGCAGAGTGCAACTATCAGATTGGTGACAGGGAGTTATTGGCCATCGTGCAGGCCCTTAAAGAATGGAGGCACTTGCTCGAGGGTTCGGTGGTTCCGGTTCTCATCCTGACGGACCATAAGAATCTGACCTACCTTTCTGAGGCCAAGAGATTGACACCACGTCAGGCCAGATGGGCTCTGTTCTTGTCACGTTTTAATTACGTGGTCTCCTACCTACCCGGTTCCAAGAACATCAGGGCGGATGCCCTATCACGGCAGTACTCCGAGCTGTCCAGGGAGGAGTCGATTCCGACTTCGGTCATACCTCCGAATCAGATCCTGGCCGCCATTCGCACCAGCCTGACCTCTCCCCTGGGTGAGCAGATTTTGGCGGCTCAATCTGGTGCTCCCTCTGGGAGACCCAACGGCAGATGTTTTGTGCCTGAGGAGTTGCGCACTCGGTTGTTGCGAACCTACCATAACTCCAAGACCGCGGGGCATCCTGGAAAGAATCAGCTGTCCTGGGCTGTTTCACGTCTGTTCTGGTGGCCTTCCCTACGTTCCGACATCGCCGCATATGTAGCGGCATGCTCCGTTTGTGCCCAGAGTAAGTCCCCTCGGCACCTTCCGTTGGGCCTTCTGCAACCCATAGCCACCGGGGAGCGCCCATGGTCACACCTGGGGATGGATTTCATTGTGGACCTCCCTGCATCCCGAGGCCATACGGTCATTCTCATGATTGTGGATCGGTTTTCCAAAATGTGCCACTGTGTTCCTCTCAAGAAGTTACCCTCTGCACAAGAGTTGGCCACGATTTTTGCCAGGGAGGTCTTCCGGTTGCACGGTTTGCCCAAGGAGATTGTGTCGGATCGGGGGAGTCAGTTTGTGTCCAGGTTCTGGCGCGCCTTTTGCTCCCAGTTGGGGATTCATCTCTCCTTCTCCTCGGCCTACCACCCTCAGTCCAATGGGGCCGCAGAACGATCCAATCAGGCCTTGGAGCAATTCCTTTGTTGCTATGTCTCCGATCACCAAGACAATTGGGTTGACCTCCTGCCTTAGGCTGAGTTTGCCAGGAACACGGCGGTGAACTCTTCCTCTGGGACGTCTCCCTTCATGGCCAATTATGGGTTCCAACCTGCCGTGTTACCGGAGGTATTCTCTCCCCAGGATATTCCGGCTGTTGAGGATCACCTTTCCGTCCTACGTGCTTCTTGGGTACAGATCCAGAAGTCCCTTGAGGCCTCTGCGCAGCGCCAGAGACTCCAGGCTGATCGCAGACGAGCGCCTGCTCCTTCCTACCAGGTCGGAGACCGTGTATGGTTGTCCACCCGCAACCTCAACCTTCGAGTGCCCACTCCCAAGCTGGCGCCTCGCTTTGTTGGTCCCTTCCGAGTGCTTCGCAGGGTAAACCCGGTAGCCTATGCCCTTGCGCTTCCTCCTGGCATGCGGATCTCTAACGTGTTTCATGTCTCCCTGTTGAAGCCACTGGTGTGTAATCGTTTCACTTCCTCGGTTCCTCGGCCTTGTCCGGTCCGAGTGGGCAATCGTGAGGAGTATGAGGTGAGCAATATCCTGGACTCACGCCTGGTCCGCGGTCGGGTGCAGTTTTTGGTCCATTGGCGTGGTTATGGTCCAGAGGAGCGTTCCTGGGTTCCCTCCGCAGATGTCCATGCTCCTGCCTTGCTCCGAGCCTTCCACGCACGCTTCCCTCAGAAACCGTTTTTTGCTCCGCGGAGGAGGGGCTCTTGAGGGGGAGGTACTGTCATGGTTCTACCTTCTTGCTGTTCTCCTTCGTTTGACATGTGCTGGCGGCCATCTTGGTTTCTGGGTTTCTTGTAGCCTTCCACCCTGCGGCTCCTCCTTCCCACTGGGAGGAGCTGGATGCCTAGCTCATATATATAGGAGGTCTGTGGCTTCAGTTCCTTGCTTGGTCCTCCTGTGTTCACATGCTTCTAAGACTGCTGCTGCTTCTGGTTCCTGATCCTGGCTTCGTCTGACTACCCTGCTGGTTCCTGATCCTGGCTTCGTCTGACTACCCTGCTGGTTCCTGATCCTGGCTTCGTCTGACTCCCCTTCTGGTTCCTGACCTCTGGCCTCTCAAAGACTCTGCTTCGGTTTCACCATCCGTTTGGACTTTTGCTTTACAGCTTTATTTTCAATAAAGCCTTCTTATTTTCACTTATCTCTTGTTGTACGTCTGGTTCATGGTTCCGTGACACCCAGGAGCAACTGGGCCCGGGGCAGCTGCCCCTTTTGCCCCTTGGTAAAGACGGCCCTGGCTTGAGGTATAATATGTGGTCAGTAGATAACAATTTTACTGTAGGCGAGTGGAGTACAGACCTCAAAAATTATTAATTCACCTGACAGAAAAGAACAAGTGATTATGTGGCTGGAGTTACATTAGGCGGTCACTGAATAACAATTTTACTGTAGGCCAGTGAAGAATAGGCCCCAAAAATTTGTTATTCACCTGACAGAAAAGAACAAGTGATTATGTGGCTGGAGGTATATTAGACGGTCAATGGATAACAATTTTACTGTAGGCCAGTACAGGCCACAAAAATTAGGCATTCACCTGACAGAAAAGAACTAGTGATTATTTGTCTAGAGTTACATTAGGCGGTCACCAGATAAAAATTTTCCTGTAGGCCTGTGGAGTAGAGGACCCAAAAATTATGCATTCACCTGACAGAAAAGGCCTTTTAAGCCACTGTATATACATAAGACAAGGACCATTCTTTGTTCTGGGTGGTGGCGGATATGTGTCATGACCGGCATGCCGATCACATACGTGACGCAAAGGGAGGAAAATGGGAAGGCCCTGTCCAAGGGAGAGGGAAAGGTGGTGACCTCTAACTCACCTTGAGGCTGGCACCTGACTGCCCTGACGTCCCTAGACGGGTTCCTCACCCGTACGCCGATCACGTGCCTAAACCCTGGCTTTCCCTGAGATCAGCCCTACGTAGTGAATAGGGCGGTGGGAACACTAGTCCGCACCACTAACACTAAAGGAAAACACCAAGGAGAGGACAGACAATACAGACAAAACATATAATCCCAGGTGGGCGACAACAGTGGACAACAAAATCCCAACAGGGATCTGGAGGGTAACGCTCTGGAACAACAACCAGGAATCACAGCTACACAGCTCCAGTGGGTCAGTATAGAAGTCCAGGCAGAAAGCTCTATATCTGGCAACCAGAGAAGTGGGAGAGGGGAATATAAGGAGGTTGGGATTGCTGGACAAGAAACAGCTGAGGAGAAGAAGCTACGGATCCCTGAGTGAGCCAAAAAGGATTGCAAGGCAAACCCAGAAAGCTTCCATTAAGAAACAGCACTATCTTTAGACACAGAGCGCACAGCCACCCGCTGCGACTTCCTGACCCCGGGTATAAAGGAGTCAGACGTGGCTCTTGACACCCTCGTGACAGTACCCTCCTTTCCACGAGGGGCCTCCGGACACTCAGGACTAGGTCTCTCAGGATGAGAGGCATGAAAAGCCTGAACTAACCTGTCGGCGTTTACCTCAGACGCTGGAACCCACATTCTTTCCTCGGGACCGTAACCCTTCCAATGCACCAGATATTGAAGAGAGCAGCGGACCCGACGAGAATCAACAATTTTGGATATTTGAAACTCTAGATTACCATCCACAACAACAGGAGGGGGTGGCAGCGGTGACGGTTCTAGAGGTGGAACATAATTTTTGAGTAACGACTTATGGAAGACGTTATGGATTTTAAAAGTTTGAGGTAGCTCCAGGCGAAAAGCCACAGGGTTAATGATGGCTACTATCTTGTAAAGACCAATGAACCTAGGACCTAGTTTCCAAGAGGGAACCTTTAACTTAATATTCCTAGTAGATAACCACACATAGTCATTCACTCCTAGCTACGGACCTGGTGACCGTTTCTTATCAGCCATGCATTTATATTTACCTCCCATATTTTTCAAGTTAGCTTGCGCCTTCTGCCATACAGATGAAAGAGATGACGAAAACCGTTCCTCTTCGGGAACCCCAGAAGACCCCCCCCTCTTTGAAAGTACAGAATTGGGGATGAAAACCATATGCACCAAGAAATGGTGACTTGCCAGTGGATTCCTGACGGCGATTATTTATAGCAAACTCGGCTAACGGTAAATATGATTACCACACCTATTGGTTTTCAGACACAAAACACCTTAGATATGTCTCAAGGTTTTGGTTGGTACGCTCAGTCTGCCCATTCGACTGAAGATGGAAAGCTGAGGAAAAGGACAAGTGTACCCCCAAACGGGAACAAAAAGCTTTCCAAAACTTAGAAATAAACTGGGTTCCCCGATCCGAAACAACATCGGAAGGGACCCCGTGAAGCTTCACGATTTCACTGATGAATACCTGAGCAAGACTCTTAGCATTAGGTAGTGCGGGTAACGCAATAAAGTGTACCATTTTGCTAAACCTGTCTACTACTACCAAGATAACTGTTTTACCCGCGGACAAAGGTAAGTCAGTGATGAAATCCATTGACAGATGTGTCCATGGCCTATTGGGAATGACAAGTGGCAATAAAGACGCTGCGGGACGTGTATGAGAGACTTTCGCGCGTGCACAAGTAGAACAAGTAGACACAAAATCCATTACATCCTGACGCAACCTTGGCCACCAAAAACGACGAGACAATAGCTCCAAGGTTGCTTTACTACCCGGGTGCCCAGCAAGTGCCGAATTATGATGTTCCTTTAATAATTTGAGACGCAGGTTTAACGGTACAAACAATTTCTCTGAGGGGCAAGAGACCGGGGCGTCCCCCTGGGCCTCTAACACCTTCCCCTCCAGAACAGCCGAGACAACCACTCCTCTTTGTGGACCCTGAGACAGTACAGCCCCCACTCCCACCTCTGACGCATCTACTTCAACAATAAAAGGCTGGGAGACATCAGGTTGGATTAGTACCGGTGCCGAGGTAAACCTCTCTTTTAGAGAGGAAAATGCAATTTTAGCGGCGTCAGACCATTTAGAAAAATCAGTCCCCTTCCTAGTTATGTCAGTAAGGGGTTTGACAATCACCGAATAATTTTTAATGAACTTTCTATAGAAATTTGCGAAACCCAAGAACAGTTGCAGTGCTTTAAGGTTCTCAGGAAGATCCCAATCTAAAATTGCCTGGACCTTCCTAGGATCCATACGGAAACCTGAAGCAGATAATAGATATCCCAGGAACTGTATTTCCTGAACGGCGAAGACACACTTTTCAATTTTCGCATTTAATTTATTAGTCCGTAGGACCTGCAGTACCTGTCTGACATGTACCTCATGTGTTTTTAGATCAGACGAATAAATTAAAATATCATCTAGGTATATCACCACAAACCTGCCGATAAGATGACTAATCATTAACGAAATGTTGGAAGACAGCAGGAGCATTGGTCAGACCAAAAGGCATGACTAGATTTTCATAATGCCCCACAGGGGTGTTAAAAGCTGTCTTCCACTCATCCCCTTCCTTGATACGAATCAGATTGTAGGCCCCCCTAAGATCAAGTTTGGAGAACCACCTAGCACCCGCAATCTGATTAAACAGGTCAGGAATGAGAGGAAGAGAGTATGGGTCTCGGATGGTTATCCGGTTTAGTTCGCGGAAATCTAGGCAAGGACGCAGGCCCCCATCTTTCTTTTTAACAAAGAAAAACCCTGCAGCCACGGGTGATGAAGAGGGTCTGATGTGTCCCTTAGCCAGACTCTCGGAGATATAATCTTTCATGGCTTGTCTCTCGGGACCCGAAAGATTATATAACCTGGTCTTGGGTAATTTTGCCCCGGGAATCAGGTTAACCGGGCAATCATAAGGACGATGAGGTGGTAACTTCTGACAACCCTTTTCAGAAAACACGTCCTCAAAGTCCGAAACAAATGTAGGTAGAGTAGCTACGGAGGCAACTAAGCAATTGCTATTTAAGCAATTTTCTCTGCAATGCTCACTCCACTCCAATATCTCCCTGGCCTGCCAATCCACCACTGAATTGTGCACTACCAACCAGGGAAGACCCAATACCACAGGAGTTGGAAGGCCCTCCAGAACATAACATGATAGACACTCGTTATGGGGGCCCCTACCCGAAAGTGTAAGTTATGGACAATGTGAGTGAGGTTTCTCTGAGACAGAGGAGCAGAATCAATAGCGAATATGGCAATAGGTCTCTGTAGCGTACAGAGAGACAAACCCATAGTGCGGGCAAAATGGGCATCTATCAAATTTACCCCTGCTCCACTGTCTAGAAAGAAAGAAATAGTCTCCATCTTAACACCAAAAACAACAACCGCTGGCAACACAAATTGAGATGTTCGTATGGAGGAAACGTATACCCCCCGGGTGACATCCTCCACACAGCCTGGGGTTAGTAGTTCTGACGGTCTTTTGTTTTTGAGAAAGGAAGGACAGACATTAATGAAATGACCCCTCCCCCCACAGAAAAAACAAACCCCACGCCTACAGCGAGCCTCAGGAGAACGGTCCTGACGAGTAGTTCCTCCTAGCTGCATAGGCTCGTCTAGGTCTGTACAGACTAACTGCTGCTTCGGAGGGGTTACCAATTGCTCAGGACTTTTCAATCTGTCCCTAAGATGTCTATCTATTCTGATAGAAAGGGACATAACAGCATCCAGGGAAAAGGGGTCTCATACAGCTCAAGCGCATCCTTAACCCTTTCAGATAACCCAGAGCAGAACTGACTCCTGAGAGCCGGGTCGTTCCACTGGGTATCCGTAGCCCACCTACGAAACTCTGAGCAATACTCCTCTGCTGGCCTCTCTCCCTGTAGGAGTCTCCGTAATTTCGACTCAGCCAGGGCGACTCGGTCAGGGTCATCATATATGAGACCCAAGGCCCCAAAAATTAATCCACTGACCGGAGAGCCTGGCAATCAGTGGGTAAAGAGAACGCCCAGGATTGCGGGTCCCCCTGAAGCAGGGAAATAGCAATCCCCACCCACTGTTCTTCATTACCAGAGGAGTAAGGGCGCAGCTTAAAATATAACTTACAGGCCTCACAGAACGTCACAAATTTGTCCCTTTCCCCAGAAAATCTGTCAGGAAGAACAACCTTGGGTTCCGCAGCAACCTGGTTACCCATAGCAACCACTGGGCTTGAGGTCTGTTGCAATTGCTGCTGTTGCTGGAGGACTGACGCCTTCAATCCTGCCACCTCCAAAGACAGGCCTTGAAGTTGCTTTGTCAAAGCAGCAATAGGATCCATACTGGATTCTAAAAAAGCAGAAAGAAATTTTTTTTTTCTTTTTTTTTTTCTTTCTACCTACGCAAAATAAGGGCCAGATATAATGTCATGACCGGCGTGCCGATCACATACGTGACGCAAAGGGAGGGAAATGGGAAGGCCCTGTCCAAGGGAGAGGGAAAGGTGGTGACCTCTAACTCACCTTGAGGCTGGCACCTGACTGCCCTGACGTCCCTAGACGGGTTCCTCACCCGTACGCCGATCACGTGCCTAAACCCTGGCTTTCCCTGAGATGAGCCCTACATAGTGAATAGGGCGGTGGGAACACTAGTCCGTACCACTAACACTAAAGGAAAACACCAAGGAGAGGACAGACAATACAGACAAAACATATAATCCCAGGTGGGCGACAACAGTGGACAACAAAAGCCCAACAGGGATCTGGAGGGTAATGCTCTGGAACAACAACCAGGAATCACAGCTACACAGCTCCAGTAGGTCAGTATAGAAGTCCAGGCAGGAAGCTCTATATCTGGCAACCAGAGAAGTGGGAGAGGGGAATATAAGGAGGTTGGGATTGCTGGACAAGAAACAGCTGAGGAGAAGAAGCTACGGATCCCTGAGTGAGCCAAAAAGGATTGCAAGGAAAACCCAGAAAGCTTCCATTAAGAAACAGCACTATCTTTAGACACAGAGCGCGCAGCCACCCGCTGCGACTTCCTGACCCCGGGCATAACGGAGTCAGACGTGGCTCTTCACACCCTCGTGACAATATGTGTGGGCTGGCATGAGGAAATTCAATTACACGTGGTCATCATAGGTGTTGAATTCCTCCGAGATTCATGCCTCATTAATTTTTAGAATTGTGAGGTAGTCCACACTGTTGTGAGCTAGGCGAGTGTGCTTATCAGTCACGATCCACCCTGCTGCGCTTAACGTCCTTTCGGACAGGACACTCGACGAGGGACAAGCCAAGAGTTCCATGGCAAATTGTGGCAGCTCTGGCCACAGGTCAAGCCTACACAACCAGTAGTCCAGGGGTTCCTCGCTTCTCAGATCGTCCACATCGGCCGTTACCCCAATGTAGTCGAACACCTGTCGGTCTAGGCGTTCCCTGAGGCTCGATCCGGAGGGCGGCTCTCGATGGGTTTTCTGCAAGAATTATCTCATATTCGAAGTGACCAACACAACTTTAAACTGCCCTCTTCTTGCAGGCGTGGTAAGATTGGTACTCGCATCTGTTTCACTGTGGGTGGAAATTCCTCTGCCAGCGCCCGCAACAGTAGAATGCAGCATCTCTCGCAGCAAGGCCTGGAAATGCTGCCTTCTGACAGCCCTCTGTGATGCTGGTAACATGTCCGCCATTTTGTGTTTGTACCGTGGGTCTAAGTACTTTGCCACCCAATACTGGTCGTTGCTCTTTATGCTTTTTATACGGGGTCCCTTTTCAAACACTGAAGCATGAAGGCCCCCATTTGCACTAAATTGGAAGCAGTGGGGCGGCCTGGCTCCTGCTCATCGCCCAGGAGAATGTTGTCCTCAGTCTCCTCCCCCTAGCCACGCACAACACCTGGGATCCCCTTCAAAGCATGATCTTCTTGCTCCTCCTCCTCCCCTCAGCCACCATCCTCCTCTGACTCCTCTTTACACTCCTGCTGACTTGTCTCAGAGGGAGTAGCCCCCTGTTAATTCATTCAGCATTGCGACTTCCACATGTTCCTGCTCCTGTTCCTCGACGGCTTGATCAATGACACGACGCAATGCAGGCTCCAGAAAAAAGGCGTAAGGTACGATGTCACTGATGGTGCCCTGGCTGCGACTGACCAGTTTGGTGATCTCATCAAATGGCCACAGAAGTCTGCATGCGTCGCGCATGAGCAGCCACTGGCACGGTGAAAAGAAACCAAGCTCCCAGAACCTGTCCTGCCGCAGAGTTCGTACAGGTAGTCGTTAACAGCACGTTGCTGCTGGAGCAGCCTATCAAGCATATACAAGGTGGAGTTCCAGCGCATCGGGCTGTCACAAATCAGATGTTTGATGGGCAGGTGGTGTCGCCGCTGAATGTCAGCAAGGCGAGCCATAGCAGTGCAAAATTTTTATGGCCTGCCGCAAAATGTCCTGAACCCCGGGGTATTTGGCAATGAATCTCTGCACGACTACGTTCAGGACGTGTGCCATGCACGGCACGTGTGTCATTTTGCCCTGTTATCGCACACCACTTCACCAACTATCAAATTAGCCACTGATCAGCCTGTGACCACAGAGATGAAAGCAGTGCAGGATCGGTGTGGCTCTTGGCTCCAGGCACAATAGCCGCAGCACATCATGGCAACGTCTCACCTGGCACATCGAATAGGTTATAGGGAGCTTGGGGGGGTGCAGTGGAAGAGGCGGTAGCGGTGAAAAAGGAGGAGACAGCCGAGGAGGAGACGGAGGATGGAGTAGGAGGAGGAGAAGAAGAGGCAGGCCTGCATGCAATCCGTGACAGTAACACCAAATCCACACGGGTGCCATGGGTTACATGCTTGACAGACATCAGAAGGTTTACCCAGTGGGCAGTAAAAGTTATGTACCTTCCCTGCCCGTGTTTGCTAGACCACGTGTCTGTGGTCAGATGTATCTTGGCACCCACACTGTGTGCCAGAGATATATTCAATTGCTGCTGAATGTGGCCATATAGCTCTGGGATGCCCTTCTGGGAGAAATATTTCCTTCTGGGGACCTTCCATTGCGGTGTGCCAAGGTCCACAAATTTTCTCAAGGCCTCCGAGTCCACCAGTTTATATGGCAGTAGTTGGCGGGCTAGCAGTTCCGACAAGCCAGCGGTCAGCCTTTGGGCAAAAGGGTTATCCAGCATCATAAACTTTTTACGCTCGAACATTTGGGCCACGGAAGCCTGCCTTCTGCCAGATGAATGCAACGATGGCACGGTGGAAGGTGGAGTGGAGGACAAATGGGAGGAGAGAGGAGAAGGAGATGAGGCAGGACGTGGAGCGTCGGGAGTGTGGCTTTGTGGGTTCAAACTGCGTTGCTTCCACGGGGCTCGGTGAAGGGAGGCCAGGTGTCTTCTTAAGGCGGTCATCCCTAGGTGAGTGTTGGGCTTACCGCAACTTATACGATGACAGCACAGGCTGCAGATACTATTGTCAGCAGCTGACACGTTAAAAAAAGCCCACACTGCAGAGCCATGTGCCGGAGTCCTGGGTCCTGGGATCGCAAGATGTGACCGTGCATGATGGATGGCTAGCTCCAGATACATTTGCAGTCAGTTTTTTGCCTCAAATGCACTGTGAGTTCTGCCTGCTTCTCCTCCTTCTCCTCCCTATCTGCTGCTCTGTCTCTCCCTTTGAACTCTCCTCCTCTTCTTCTCTTTTGGGCACCCACGTGACATCCATCGACAATTCATCATCGTCACCTTCACCACCACTGACATTAGAGATCTCGGAGTAGGCAGCAACAGCGGGGACCACCCTCCTTGAGCTGATCTGGGTACTGTCATCAGACCGCTGGGTGGCGGCCATTGCTACCTCCTCTTTCTCATCCGAGGCAAAGAATGACTGCGCATCGGTAAGGTCTGAGAATAGATGGGAAAATGATTTGTCTGACTCGAGTGGAGGGGCTATGGGGGTGTTGGTATTGTCATTGGGGGTGCACACAGCAGAGAGTGAGGAGGGTGCAGATACAGAGGATGAGGAGGGTGCAGAAGCGGAATGCTGAGTGAGCCACTCAACCAACTCTGGTGCATCCTTTGACGTAATCGCACGCTCTTTCTCCAACTTTCAACTTAGGCTCCGGCATGGTGCACCTGCCTGACCCCTACCACCCCTGCGGAACACCCTGCCTCTTCATCTTCCTGTCATTTTCAAAATGAGCTTATGCCAAAGTCCCTAGAGAAGAGCAGTATTTGTGGAAGCAGGTATATTGCAGGCGTCAATCAGTATTTGGTGGAAGCTGGTATATCACACCCCTCAATCAGTGTTTTGAGGAAGCTGGTATATGGAACCTCTTAATCAGTATTTTGTAGAAGCAGGTATATCCCACTCCTCAATCAGTATTTTGTGGAAACAGGTATAGAGAACACCTGAATCAATATTTAGTGGAAGCAGGTATATCGCATCCCCTCAATCAGTATTTTGTGGAAGACGGTACAGTATATCAAACCCCTTAATCAGTATTTTGTGGAAGCAGGTATATATTGCACCTCTCAATCAATATTTAGTGGCGGCAGGTATATATAACCCCTTAATCAGTATTTTGTAGAACAAGGTATATCGCACCCCTCTATCAGTATTTTGTTGAAACAGGTATATAGAACACCTGAATCAATATTTGGTGGAAGCAGGTATATCGCAAACCTCAATCTGTATTTTGTGGATGTAGGGATATCAAACCCATTAATGATTATTTTGTGGAAGCAGGTATATTGCACCCCTCAATCAGTATTTTGTGGAAGCAGGTATATATAACCCCTTAATCAGTATTCTGTGGAAGCAAGTATATCGGACCTCTCAATCTGTATTTTGTGGAAGCAGGCATATCAAACCCCTTAATCAGAATTCTGTGGAAGCAGGTATATCGCACCCCTCAATCAGTATTTTGTGGAAGCAGGTACATATTGCACCTCTCAATCAATATTTTGTGGTGGCAGGTATATAGAACCCCTTAATCAGTATTTTGTAGAACAAGGTATATCGCACCCCTCAATCAGTATTTTGTTGAAACAGGTATATAGAACACCTGAATCAATATTTGGTGGAAGCAGGTATATCGCAAACCTCAATCTGTATTTTGTGGACGTAGGTATATCAAACCCTTTAATGATTATTTTGTGGTAGCAGGAATATTGCACCCCTCAATCAGTATTTTGTGGAAGCAAGTATATCGGACCTCTCAATCTGTATTTTGTGGAAGCAGGCATATCAAACCCCTTAATCAGTATTCTGTGGAAGCAGGTATATCGCACCCCTCAATCAGTATTTTGTGGAAGCAGGTATATATTGCACCTCTCAATTAATATTTTGTGGTGGCAGGTATATAGAACCCCTTAATCAGTATTTTGTAGAACAAGGTATATCACACCCCTCAATCAGTATTTTGTTGAAACAGGTATATAGAACACCTGAATCAATATTTGGTGGAAGCAGGTATATCGCAAACCTCAATCTGTATTTTGTGGAAGTAGGTATATCAAACCCATTAATGATTATTTTGTGGAAGCAGGTATATTGCACTTCTCAATCTGTATTTTGTAGAAGCAGGTATATCAAGACCCTTAATCAGCATTTTATGGAAGCAGGTATATCGCACCCCTCAATCAGTATTTTGTGGAAGCAGGTATATAGAACCGCTTAATCAATATTTTGTAAAAGCAGGTAAATCGCACCCCTCAATCAGTATTTTGTGGAAATAGGTATATAGAACCCCTGAATCCATATTTGGTGGAAGCAGGTATATCGCACCCGTCAATCAGTATTTTCTGGAAGCTGGTGTATCGCAGGCCTCAATCAATATTTGGTGGAAGCAGGTATATCGCACCCCTCAATCAGTATTTTCTGGAAGCAGGTATATCACACCCATCATTCAGTATTTTGTGGAAAAAGGCATATAGAACATATGAATCAATATTTTGTGGAAGCAGGTATATCGCATTCCTCAATCAGTATTTTGTGGAAATAGGTATTTCAAACCCCTTAATCAATATTTTGTGAAAGCAGGTATATCGCACCATTCAATCTGAATTTTGTGGAAGCAGGTATATCAAACACCTTAATAAGTATTTTGTGGAAGCAGATATATTGTACGCCACAATCAGTGTTTTGTGGAAGCAGGTATATCACACCCCTCAATCAGTATTTTGTGGAAACAGGTATATAATACCCCTGAATCAATATTTGGTGGAAGCAGGTACAGTACAGACCAAAAGTTTGGACACATCTTCTCATTCAAAGAGTTTTCTTTATTTTCATGACTATGAAAATTGTAGATTCACACTGAAAGCATCAAAACTATGAATTAACACATGTGGAATTATATACATAACAAACAAGTGTGAAACAACTGAAAATATGTCATATTCTAGGTTCTTCAAAGTAGCCACATTTTGCTTTGATTACTGCTTTGCACACTCTTGGCATTCTCTTGATGAGCTTCAAGAGGTAGTCCCCTGAAATGGTTTTCACTTCACAGGTGTGCCCTGTCAGGTTTAATAAGTGGGATTTCTTGCCTTATAAATGGGGTTGGGACCATCAGTGGCGTTGAGGAGAAGTCAGGTGGATACACAGCTGATAGTCCTACTGAATAGACTGTTAGAATTTGTATTATGGCAAGAAAAAAGCAGCTAAGTAAAGAAAAACGAGTGGCCATCATTACTTTAAGAAATGAAGGCCAGTCAGTAAGCTGAAAAATTGGGAAAACTTTGAAAGTAAGGGCTATTTGACCATGAAGGAGAGTGATGGGGTGCTGCGCCAGATGACCTGGCCTCCACAGTCACCGGACCTGAACCCAATCGAGATGGTTTGGGGTGAGCTGGACCGCAGAGTGAAGGCAAAAGGGCCAACAAGTGCTAAGCATCTCTGGGAACTCCTTCAAGACTGTTGGAAGACCATTTCAGGGGACTACCTCTTGAAGCTCATCAAGAGAATGCCAAGAGTGTGCAAAGCAGTAATCAAAGCAAAAGGTGGCTACTTTGAAGAACCTAGAATATGACATATTTTCAGTTGTTTCACACTTGTTTGTTATGTATATAATTCCACATGTGTTAATTCATAGTTTTGATGCCTTCATAGTCATGAAATTAAAGAAAACTCTTTGAATGAGAAGGTGTGTCAAATCTTTTGGTCTGTATTGTATATCGCACCCCTCAATCAGTATTTTGTGGAAGCCGGTGTATCGCAGGCTTCAATGAATATTTGGTGGAAGCAGATATATCGCACCCCTCATTCAGTATTTTGTGGAAGCCGGTGTATCGCAGGCCTCAATCAATATTTGGTGGAAGCAGGTATATCGGACCACTCAATCAGTATTTTGTGGAAACAGGTATATAGAACACTTCAATCTGTATTTTGTGGAAACAGGTATATAGAACACCTCAATCTGTATTTTGTGGAAGCAGGTATATCAAACCCCTTAATCAGTATTTTGTAGAAGCAGATATATCGCACCCCTAAATCAGTATTTTGTGGAAACAGGTATATATCGCACCCCTCAATCAGTATTTTATTGAAGCAGATATATCGCACCCCTCAATCAGTATTTCGTGGAAGCAGGTATATCAAACCCCTTAATCAGTATTTTGTGGAAGCAGGTATATCGCACTCCTCAATCCGTTTTTTGGGGGGCAACAGGTATATCCCACCCAATGCAAATAGTTGTTCCAATAACGCTTGTCCCTCTATATTCCTGCGGTATCGTAGCAGAACCGCACACAACTGCTGCACAATACAAATGCACTAGAATTTACTTTTTATGTTAGAAAGTATATTATAGGTATATCAAACCCCTCAATCATTTTTTGGGGGGGGCAACAGGTATATCACACCAGTTGCAATTAGTTATTCCAATAGCGTTTGTCCTTCTATATAGCTGCGGTATCGTAGCAGAACCACATACAACTGCTGCACAATACAAATGCACTATAATATACTTTCTATGTTAGAAAGTATATTATAAGTATATCACATCCCTCAGTATATCACACCTATCGATAGCACACCTATACCAGTCCAGGACTTTTGTGGCCCTATTAGCTAGTGTTTGGTGTCCCTAACAGTCTGTCCCTGCTCCACAAAGCAACCTCTCCCTACACTGGCAAAACACAGAATGTAAAATTGCTGCCAGATCATTTTTTTTTATAGGGTGGGGGTGTGTCCATGTGCTGAAACATCTCAATTGGCTGTCCTGTCTCACCTGATGGATGTTTCATGGGTCAAAGTTTGGCGCAATGCAAAAGAATATGGCGCATGCGAACACCACTATATGTTCTCATGTTCAGCAAATCACGAACGAGCAAAGTTCGCCGTGAAATTACAGCCGGGCGAACCGCAAGGCCATCTCTACTGTTGAACATTGCTTTTGTCTGAGAAGGAGAAGGACTTTTCTCCATTTGTGGACAAACTGACTTTGGATCAACAAGGATACATTTAAATTATTTACTCTATTTTTTCCTTTTATCCATAGCACCTGTATAACTATGTGTGATACAAATTGAACCAAATGTAACAACATTAATATATATTTTATTAAAATAAGTGAGAGTCTGCAAAAACAGGGGGAAAAAAATTCACAAAAATGTTTATATAGTAACTAAATATGTTTTTCTGCCAAACAGTTTGCACATGTAAATTATATTATTTCCTTTGGAAAGTGGCCAGCTCCCTTCCTTCATTTTTATCTTTTGGAGGTTTAAGTAAATGTGTAATTTTGCATTGCACTGGTCAACTAAAGATCAGTGCAACATCCGTAGCAGCCTCTTGATTTGTTGAACAAATTCTTCTAAATGGTGGATCAACTAATCTCTGCCCTGCCAAATGACTTAGTGGCATTTGCATATTTCTGCCTTCGGATATAGCTGAACTAAAACAGACATTTTATGAGCGTTAATCGGAATTACTGCATGTGGTCATTTGACCTGCATTGCACTTCGCTCTCTATCAAATATCTTTAGCTTATTTTCATACAGTTATATATATATTTTTTTTATCTTCCTTTTAATCCACAAATTAAATTGAAGAACAATTTAGCTACTGATTCAATCTGTGCCAAAAGTTTAAGTTTTTAAACAGGAAACTAGAGATGAACAAATTGATCAGATTGGAATTTTTTTTTAATTCACTTCTGACGAATCGTGTAAAAACGACACCAAATGACATTTTACTGTAAAGGGAGGAAGAAGATCTGGTCACTCAGACTTTTTTCCCTTTATAAACAGCTTATTATTTTTTTTGTTTAACCCTCAAATTGTTACTGCTTTTGGCTTCTGTAAAACACGTTGCATATTACTGCAAGGTAGTTATAACAAAAGCAATACAGCAATAATGGGTAGTTAGAGCCAAAGTATTAGTACATGGTCACTGCTGCCCTGTTCTTTCCTATGAGCACAGACGCTGCACAACTCACCATGCTGTTGCCTACATGCTTCTGCTAGTACTCAAGCATCTGTCTCCTTACGGTGAGTGCTCACCTCTGAATGCTTAAAGGGACAGTGTGTGTACTTTCAAATCTTTCCCAAGCCAATGGTTAGGGATCCCGGGGTATTTAAGGCCTCTCCAAGTAGAGGGTGCCTGAGCTTTAAGGTTCTTGGTGACCAGCAAAAGTGTTGAAGTCTAGAGCTTCTGAGATTATCATGTGTTTTGCTTGCATTTATCCTGCGCGTGTTCCTTTTTGCGTTCTAGCCCTGTACACGCCCTTCCTATGTGCTCCTATACTTCCATCTTCCCTATTTGTGTGCCTGTCAAGTAGCCAGCCTGCCTGCCCTACCTCTGTCTTCACTGCCATGCAGCCTGCCATTTTTTCCTGTGTCTTATTTCCTCTATACTACCAGTTTACAGTCCAGGGCATTTGTATCGCAGCTACCAGTACCTGCACCAGGGTCCCTGACCCCAGTGAGTCAGCTGTCAAATACACCAGGGCTATCCAAGGAGGTAGCCATCCCTGCAGCAAAGGCCAGATCCCTGTACAGGGGTTAAAAGCTGAATAAAAGGGGAGTGCCGGAATTACACCCAATTAGCTGTCAAAGTTGTTGCTAGACCTACCAGAAATTTGTCAAGAGCTTTACCATCAACAGGCAAGTCAGAATTAGCCTTTATCCCATCTTCATAAAGTATCTGACCATCTGGATTCCCTAACCACTGCCATAGTCAGTCAAGAAGTTATCTCTTCTGGAGGAACCGATCCCAGAATGTCTCCGGCCCCACATTATGATGGTGACTCAAAGTCTTGCTATGGTTTAATAAATTAATATATACTTCATTTTGAGTTATTTCTGAATCACTTTTTGTCTGAATAAGTGGCCTTTATTACTCTTATCTGGCTAGAGAGGCCTTGGTATTTACTAACCTTATATGGGGGGGAAATTGACCTATTACAAGCAATTTTTAACTTTTCTTGGACTTATTTTGAAGAATTTTTGAGGAATCTGGGTATGCTTTCTCTGGGCCTCCTAATTATTACAGCTCCACAAAGGCATACCTACAGTTAGCCAATAGGCAATCCAATTCTGAACATTGTAGGTTAGAATGATGAGTCCCTGGTTTCAGGCGTTTGGAGGAGCTCTATCAAGACATCCCAACCTCCTTGGATACTCTGATCATTTTAGCTGTCTAAGTTGATCTATGGTTCCACGAGGGTGCCAAGGAAATGGCCAAAGAGAGAAAACCCCTTTGGTGAACATTAATTTCCCAGGAACTGCTGTCTCTTTCATCTTCCTCAACAGCTATTGTGGCAGAATATATGCAGGTTGATAGAATAAGGCTGATGGAAGTGGAGTGTAACTACAGACGTCATTTTGCCTGCAGTAGTCCTCAAAAAGCCTAGGGTTGGTAGGAGAGTTTAATCTGGGTGAAGGTCTGTCCTCTCCACAATTGTTCTTATCAGGGACATTGTCCTGTGGTGGTGCTCGGGTCACTGTGTAGACCATCCTTGATTATGGTTTGGCAGGTTAGCTTCATTAGGCCATGGTGGATCAGTACTGGATTTCGGTTTAATTTTTAAAGAGAACCTTAGTGGTTGGAGGAGACTTGTCCAAGTACATATATTTTGTCACAGTGCCCTGGGATCTTCACGTAGGTGTGTCCCACTCAGAAAAGATTTATACAGTCAAGTTTCCAAAGTTGTCTTATCTTCTACTCTTGGGGCTGCCATGGCTCTGTAAGCATAATTCTGTTCAAGTTTGGAGTTCTGGTCAAGTTCATATTTGGGGATTAGCTTGTCACTCTAAGTGCCTAGCTCATCCTGTTCAAACTCCACCTATATCTCAAAACCTGAAATAATTACCAGTAGCCTACTGCCATTTTGCTAATATTTCTAAGAAGGCGGCAGAGTCTCTGTCACCTCTTTGTCCTTGTGATTGTCAGATGGACTTGATTCCTTTACAACTCATTGTGGCCAAGGATTGTTCTTCATGAAGAGCAAAACCAATAAAGTCAATGTTCTATCAAGATCCCCCGATCTCACTGCACAGTAAAAGAAATGACAACATACTATTGATCCTGCCAAAGTGGTGACTGCGGCTTCAGTCAGTTCTAAGAATACCTATGAAGTAAAAAAATACCTTTATATGAAAAAAGAAAGGTCTTGGAAAACAGTGAAGGACATTGATGCTTCTTTTCTTCAGAAGAAGTATTTCCCTAAATCCAGAATGAAGAACAGGAGGTGTAAGGGGGAAAGGGGGAGGACATTAGGAAAGCTGTCCATGGCCGCCTCTACCCCCTGCTCCTTCTGCCACTGTGCTGCTTGTGTCTTCACTACGACTAATCCTGCCAGTTTGTCCTGTGCCTTTATTCATCTACACTACCAGTGTATAGTCTGGATCCAGTAACCTGCATTTAAACCTTAGTGGCTGTTCAGACTGCTCGTGTGATTTTGGTGCATTTTCTATATCCTGAGTCGTTGATTCCAGTGAGTCAGCTGATAACTACACAGGGACTATCCCAGGAGATGGCAGACCCATTGCTTTTCTGCAGCAAAGGCTAGATCCCTGTACAGGGGTTAAAGGGTAATTACCAGGGAAGCACCAGAATAAGTGTCTTAGTTGTATACCTGCGCCAAAGCAGTTAGTCGGCACAGTGGGTCCACACTCGCTTATCTGTAATAATAAGCAATGCTGCAATAATGCAATTTGTATACTTGTGCTATTAAAAACAATTTGGAGGTCATTTATGAAATCAGATATGTCAGTTTTGTGGCGTAAAAAAGTCACAAGTCATGGAAACTGCAATATTTACATGGCAACTGTGAAATTTTTGCAACATTTCGTGATCCTCGTCACAGTTGTCTATGTTTAAGAGCTAAAAGTGAGATTAGATCTGGATTACGGCTCATTTTCTATATGCGACTTTCGCAAAAGTAACAAAAAGTTGCAACCCACACAAGGCAACTCCCTGTTCTATTTTTACACCTAAAGGTGTAAACCACATTACTCTTATGCCACATATATTATTATGGTGCACCAGTTCATAGATTTGGTGCAATCACACAAAGCAAAGCTTTATACCTCTATTAGTGAATGCATTACTGCATCATATTGTGTAGTTCACACACATTTATTGCAAAAGTGTACCCATGTTAGTTAACACATAACTGCAACAGAACAGTAGTTTAAACACATTTACATCCAGCAGCGCTGCGGCCTTCTCACTGTTTACCGCTGGCCGAGTGATGTCACGACTTGTATCAACTGGCCTGGGCGGGGCTAAGCTCCATTCAAGGGAACGGAGCTTAGCCGCGCCCAGGCCAGTGATACTAGTTGTGACATCACTGGTCCTGCGGTGAGAAGGCCGCTGCTGCTGGAGCGCCGCTGCCTTCTCAAACAGCTGATCAGCGGGGGGGTCCCGGGTGTCGGACCCCCACCGATCAGATGCTGATGATCTATCCAGAGAATAAACAAAGTGCAGAACCCCTTTAATACAAAGCACTTACTAATGTATTAAACTGATGCTGACAGCCTGCCTACCATCATGTTCTGTATCGCATGGGTGCAGCTGTTGGCATCATGCCACTGCCTCTGTCTGCCATCATGTTCTGTAGAGTATAGCTGCTTCTACCATCATGCCATTTCTGCTGCCTGTCTACCATTGTGTGCTGTACAGTATGACTGCTGCTGCCCTCTGCCTTCCTACTATCATGTTCCACCACCACAGTTGCTACTCCCTGCTGCTAAAACCCCTACTGCCACTTCCATTACCCCTACTGCCACTAACATTACTGCGACACAGCCACCATTACTACTACTACTGCCCAAACACAGACACACACACATCTGCTTACTGCCATGTCTGTTCCATGTTGTGCTGCTACTGCTGGCACTTCTATTGCTGTCACTATTAACCCTATACACTTTACCCTTTCCATATTCACACTGTATTGCTGCTGCTCCCAAATAAAAGGGAGAATTTTTCCAGGCTTGCTCAACTTCGGAATAAGCTACTGTTTCTTCGGACACAAATTGTGTGTTTATAAATACGGTCAGGCATTCTGCGCGTTAAGGCATAATATAGGACAACCTGCCTCAACCCCCCCGCCCCCACTACCTCCCCTACCAGTGGTGTAACGATAGTGTTATGGGCCACAGTGCAAACTTTGGATTGGGCCCCGCCATTTTTACAAAGAAGCGGCAGATTTTCTTACTAAGGGCTCTTTCCGTGCGGCTAATCCGCTGCGTGAATGAGTGCCAAGCTCCACTCTGGACAGAAGAGACAAGGAGCAATAACATGATTTACTGTGATCTTTTTACTACAAAATCACGGTGACAACTTTATCTCACTGTGATTTTGTAGTAAAAAGATCACAGAGAGGCACGGAGCATTATCAATCATGTTAATGCTCCGTGTCTCTGCTGTCCAGAACGGGGCTTGGCTCTCTTTCACGCAGCGGATTACTCGCACGGGATACGCTCGTGTTAAAGAGCCCTAAGCCCAATGCATGGCTACATTCACCTAGTCCTAATAAAATCTGGTCCTACCTCATCCAGGGTGTCACTGGCGTCGGCGTGATGTCCACTGGATCCAGAACATGGTCCCTGTGGTGAGAAAAGAAGAATAATCACATAAGGAAGGTATGGTGACTGCCCCGGTGAAATCACCAGCAGGGGGCACTGTGCTGGCCTGTAAGACTGAGCCATGCAAATGTATAGCAGGGTAATCTAGGACATTTCCCCTAAGTGCAACCACACAGTACTAATGCCCACCTTGTGGCCCCTCACAATAGTTATTCCCACCTTTGTTCCTGTCACAGTAGTTATGCCCAGATTATGTGTCCCCTCACAGTAGTAATGACAGATTATGTGCCCCCTCACAGTAGTAATGCCAGATTATGTGCCCCTCACAGTAGTTATGCCAGATTATGTGCCCCTTCACAGTATTTATGCCCAGTTATGTGCCCCCTCAAAGTAGATATGCCCAGATATGTGCCCCCTCAGAGTGGTCATGCCAGATTATGTGCCCCTCACATTAGATATGCCCACATATGTGCCCCTCACAGTGGTTATGCCAGATTACGTGCCCCCTCACAGTAGTTATGCCTTCATATGTGTCCCCTCACAGTAGTTATGCCAGATTAGGTGCCCCCTTAAATTAGTTATGGCAGATTAGGTGCCCCTCAGTAGAGATGCCCACTTTTGTGCCCCCTCACTCTAGTTGTGCCCATCAAACACCCCCCCTGCCCTCTTGCCTCCAGTCTGCAGCGTTAGAAAAAAAAAACACATACTTACCTTCTTCCCTGATGACAGGTTCCTACAATCATCGCGCTGCTGGCTGTGCTGAAGGCAGATTCCCGGGCTTTCAGCTCTCCTCCCACAGCCAGCAGCGTGATGTGGGGCCAGCAGGGGGAGCTCCTGAGCTCTGAAGATCAGTGAAGCAGTGAGCAGAGAGGTTTCCCTGCTTCACTATGGAAACGGAACTGCCTGGCCAGGTGTGTGTGAGTGAGTACGTGCTCCCCCCTCTTCCTTCACCCCTCCATATTATACATGTAATGGAGGCATGGATCGCTCTGATGGGGCCCTAAATTGCAGCTGTACTTCATGCCGGGCCCCATTAGAGCGCTCCATAACATGTGAGTACAGCTAGGGGCCCCTGCCAGCGGCCTGGAGGGAGGTCCAAAGGCGGCCGGGCCCCCTGGAGTGCCGGGCCCGGCCGCAACTGCAACTCCTGTGACCCCTGTATGTACGCCAGTGATCACATTGAATGCTTGGTCTCAACACGCCACAGTTTTTTCCATAACACTGCAAGGGTTTAAACACTATCTTCTGCCTATAAGGCAAGAGGGTATTTAAATATGAAAAAGCATGTCATGTGCGATGTCGCAGTGTGTTTTTAAATATACTGCTTGTTAACACCATCAACCAAGCATTTACCCACACCACAGTTATATACTATATGTCATTGTTACGCTGACGTTATTTACTATTGCTGTTATTGCTGAAGAGCTTAAAAGTGGAGGGAGGAGAGAAAGAGCAAAAATTCAGAAAACAAAATAAAAAAGAGAGCTATAAGGCTACTTTCACACTTGCATTTTTACTGGATCCGGCAGGGTTCAGCCAAAACGCTTCAGTTACTGATAATACAACCATCTGCATCCGTTTTGAATGGATGCAGTTGTATTATCTTTAACATTGCCAAGATGGATCCATCATGAACTCCATTGAAAGCCACTGGAGGACGGATCCGTTTTCTATTGTGGCAGATTGTGTCAGAGAAAAAAGATCCGTCCTTATTAACTTGCATTGGGGGTCACGCCAGATCTGTCTCCGCATCCCAGGATGTAAAGCAAACTACATACAACATGTTGCGGTTTGCTCTCCGGTATGGGAACGCAACTAGGTGGAACGGAATGCATTTTGGAGCATTCCGTTCTGTTCAGTTCCGTTTTGTCCCAATTGACAATGAATAGGGACAAAACTGAAGCATTTTTTTCCGATATTGAGCCCCTATGACGGATCTCAATACCGGAAAACTAAAACACTAGTGTGAAAGTAGCCTTAGAAGATAAAAATCCTAGGACATGTCAGAGTGCCATGTACCAATTTTTTAGGCGAACTGGAGCATATTTGATTAGTGTATAATTGATTTGGAAACAAATAAAAATAAATGTATTTGACAGATCGGACATAGAAGGACTTTAAAAGACATTTGTTCATCTCTAAAGGAAAACAATTGACACAGCTCAGGTATCATTGCAATTGCACTTCTTCGGAATTATATTTGAACAGTATATTCATTCTTTTTGCAATCAGAGGCTGTGATCTCTACATTCATTCCCCGAGGACATTTCATTTCCAGTGACATTTTGTATAGAATGGCATTATGATTTTAAACATAATTGTATAGTTAATAGGAAAATGTATATTTCCCTCTGCACTTAATGACCCATTGAGCTAACCAATGCTACCTAAGAACATTCATGTAAATGTTTTAAGATGACAAGAAATAATTCCTACGCTATGTCTAGTGTTCCTTTACATTACTGTGAAATTACAATACAACTTGCTTATACATATGTGACAATGGTCTTTAACCCTAGGGCAATTCATTAAGTTGTAGTCGTGTAATAGACCTTTTATTGGCATCAAGGGATGTGTTTGGGATTTGGATAAAATGCACTGCTCTTGGATTATTGCAGTTTAGGTTTAAGTGGACCAGGAGCAAGTGAGAGAATTAAGTACGTCCTTTTAAGCGAAATGAAGACTGAAGTTTCAGGTGAATGTAAAAGTTTAGCAAAAATTTGATAAACTACAAAGCCGAATTGCCTCACGTTTCCTGGTAACGAATCTAATTTTTTTCTAAAATGGCTGCTGCACATGTTACAAAGTGAATGTAAGAAGCCTTGAAATGTGATATGACCCATGATGTTGTGCAGCTAGCCAATCAGCAGATAGCTAAAAAGTCTCATCCTGCGCAGTCTCGGGAGGTGAGCTTAGGGAGAGACGTGACAGGAGCTGATGCACTAGGGACAGTGTTGGTATAAACTTAAAAAAAGAACATTGGAGAGGGAGAGTGCAGGGATAGTGCACTCATAGGGGGAGTATTTTTAGACGGTAGGGAGAGCAGCAGGGGCAGTGCAGGCTGAGTTTAATCACCCTGTGCATCTTTTTCACCTGCTGCGCCATTCATACTTAATCTGTTCTGTTATACATACACTTATGAATTCTTAAATACGCACTATGAAAACAAAAGAAAGGGTAGAGTAGTGAACAAAATAAAAAAAAACCTTCCCTTATTAAAATATAACTTTTAACCGATTATTTGAAAAGCATAGAATACACCTAGATAGAATTAAATATTAAATTCAACACAATTAATATATTTTCATGATATATAACTCCCTCTATCCACAGTTGCAAGAAAAAGTATGTGAACCCTTTGGAATGATATGGATTTCTGCACAAATTGGTCATAAAATGTGTGTCACTACCAGGGCTTTGAGACGTTCTCACAGCTCTGTTTCTCCACCCCTGTGATGATGTCACTACTAGAGCTTGGAGGAGTTCTCACTGCTCTGTTTCTCCGCCCCTGTGATGAGCTCTTTACTTTCTGTTTCCTTCCTCCCAGCTGTTCCTCCTGCGTTTGATTTCCCTGCCTTTAAATCACCCCTCCTCCTTTTGTAGGCTGTGGATTATATTTCTCATTTGAGTTGTAGCTCTTGCTTGAGTATCTTCCCTTGTATGCTATCCTTTCACTGGACCTGTGTTCTGCTGCAGCAAGTACTCCGGATATTGCCAGCCTGTCTTTGGATCCGTCTTCACTGCGGCTGCAGCTCCTTCAGCTAAGTGTGCAGACATTGTAGTGTATCTGTGTGTTTTCTGACTGGATCCGAGGCGACCACGGTTCCCTCCATATACTGAGCAGGGCACCGGTGGCCGTGCCCCTTCCACTATTGTAGGGGTTACAGTGGTCATCAGTCTTAGGTACGCAGGCATGCCTCGTTCCACCATTTGGATCCGGGCATGGGCTTAGCAGCATAGGGAGAGCTTTGAGGGTCTGACAGGGGTCACCCTTTATCCTCCCTAGTTTGGGTTCGGTCAGTAGCTCTATTTTCTGTGCATGCTCTTGTTGCTCACATACAGCCGTGACAATGTGATCTGATCTTCATCTAAGTCACAACAATAGACAATCACAGTCTGCTTAAACTAATAACACACAAAGAATTAAATGTTACCATGCTTTTATTGAACACACCATGTAAACATTCACAGTGCAGGTGGAAAAAGTATGTGAACCCTTGGATTTAATAACTGGTTGAACCTCCTTTGGCAGCAATAACTTCAACCAAACGTTTCCTGTAGTTGCAGATCAGACGTGCACAACGGTCAGGAGTAATTCTTGACCATTCCTCTTTACAGAACTGTTTCAGTTCAGCAATATTCTTGGGATGTCTGGTGTGAATCGCTTTCTTGAGGTCATGCCACAGCATCTCAATCAGGTTGAGGTCAGGACTCTGACTGGGCCACTCCAGAAGGTGTATTTTCTTCTGTTTAAGCCATTCTGTTGTTGATTTACTTCTATGCTTTGGGTCGTTGTCCTGTTGCAACACCCATCTTCTGTTGAGCTTCAGCTGGTGTACAGATGGCCTTAAGTTCTCCTTCAAAATGTCTTGATAAACTTGGGAATTTATTTTTCCTTTGATGATAGCAATCCGCCCAGGCCCTGATGCAGCAAAGCAGCCCCAAACCATGATGTCCCCACCACCATACTTCACAGCTGGGATGAGGTTTTGATGTTGGTGTGCTGTGCCTCTTTCTCCACACATAGTGTTGTGTGTTTATTCCATACAACTCAACTTTGGTTTCATCTGTCCACAGAATATTTTGCCAGTACTTCGGTGGAACATCCGGGTGCTCTTGTGCAAACTGTAAATGTGCAGCAATGGTTTTTTTTGGACAGCAGTGGCTTCCTCTGTGGTATCCTCCCATAAAATCCATTCTTGTTTAGTGTTTTACGTATCATAGATTCGCTAACAGGGATGTTAGCATATGCCAGAGACTTTTGAAAATCTTTAGCCGACATTCTATGATTCTTATTCACCTCATTGAGCAGTCTGCGCTGTGCTCTTGCAGTAATCTTTACAGGACGGCCACTCCTAGGGAGAGTAGCAGCAGTGCTAAACTTTGTAGACAATTTGTCTTACCGTGGACTGATGAACAGCAAGGCTTTTGGAGATACTTTTATAACCCTTTCCAGCTTTATGCAAGTCAACAATTCTTAATCGTAGGTCTTCTGAGAGCTCTTTTGTGCGAGGCATCATTCACATCTGGCAATGCTTCTTGTGAAAAGCAAACCCAGAACTGGTGTGTGATTTTGTAGGGCAGGGCAGCTGTAACCAACACCTCCAATCTCATCTCATTGATTGGACTCCAGTTGGCTGACACCTCACTCCAATTAGCTCTTGGAGATGTCATTAGTCTAGGGGTTCACATACTTTTTCCACCTGCACTGTGAATGTTTACATGGTGTGTTCAATAAAAATATGGCAACATTTAATTATTTGTGTTATTAGTTTAAGCAGACTATGATTGTCTATTGTTGTAACTTAGATGAAGATCAGAGGGTTCACATACTTTTTCTTGCAACTGTACATCTGTGAGCAAAATCAATAAATCTAACCAATCCTGTAGCAGGACAGTATAATTGTCCTTCTTAGGCTACAAGCACACAACCGTATGTGTTTTGCGGTCCGCAAAAAAAACTGATGACGTTCCGTATAGCATCCGTTTTTTCTGCGCATCCGTTTTTTTTTTGCGGATCCATTGTAATAATGCCTATCCTTGTCCGCAAACTAGAAAAAAATAGGACATGCACAATTTTTTTTGCGGGGCAACGGAACGGACATACAGATGCGGACAGCACACGATGTGCTGTCCGCATTTTTTGCGGACCCATTGAAATGAATGGGTCCGCATCCTATCCGCAAAAAAACGAAACAGACACGGAAGCAAAACACGGTCGTGTGCATGAGGCCTTAGGCTACTTTCACACTTGCGGCAGAATGATCCGGCAATCTGCATGCAAACGGACAGCATTTGTAGACGGATCCGGATGCAGACCCGTCTTACAAATGCATTGCAAGAATGGATCCGTTCCTCCAGATGTCATCCGGAAAAACAGGATCCGTTTTATATTTTTTTTAACATGCGCAGATCGTAAGCACGGATCCGGCATTGCAGTATTTTTAGTGCGGTATTTATTCCGTCCAAAACGCCGTTCGGTGACTGAACTAAAGACATCCTGATGCATCCTGAACGGATTTCTCTCCATTCAGAATGCATGGGGATAAAACTGATCAGTTCTTTTCCGGTATTGAGCCACTTTGACGAAACTCAGTGCCGGAAAATGAAAACACTAGCGTGAAAGTACCCTGTAGATATATATTATAAAGAAGAAGACCAGCGGTATCGGTTTCATGGGACAGAGCTCACTGTCCCTATTGAATCCCTCACCTATCCCTACATATAGGCAGAGCACACGCCCCGGTGACTAAGCCCATTCTGATACCTATTTGCACCGTCTGATGTAGTAATCTTTGTCCCAGAGATAAAAAAAGAAATAAATGGATGGAAAAATATCATAGACAAAAAATCGGAAAAAGATAGCCTTTGAATATGATAGAGACATATTTCAAGGAGTCATTAGAAAATCATATCAGCGCATCCCGACGCGGTGTTTCCCCAGAAAATACTGGTTCATCAGGGAACAAAAAGGAGAATGCACAAGATGAAACTAAAAATAAAATACATACACTTATCTAGTCTCAACAGGTGGTCTAATATATATATATATATATATATATATATATATATATATATAGTATCTTGTTCACCTGCTGCAGCATTAAAATTATATATATATATATATATATATATATATATATATATATATATATATATTGTAGGAGAGTACCTGGGGTGGTGGCAGACAGGAGGTACGTGCCACCGGGGGTCCTGGCTCCGGTGGAGTAAGAGCTGGAAAAGTGCATTTTGCAGCGGTTATGCTGTTAACAGAGCGGATCTGGGCCGGCTCTTACTGGGAGCAGGCAGAGATGCGGGCGGGTGCCTGTCTCCCTATGGTCCAGGCCAGGTTTTGAAGGGAAGGGTTAAAACCCGACCAGCAACAAGGGTGTGGTGTGCAATGTGGAGGTTGTTGGTCTCTGGCTGTGAGAATGAGAGGTGAAGGTGAGCTGGGCTGTGTGCTGAGGCCTGTAAAGGACTGTTCGTGAAACCGCAGCTGAAGCCAGGAGGGATCCTTGTTCCGTGGCTAGAAGCCACACCCAGGGACTTTCTTCACCAAGGAGAAAAAGGTGACATTACTCCTGGCTTTAAATAGATTTAGCTTTATGTGACGGAAACAGGCCTCAAGTAGCCTGCAGCAGGTTTGGGGCCCATTCAGGGAATTGCTGTGATTGAGCTATTATTTTGCTGTTGTGTGTGACCACCCTCCCTATGAACTGCACCGCCTTTCACTTGTATGCACCGTGTGAATAAACAAAGCATTGTGTTTTACACCAAGACTGGTCTGTGTTGCCTCTATACTGCACTCGCTACCACTGCCTACCAGAGCGGATCCCCACAATTGGTGGGTTGCAGCGGGCATACTGCAGTGAGGCTGGCCAAGAATATTTATCCGGGTGGTGCACGGCTGCATGTCCTACATTAAACCAGCAAGCTTGGTCATCCCGGACAAAATGGAGGAGCTGGTTAACCACTTAAGGACCACAGGTTTATACCCCCCTAGTGACCAGGCCCTTTTTTACAAATCGGCACTTCACAACTTTAACGGTTTATTGCTCGGTCATGCAACTTGGCACCCAAATGAATTTTACCTCCTTTTCTTCTCTCAAATACAGCTTTCTTTTGGTGGTATTTGATTGCTGCTGACATTTTTTGTTTTTCTGATATTAATCGAAATAGACCGCAATTTTCTCAAAAAAAGTGTATTTTTAACTTTCTCTGGTTAAATTGTTCAAATATAATACATTTCTATACAAGTTTGTGTCAGAATCTATTGTGCTACATGTCTTTGAGGAAAAAAATTCCAATAAGTGTATATTTATTGGTTTTTCCTCAAAAGTTATAGCGTTTACAAACTATGGTACAAAAATGTGAATTTCCGCATTTTGAAGCAGCTCTGACTTTCTGAGCACCTGTCATGTTTCTTGAGGTGCTAAAATGCTAGGATAGTATAAATACCCCCCAAATGACCCCATTTTAGAAAGAAGACACCCCAAAGTATTCGCGGAGGGGCATGGTGAGTTCATGTATGATTTAATATTTTTTCACAAGTTAGTGGAAAATGACACTTTCTGAGGAAAAAAAATATATAAAGTTTCCATTTCTGCTAACTTCTGGCAAAAAAATATAAAAAATCTCCCACGGACTCACTATGCCCCTCAGTGAATACATTGGGGTGTCTACTTGGGGTCATTTGTGGGGTGAGTTTACTGTTCTGGCATTTTGGGCGGGGCTAAATTGTGAGCAACCCTGTAAAGCCTAAGGCCCCTTTCACACGGGCGAGTATTCTGCGCGGATGCGGTGCGTGAGTTGAACGCATTGCACCCGCACTGAATTCCGACCCATTCATTTCTATGGGGCCGTTCACATGAGCAGTGATTTTCACGCATCACTTGTGCGTTGTGTAAAAAATCGCAGCATGCTCTATATTCTGCGTTTTCCACGCAACGCAGGCCCCATAGAAGTGAATGGGGCTGCGTGAAAATCACAAGCATCCGCAAGCAAGTGCGGATGCGGTGCAATTTTCACGCACGGTTGCTAGGAGACAATCGGGATGGAGACCAGTCCATTATTATTTCCCCTTATAACATGGTTATAAGGGAAAATAATAGCATTCTGAATACAGAATGCATAGTAAAATAGCGCTGGAGGGGTTAAAAAAAATAATAATAATTTAACTCGCCTTAATCCACTTGATAGCGCAGCTCGGCATCTCCTTCTGTCTTCATCTTAGCTGTGTGCAGGAACAGGACCTGTGGTGACGTCACTCCGGTCATCACATGATCCATCACATGATCTTTTACCATGGTGATGGATCATGTGATGACCGGAGTGACGTCACCACAGTTCCTGTTCCTACAATCAGCAAAGAAGGAGACAGAAGAGAAGCCGGGCTGAGCGATCAAGTGGACTAAGGTGAGTTAAATTATTTTTATTTTATTTTTTAACCCCTCCAGCGCTATTTTACTATGCATTCTGTATTCAGAATGCTATATTTTCCCTTTATAACCATGTTATAAGGGAAAATAATACAATCTACAGAACACCGATCCCAAGCCCGAACTTCTGTGAAGAAGTTCGGGTTTGGGTACCAAACATGCGCGATTTTTCTCACGCGAGTGCAAAACACATTACAATGTTTTGCACTCGCGTGGAAAAATTGCGCGTGTTCCCGCAACGCACCCGCACATTTTCCCGCAACGCCCGTGTGAAAGAGGCCTAAAGGTACTCGTTGGACTTTCGGCCCCTTTACGCACCTAGGCTGCAAAAAAGTGTCACACATGTGGTATCGCCGTACTCAGAAGAAGTAGGGCAATGTGTTTTGGGGTGTATTTTTACATATACCATACAGTGTGTGAGAAATATCTCTGTAAATGAAAACTTTTTACATTTTTTTTTTATACAAAGTTGTCAATTTACAGAGCTATTTCTCTCACCCAGCATGGGTATATGTAAAAATACACCCCAAAACACATTGCCCTACTTCTTCTGAGTACGGCGATACCACATGTGTGACACTTTTTTGCAGCATAGGTGAGCAAAGGGGCCCAAATTCCAATGAGTCCCTTTTAGGAGGGCATTTTTAGACATTTGGATTCCAGACTTCTTCTCACGCTTTAGGGCCCCTAAAATGCCAGGGCAGTATAAATACCCCACATGTGACCCCATTTTGGAAAGACACCCCAAGGTATTCCGTGAGGGGCATGGCGAGTTCATAGAAGATATTTTTTTTTGGCACAAGTTAGCGGAAATAGTTCTTTTTGTTTTTTCTCAAAAAGTCTCCCTTTCCGCTAACTTGTGACAAAAAGTTCAATCTTTCATGGACTCAATATGCCCCTCAGCGAATCCCTTGGGGTGTCTTCTTTCCAAAATGGGGTCATTTGTGGGGTGTTTGTACTGCCCTGGCATTTGAGGGTCTCCACAATCATTACATGTATGGCCAGCATTAGGAGTTTCTGCTATTCTCCTTATATTGAGCATACGGGTAATGAGATTTATTTTTTCCGTTCAGCCTCTGGGCTGAAAGAAAAAATGAACTGCACAGATTTCTTCATTAGCATCGATCAATGTGGATGAAAAAAAGAGGGGAAAGGCGTCTGCCAGGACATAGGAGCTCCGCCCAACATCCAAACCCACTTCAGCTCGTATGCCCTGGCAAACCCGATTTCTCCATTCACATCAATCGATGTGGATGAATAAATCATTGCCAGAATTTTTTATTTTTTTTTAATAAAAAATGTTTGCCAAAGCATATGAACACTGCCCCTCAGCTCATAAGCCTCGGCAAACGTATCTTTTTTACTGCAGAGGAGAAATCTCATCTTGCAGCGTCGCATAAACCGACGCAATAAATTTATTAACATCAACTTTTATAAACTTTATATAACATTTGAATCCGAACATTAACTTTTTTGCTTACCGGTGATTTTATTTTTATTTTTAATTTTTTTACCATTAGAGGACAAACCTCTCCTTCCCCATGGGACAATGTGCAAAGCGCAAATCGCCCAGAGATGTGGCGAAGTACATTATGCACTTTGTCCCAGGTGAAAGGAGAGTTTGTGGCAGCTCTGTGTGAAAGGGCCCTAAGACCCCTGTGTGCCTGTCCCTTGTCACGCGATCCCTACACTAATGATGTACCTGTGTGTGGTACTTGCGGAAACACTCCCCTATGCATAGGGCAGGCTGGTCAGGACAGTCAGGACAAAAAACGGTGGTGTCACGCCTTATTCCAGCCCTGCTACAGACACAACATCTTTTTCTTGGGGAACGCTGAGTTGGGGTACCAGGATAGACACTCGGGAAGTGTCTGTCATGTAGCCAGCTAACTACATCAGGGAATTGGGGCACGGACCCTCCTGGATACAGGAGTTCCGAAATGATCTCTTCCTGGAATTTTAGGAAGGATCCCGTTCTCCCAGTCTTACTGTAGAGAACAAAACTATTATAGACAGCCAATTGAATTAAATAAACAGACACCTTCTTATACCAGCGTCTGGTGCGGCGGGACACAAAATGTGAAGATTATAGTCGTGGACAGAGAGGGGTTTCTCAATGACTCCAGTTGCCCTTTCAATTTGTACTGTCGTGTCTGCGTGAATGGTGGACAGAAGGTAAACGTCCCTCTTGTCCCTCCACTTCACCGCGAGCAGTTCTTGGTCACACAAGGCAGCCCTCTCCCCCCGTGCAAGTCGGGGGAAGCCCCGGCGAATAGGTCGCGCGGTGCCACAGCATTGAATTCCGACTATATGTAACTGCCGAAAGAGGGCCACGCTTGTGTAAAAATTGTCCACATATAAGTGGTACCCCTTGAGGAGTAAGGGTGACACCAAGTCCCAGACAATCTTGCCACTGCTCCCCAGGTAGTCAGGACATCCAACCGGCTCCAGTTTTGAGTCTTTTCCCTCATAGGCCCTTTCACAGAGCTTATACAGTTTGACCCCATACCGGGCGCGCTTGCTGGGGATGTACTGTTTGATGCCAAGGCGCCCGGTAAAATGTACAAAGGACTCATCTATGCAGATGTTCTGATCGGGGGTATACACATCTGCAAACCTGGATGACAAACGGTCTATGAGGAGCCGAATTTTGTGGAGCCGGTCATAAGCAGGGTGGCCTCTTGGATGACAGGTTTTATTGTCAGTAAAATGCATAAAGCGCATTTTGCCCTCAAAACGTGCCCTGGACATAGCAGCAGAGAACATGGGCATGTAATGTATTGGGTCTTTAGACCAAAAGGACCGCAATACTTTTTTTTTTTTGTTAGACCGATGCTGAGGATAAGGCCCAAAAATATTTTAAATTCGGAAACTGTGACTGGTTTCCACCAGAAAGGCTGGGCATAGAAGCTTTCCGGATTGGCAGTTATATACTGTGTGGCATAGCGGTTGGTTTCTGCCACAACAAAGTCATAGAAATCCGCGGTGAAGAACAGCTCGAAAAACTCGAGGGCTGATCCTAAATGAGCTGTCTCCATGCGAACTCCAGACTGGGCGGTGAAAGGGGGCAATACGGGTGCGGCGGAAGCAGGGGATTGCCAATTTGGGTTTGTAGCACCTCTGGGAGACTAAGGGCTCTACGGGCCTTTGAACGTGGTGGCTGCGACGGGAGAGTTACTGCACGTGCCACTGTACCAGCTTGAACTGCCCTTCTGGTGCTTGCCACTTCACCAGGGAATACGGCAGTGCTGGTAGAAGGTCCAGGATGTGCTGCGCTGCTGGTGTATGCCGCACCATAAAAAAGATCAGCGCTAGCACCACTCTGCTGCAAATGAGGCTCATCACGCAGGGTATGCAGAACACTGACATGGAGTCAGGTACGCCTGACCATAGCAGGGACCTCAACCTCGTCATCTTCACTAGCGGTTAGAGTGCCACTGCTGTCTACAGGTTCATAATCTGAACCACTGGATTCAGCGGGTGAGGCGTCCCCATCACTTTCATCAATCAGGGCCAGAATCCTGTAGGCCTCTTCAGCGGAATATCCCTTTGACATTTTGGGCTAACTAAATTTAGGGGGTATTCCTCTGAGACTACCCAGGAAAAAGAGCACACCTGCCTAGTAAAAAGGAGTGCTTGCGAAATAAAGCTGCGATCGCTAATAAAGATCCAGAAAGCTCAAAAGTGATCTTTATAGCGCCGCAGCGATTTTACAGTGTTTTTGCAGTGATCAAAAAAAAAAAATTCTGTCACTGCGGTGGGGCGGACTGAACGCAAGTGTGCGCACAAGATCAGGCCTGATCGGGTGAACACTGCGTTTTGTAGAGCCTAAGGTGACCCTAATGTACTGATATAGATCTGATTGCGATCAGTCTTGATCACTTACAGATACTATATAGTACTAGTGCTGATTAGCGACAGTGATGACGCTAATCAGCGACTAATCAGTGACTGCGGTGCGGTAGGCTGGGCACTAACAACCTAAAAAGTAGCTAAGTAACTGGCAGTGATAAGGGACCCTTACAGGGGGGTGATCAATGACAGCTGGGTGATCAGGTAGTCTATATGGGGTGATCAGGGGTTAATATGGGGTTAACAAGTGACAGGGTGGGTGTAATGTGTGTGTGTGTGTGTGTGTGTGGTGATTGGTGCTACTTACAGAGCTGCCTGTGTCCTCTGGTGGTCGATCCAAGCAAAAAGGGACGACCAGAGGAGCAGGTAGCAGGTATATCAGACGCTATTTACAAAATAGCGTCTGACATACCCATTTGATTGGTTATTTTAAAAATATACAGCCTGCCAGCCAATGATCGCTGCTGGCAGGCTGTAGTTGAACTTGTGAACTGTGCGATCCTGTGAACGCGCACTCCTGTGAGCGCGCATTCACAGGAAATCTCAGGTCTCACGAGATGACGCCGTCGGCTCCCAGGGATAAAGTCCGTTCAGCATTAAGGAAAATGGCTCCGGAGGACGATGTAGAGGCCTTCCTGATGGTGTTCGAGAGGACCGCAGAACAGGAGAACTTACCGTCGGGACAGTGGGCTGAAGTGGTGGCGCCATTCCTAGTCGGAGACGCCCAAAAAGCGTACTTTGACCTCAGCAGGGAGGACGCCCATGACTATGGGAAGCTGAAGGCTAAGGTGATGGCGCGCTTGGGGGTTACTACCTATGTGCGGGTGCAGAGAGTACATCGGTGGGCCTTTTTTGAGTCCAGACCCGTCTGGTCTCAGGTATATGACCTGGTACATCTGGTGAGGAAGTGGCTCCAGCCGGAAACTTTGAGCCCCTCCCAAATGGTCGAGCGAGTGGTCGTGGACCATTTCGTGCGGACACTACTAAGGGCCATACAGCGCTGGGTTGGTCAGGGAGACCCCGGCAACCTGGATCAGTTAGTAAGCCTAGTCGAGAGGTATGTGGCGACCCAGGACTTGGTGCGGGACTCAACGCAGGCACGGGAAACCCGTCAGGCTCCCTCTCAGGCTCGGGATCCGGAAAAAGGGACCCAACCACAAAGGGGGGGGGGGGAGGCTAGTCCTACTCCGGGGAAGAGAGACCGGGGAGGGACCATGGGGATTCAATGTTGGCACTGCCACGGCCAGGGACATAGGGCAGCGAACTGTCTTCAAACATCTGAACCCATGGACTGTGGGTACGCTCGCCGGTCCTTTTTCTTTGCCCGGCCTGTATGTACCGCGGATCCCCGGCCGTCCGCCGATATGCCGCCCCTGTGCCAAGTCTTGGTCTATGGGCATCCGTTTAATGCTTTCCTGGACTTTGGGAGCCTGGTGACCCTGGTGCATGAGTCCTTAATGTCTGAGACACTCCCAGAGAAGCAAACCCTGTCCATTGTCTATATCCATGGGGACCGCAGGGAGTACCCCACTGCCAGGGTTACCATGTCCGTGTTGGGCCGAGAGGTGCAGCATGTCGCCGTAGTGGGACGCCAAATCCCTTATGCTGCCATACTGGGAAGGGATTTTCCTCTGTTCTTGACTCTTTGGATGAGCGATATGCCTTCCCTTAGGGACGGACGACGATCGGGCCCAGTGCCCGAAGATCCCGATGCGGGGATACCAGCCGTAGGGGTCACCACATCACCTGTAGGGTGTCATCCCGATAGGTTTCCCCTAGAGGTGTTGGCAGGCGAATCTGTGGAAACCCCGTCCATCCCGAACCTGGAGATATCCCGTGACTCATTCGGGACCGCCCAGCTCCAGGATCCGACATTATTGCGGGCGAGGGAAGGGGTGACAGTGGTAAATGGGGTGGCTCAGCACCCAGGGGCCGACTCAGTGTTTCCCCATCTCTCATTTAACCAGGACCTGCTGTACAGGGTGGACAAGGTGGAGCAGCTGGTGGTACCCCAGCCATACCGCCGTATGGTACTGGACTTGAACCACTCCCACGTGCTGGGAGGACATTTGGGCATAAAAAAAAGAGCGGATTCTGCAAAGTTTCTATTGGCCCGGGGTTTATGAGGAGGTCAAAAGGTTTTGCCAATCCTGTCCAGTGTGTCAGATGACGAGCCCACAGCCCCACTATCGCAGTCCCCTAGTACCCATGCCCATCGGAAGAATAGGGATGGATCTGGTAGGCCCCATAAAAAAGTCGGCCAGAGGGCACCAGCATATCTTGGTGGTCCTAGACTATGCCACCAGATATCCTGAAGCGATCCCACTACGTCATACTTCGTCTAAGCTCATAGCTAAAGAACTCATGGGTATGTTCGCAAGGGTGGGGATTCCAAAAGAGATCCTGACCGACCAAGGGGCCCCCTTCATGTCTAAGGTGACGAGGGAGCTCTGTAAGCTTTTAGGGGTTAAACAGTTATACACGTCCGTATACCATCCTCAAACCGTTGGACTGGTGGAGCGCTTTAACAAAACCTTAAAAATTATGCTCAAAAGAACCATAAACAAAGTCTGAAAGGATTGGGACCTGTTGCTGCCGAACGTATTGTTCCCAGTGCAGGAAGTGCCCCAGGCATCTACGGGATTCTCCACTAAAGAGGCGTGGGAGCAACAGCCCACCCCACACAAGAGTATTATAGAGCATATAGAAAAGATGCAGGACCGTATAGAGACAGTCCTACCAATCATCCGGGAACACATGGAGGCCGCCCAACTGGCACAGAGCCGGGTATACAACCGGAGTGCCCAGGTCCGCACATTTACCTGGGTACTGGTGCTAGTCCCCACCATTGACAGTAAGTTTTTGGCATGGTGGCAAGGTCCCTACGAGGTGAAGGAGAAGGTAGGGTCAGTGAATTACAGGATATCCCAGCCAGGTCGGCGGACGCCAGAACAGGTATATCATGTAAATTTACTGAAATCGTTGAAAGATAGGGAGTGTCTCGTTGGGGACGGCCCAAGCACTGTCTTGTCTGTGGGGAAGATCCCGGCCCCACCCGAGGTCCCGGAGAGCACCTCCGCGGTAAAGATAGCGGGTGGTCTGTCGACCAAACAAGCTCTCTCTGAGCTTCCTGGTCGAACTTCGGTAGTCCGACATGACATCGTCACCGAGCCCCACGTCAGGGTACGGTTAAAGCCGTATCGTGTACCAGCCCCGTTGACAAGACTTTTAAAGGGGAGGAAGACGGTGATGGTCCGTTGGGATGAGCAGGCGGAAGAGGCATTTTTGTTCAGACGGACGCCTCTGGAGTAGGCCTAGGAACAGTACTCTCTCAGTAAATCAGTGGGGAGGAACACCCCGTTGTCTTCCTGAGTCACAAACTCACCCCAGCGGAAACAAGGTACAGCGTGGTAGAGAGAGAATGCCTGGCCATTAAGTGGGCATTTGAGTCCCTTAGGTACTATCTGTTAGGGAGAAGGTTCCGTCTGGTGACCGATCATTCCCCTCTCCAGTGGATGAGCCAGGCCAAGGAGGGGAGTGCCCGGGTCACCAGATGGTTCTTGTCCCTCCAGAATGTTAAGTTCAGTGTCAAACACAGGGCAGGCCGCTTACAGGAGAATGCAGATGCCCTGTCCCGGGTACACTGCTGTACATGTGTCCAACTTCTCAGGAATAAACAGGGTGTGCAACCCTTCAGGGTTGAACAAAGGGGGGGTGATATGTAGGAGAGTACCTGGGGTGGTGGTAGACAGGAGGTATGTGCCACTGGGGGTCCTGGCCCCGGTGGAGTAAGAGCCGCAAAAGTGCATTTTGCAGCGGTTATGCTGTTAACAGAGCGGATCCGGGCCGGCTCTTACTGGGAGCAGGCAGAGATGCGGGTGGGTGCCTGTCTCCCCACAGTCCAGGCCAGGTTTTGCAAAGAAGGGTTAATATCTGACCAGCAACAAGGGTGTGCAATGTGGAGGTTTTTGTTCTCTGGCTGTGAGAATGAGAGGTAGAGGTGAGCTGGGCTGTGTGCTGAGGCTTGTAAAGGACTGTGCGGTAAAGCGCAGCTGAAGCCAGGAGGGATCCGTGTTCCGTGGCTAGAAGCCACACCCAGGGACTTACTTCACCAAGGAGAAAAAGATGACATTACTCCTGGCTTTAAATAGATTTAGCTTTATGTGACGGAAACAGGCCTCAAGTAGCCTGCAGCAGGTTTGGGGCCCATTCAAGGAATTGCTGTGATTGAGCTATTATTTTGCTGTTGTGTGTGACCACCCTCCCTATGAACTGCACCGCCTTTCACTTGTATGCGCCGTGTGAATAAACAAAGCATTGTGTTTTACACCAAGAACGGTCTGTGTTGCCTCTATACTGCACTCGCTACCACTGCCTACCAGAGCGGATCCCCACAATATATATACATATCCACAGTGCCCCTCCCTATAACAATGAGCTACACAGTGGCCTGCCAGCAGTAACATCCACAGCAAACGCCCCTTTAACAGTGACCTCCACAGCGTCCGCCCTTTATTAGTGGCCTTGACAGTAACCCGTCTCCTTAAAGGGCTTCTGTCACCCCCCAAACGTCATTTTTCATTTTTGGGCTAATTAAAATCCTTATAGTGCGATTATTCAATATATAGTGCTCTTACCTTTTTCTGTTTTAGTTTCTTTAAAAACCGCACTTTTATAATATGTTAATTACCTTGCTACCAGCAAGTAGGGCAGTTACTTGCTGGTAGCCGCCGCATCCTCCTTTAAAAATAAAAAGCCCCCTCCTCCTGTTGATTGACAGGGCCAGCGAGTGCTCTCCTCCTCCGGCTGGCCCTGTCTGCAATTCAAATCCTGCGCCTGCGCCTTACGTGTCTTCATTCGGCGCAGGCGCTCTGAGAGGACGCTCGCTTCCTCAGCACTCCCTCAGTGCGCCTGCGCCGATGACGTCACCTCTAAACCCGAAAGAGAAGACGTCATCGGCGCAGGCGCACTGAGGGAGTGCTGAGGAAGCGAGCGTCCTTCTCTCAGAGCGCCTGCTCCGAATGAAGACAAGTAAGGCGCAGGCGCGGGATTGGAATTGCAGACAGGGCCAGCAGGAGGAGGAGAGCGCTTGCTGGCCCTGTCAATCAACAGGAGGAGGGGGCGTTTTATTTTATTTTTAAAGGAGGATGCGTCGGCTACCAGCAAGTAACCGCCCTACTTGCTGGTAGCAAGGTAATTAACATATTATAAAAGTGCGGTTTTAAAGAAACTAAACAGAAAAAGGTAAGAGCACTATATATTGAATAATCGCACTATAAGGATTTTAATTAGCCCAAAAATGAAAAATGACTTTTGGGGGGTGACAGAAGCCCTTTAACAGTGATTTCCATAATAAGAAACAACCTTAAGTGACCTCCACAGAGCTCTGTCCCCTTAAAATGTAACCTCCACAACACCCCGCCTCTTAACAGTGACCTCCACAGTACACCACTGCCTTAAAAGTGACCCCCACAGCGTCTGCCCCTTTAATAGTGACCTCTACAGCCCCCTGACTCCCTAACAGTAACCTCTACAGTGCCCGCCCCTTTAACAGTAACCTCCACAGAATCCCACCCCCTTAAGAGTGACCACCACAGCACCAGCACCTTTAATAGTGACCTTCACATCATCCAGCCCCCTTAACAGTGACCTCCACAGCACTCGCCTCTTTAACAGTGACCTCCACAGTGGCTGCCCCTTTATTACAGACCTCCACAGTACCCCATCTCCTTAATAGGGATTTCCACAATAACCCGCCCCCTTTAACAGTTGCCTATACAGCACTCTGCCCCTTAACATTGACCTCCATAATGGACTGTTCCCTTAACTGTGACCTCCACAGCAGCCTGCACCCTTAACTGTGATCTCCACAGCACTGAAGTACCTGCGAGCTTCTATTGGCTGATAAGGGTTATGTGATGGGGCCAAATTTGCAATTTTTGGGAATATCTCAGGAATGGTATGTCTTAGAGAGCTGAGACCCGGTCTCACCCGGACACCAAATTTACCTATGTGCCAAATTTTGGTGCAGATCAGTCCAGTCGTTTAGTTGGGCATAAAGAACAGCGGACAGACAAACTCATTTATACATATATAAGAGACAAGCAGAAGGACCCGGCATCGCACGGGTATATTTAATCTATTTTATTTAATATTTCCGTGTGTCGTAAAAAGATATTAACAGTATCCCCCATAACAGTGATCTCCACAGTGGCCGCCCCTTTAACATTGACCTCCACAATGCCCCCCCCCCTTTAAAAGTGACCTCCACAGTGCCAGCCTATTTAACAATGACCGCATCGTTAACAGTGACCTCCAGTGCCCGCTCCTTTAACATTGACCACCCCTTTAACAGTGATCTTCATAGTGGCCGCTCCTTTAGCAGTGACCTCCTCACTGCCTGCCCCTTTAACAGTGACCGCCCCTTTAACAGTGACCTTCACAGTTACCGCCCCTTTAACAGTGACCTCCACAGTGCTTGCCCCTTTAACATTGACCACCCCTTTAACAATGATCTTCATAGTAGCCACCCCTTTAACACTGACCTCAACAGTGTCCACCCCTTTAACAATTATCTCCACGGTGCCCGCCCCATTAACGATGATCTAAACAGTGGACGCCCCTTTAACATTGACCTCCATAGTGCCAGCCCCTTTAACAGTGATCTCCACGGTGCCTGCTTCTTTACCAGTGAACTAAACATTGGCCTCCCCTTTAACAGTGACCGCCACAGTGCTCGCCCCTTAACAGTGACCTCCACAGCGCCCACCCCTTTAACATCGACCACCCCTTTAACTGTGACCTATTGGCTGATAAGAGACATGTGACCGTGTCTATTTATTGCTATGTTGTTATAAAAGCCTGGAGATATTACATATGAACTTATATTGACTGACACAACTAATATGAATGATAATTTTAGGACCTGCAAACTGCTAAAAACCTGTGATCAGTTGTTATGGAAACCTGAGTAGGACCTGCGAGCTTCCATTGGCTAATAAGGGACATGTGACCGTGTAAATGGCAGTTCGGATTTAAGTGAAAGGCTTGCTGGCTTCTATTGGCTAATGCAGGTCATTTTTGGGAATATCTCAGGAACGGTACATCCTGGACACCTGATGTACCCGTGTGCCAAATTTGGTGAAGATGGGTCCAGTCATTTGGTCGCGCATAAAGAACTTCTAGACAGTCAGACAGACAGAAACTCATATATATGTATATATATATATATATATATATATATATATGACTAAGAGGGACAGAAGGACCCGGCTTCGCACGGGTATATTTCATCTATTTAATTTTGTTTCTGTGTGTCGTAAAAATTTATAAACAGTTTCCCCCATAACAGTGACCTCTTAAGTACCCGCCCCTTTAACAATGACCTCCATATTGCCCGCCCGCTTAACAGTGACCTCCAGAGTGGCCGCCTTTTTAACTGTGACCTCCATAGTGACCGCCCGTTTAACTGTGACTTATTGGATGATAAGGGACATGTGAACGTGTGTACAGTCTTTTTATAATTGTGGTGTTCTGAAAATTATGGATAAATTATATATGAACTTATATTGACAGACACACTTCATATGACTGAATATTTAAGGACCTGCAAACTGCTAAAACCTATGATCAGTTGTTATGGAAACCTTGAGTAGGACCTGCGATCTTCTATTGGCTAATAAATTACATGTGACCGTGTAAATGGCAGTTCAAATTTAAGTGAAAGGCTTGCAGGCTTCTATTGGCTAATGCAGGTCATTTTTTGTGAATATCTCAAGAACGGTAAGTCCTAGAGAGCTGAGACACGGTCTAAAACCTTTCTGGACACGTGATATACCTGTGTGCCAAATTTGGTGAAGATCGGTCCAGTCGTTTGTTCACACATAAATATAGTCCAGACAGACAGACTCATTTTTATATAAATAAGAGACTACAGAAGGACCCGGCTTCGCATAAGTATATATTTAATCTATTTAATTTAATGTTTCCGTGTTTTGTAAAAAAATATCAACAGTATTCCCCATAACAGTGACTTCTACAGTAAACACCCCTTTAACAGTGGCCTCCACAGTGCACACCCCTTTAACAATAATCGCCATAGTGGCCGCCCCTTTAGCAGTTACCTTCACAGTGCCCACATTTTTAACATTGACCACCTCTTTAACAATGAACTCCACAATGCCCTCCCCTTTAACATTGATCACCCCTTTAACAGTGACCTTCAGTGACTGCTCCTTTAACAGTGATTTCCACAGTGCCTGCCCCTTTAACACTGAACTCCGAGGGGCCTGCCCCTTTAACAGTAACCTCCAAAGTGCCCGCCCCTTTAATAGTGAACTCCACAGCCGCCATCCCTTCAATAGTTAGCTTCACAGTGACCGCAATTTTAACATTGGCCACCCCTTTAACAGTGACCTCCACAGTGCTCTCCCCTTTAACATTGATCAACCCTTTAACAGTGACCTTCATAGTGCCCGCTCCTTTAACAGTGACTTCCACAGTGCCTGCCCCCTTAACAGTGACCTCCTTAGTGCCTGCCCCCTTAACAGTGACCTCCTTAGTGCCTGCCCCTTTAACAGTTACCTCCACAGTATCCGCCCCTTTAACAGTGACTTTCACAGTGCCCGCCCATTTAACAGTGACCTTCACAGTGCCCTCCCCTGGATCAGTGGCTGACTCCGCACCAACTGGAGATCGGCAAAGTGGTGTGTGACAATGGAAGCAATTTGTTGGCAGCATTGAATTTGGGCAAGTTGACACATGTGCCATGCATGGCACATGTATTGAATCTGATTGTACAACGCTTTGTGCATAAGTACCCAGGCTTACAGGACGTCCTCAAGCAGCCCATGAAGGTATGTGGCCATTTCAGGCGTTCCTACACGGCCATGGCGCACTTTTCATATATCCAGCGGCGAAACAACATGCCAGTGAGGCGCTTTATTTGCGACAGCCCGACACGTTGGAATTCAACACTCCTAATGTTCAACCGCCTGTTCTAACAAGAAAAAGCCGTCAACGAGTATTTGTATGACCGGGGTGCTAGGACAGCCTTTGCGGAGCTGGGAATTTTTTTGCCACGTTACTGGACGCTCATGCGCAATGCCTGTAGGCTCATACGACATTTTGAGGAGGTGACAAACCTAGTCAGTCGCACTGAAGGCACCATCAGCGACATCATCCCATTTGTTTTCTTCCTGGAGCGTGCCCTGCGAAGAGTGCTAGATCAAGCCTTAGATGAGCGTGAAGAGAAAGAGGAAGAGTTGTGGTCACCATCACCACCAGAAATAGCCTTAGCAGCATCGCTTGCTGGACCTACGGCAACGCTGGATGAGGAGTCTGAGGAAGAGGAGTCAGAGGAGGAATGTGGCTTTGAGGAGGAGGAGGAAGACCAACCACAGCAGGCATCCCAGGGTGCTCGTTGTCACCTATCTGGTACCCGTGGTGTTGTACGTGGCTGGGGGGGAGAACAGACCTTCAGTGAGATAAGTGAGGACGAGGAAAGGGAAATGAGTAGCTTGGCATCCAACCTTGTGCAAATGGGGTCTTTCATGCTGTCATGCCTGTTGAGGGACCCTCGTATAAAAAGGCTGAAGGAGAACGACCTGTACTGGGTGGCCACGCTACTAGACCCCCGGTATAAGCAGAAAGTGCCTGAAATGTTATCGAATTACCAGAAGTCGGAAAGGATGCAGCAGTTCCAAAATAAATTAAACAGCACGCTTTACACAGCGTATAAGGGTGATGTCACAGCACAACGGGAATCTAACAGGGGAAGAGGTGAAAGCAATCCTCCTCCTACCACGACCACGCCGGCAAGGACAGAACGCTTTACAGACGTGTTTTTGATGGAGGACATGCAGAGCTTTTTAAGTCCTACGCATCGCCACAGCCCTTCGGGGTCCACCCTCAGAGAACGACTCTACCAACAGGTAGCAGACTACCTCGCCTTAACTGCAGATATCGACACTCTGAGGAGCGATGAACCCCTTGACTACTGGGTGTGCAGGCTTGACCTGTGGCCTGAGCTATCCCAATTTGCAATAAAACTTCTGGCCTGCCCCGCTTCAAGTGTCCTGTTAGAAAGGACCTTCAGGGCAGCAGGAGGTATTGTCACTGATAAGAGAAGTCGCCTAGGTCAAAAAAGTCTAGATTGCCTCACCTTTATTAAGATGAATGAGGCATGGATCCCGAAGGGACTGACAGTGCACGATCAGTGGCGTACCAAGGGGAGGGGGGGGCCACTCACACCCGCCCCGGGTGCCACTCACAAGGGGGGTGCCATGACCAGGGCCGGACTGGCCATAGGTCAGACCGGGCATTTGCCCGGTGGGCCGGGCCGCCACAGGGGGGCCGCCTCAGGGCTCGAGTGGGTGTGACGGGTATGGCCTAATCACACCCCTGTGCTCCGCCTCCTGCCAGCCCCGGCCGCACAGCTTAATAATCATCATGGAAAAATAGAGAAATGAGGGGGCACTCTCAAAAGGGATCACTAGATAAGTGCAGATATTTATTAATATATTAAGAACATACCCTTAAAAATCATTAAAACATAAATAAAACAAATGTGCAAAACGTCACTGATGATAATCCAACCACCAACTCTAGGGAAATGCCAACAATATGATAGCAAGATGATTGTCCCAATGAGAGTTCTGTTCCGCAGAAGTGTAGGAATGACACTAAAGCCAATGACGTTGGAACAATAGTGATACAATCAGTATCGGCCCTGTGGCACAGTCCTAATGGAGCGATGATAGAATAAATGTCCCTTTGTCCGATATTCTGGACATACAGAGGTATGTGACAAGTTGGAGACTGAACTCCAGTACTTACAGTCTCTTGTCGCTTGCGATGTTTCGGTCTTACCCTTCCTGGCTGACTCTCCGCAGCACTGATTTTCCAGGCAGCCGTACACTCACAGCGTCCCGCGTAGTGTACTCGGCCAAGACGTGGCGTCCCACGTGACCTGATAGTCTAGGGTGCCGGCTGGACGCTGAGCTGACGTCACTGGTATGCGACTTGAGCTCCGGTTCAGTGCCGGAGAAGAATCTCGTATGTCAATATCTTTAAAGTGAAGAGCTTTCTTGTTCTTTTCAGGAAAGCTCTTTACTTTAAAGATATTGACATACAAGATTCTTCTCCGGCATTGAACCGGAGCTCAAGTCGCATACCAGTGACGTCAGCTCAGCATCCAGCCGGCACCCTAGACTATCAGGTCACGTGGGACGCCACGTCTTGGCCGAGTACACTACGCGGGACGCTGTAAGTGTACGGCCGCCTGGAAAATCAGTGCTGCGGAGAGTCAGCCAGGAAGGGTAAGACCGGAACATCGCAAGCGACAAGAGACTGTAAGTACTGGAGTTCAGTCTCCAACTTGTCACATACCTCTGTATGTCCAGAATATCGGACAAAGGGACATTTATTCTATCATCGCTCTATTAGGACTGTGCCACAGGGCCGATACTGATTGTATGACTATTGTTCCAACGTCATTGGCTTTAGTGTCATTCCAACACTTTTGCGGAACAGAACTCTCATTGGGACATTCATCTTGCTATCATATTGTTGGCATTTCCCTAGAGTTGGTGGTAGGATTATCATCAGTGACGTTTTGCACATTTGTTTTATTTATGTTTTAATGATTTTTAAGGGTATGTTCTTAATATATTAATAAATATCTGCACTTATCTAGTGATCCCTTTTGAGAGTGCCCCCTCATTTCTCTATTTTTCCATTTTCTCTCTTGGGTCCTGAGGGTAGGACCGGAGGGTGAGCACCTACCCATACGCTATGGGGGTGAGCCGCTGTACGCTTTACGTTTTTTCCTAATAATCATCATGACTGTCTGATCAGGGCCGGACTGGCCATAGGGCGGGCCGGGCCGCCTCAGGGCTCGAGTGGGTGTGCCGGTATGGCCTAATCACACCCCTCCCTGTGCTCCGCCTCCTGCCAGCCCCGGCCGCACAGCTTAATCATCATTCATGACCGACTCTGAGACGAGTGACACAAAGACACATAGATACTGACTGTGAGTCCACCCCCACTGCTCCGCCTCCTGTGCTCCGCCTTCGTGACTCCATCTTCCGGCGGCCGGCAGCTCACTCCGACGTCACGCGCCTGCTCCGCCTTCATTAATAAAGTGGGAGGAGCATGCGCGTGCGGCATTACGTAGTGAGTGACGTCACGTTACGCTGCCGCTGGCCGCCTAGTTTGAATGTTGAGCTTGTTGAAGAGCGGGACTGGAGCCACCAGCTTCTGCCTGCCCGCCCTAGTAGTGCCCAACTGGCTGTGGCTGCCGCCTGCCCATGCCTACTGACTGTCCAAGGCAGTAAGTTAGTGATAGTGATAGAAGATAGTAACTTATGTAAGTGAGCTATTGAGCTTGTAAATAAACTTGTGCAAAGTATATGAGTAGTTACTAACTACTCATATACTTTGCACAAGTTTATTTACAAGCTCAATAGCTCACTTACATAAGGAACGGCGGGGTCTGTCTTACAATAGGGAGGGACACTGTTATGGGGGGGGAGATATCTGTGGATCATGTGGATGATGACACATATATATAGCACAAGATGCTTGCGCTGCCATATATGTGTGTCATCCACAGATCCCCCCCGGCCACCCATAACAGTGTCATCCACAGATGCCGCCATAACAGTGCCATGCAATCCACAGATATCCCCTTAACAGTCTATTAAGGGGATATCTGTGGATTAAACTGTTATGGGGTGGGGGTCTGTGGATGAATCACTGTTAATAACAGTGCATCATCCACAGATGCCCCCATAACTGTGTGTCATCCACTGATGCCCATAACACTTGAGTGTCCTCCACAGATGCCCATAACAGTGCGTCATCCACTGATGCCCCCATAATAGTGTCATCCACAGATGCCCCATTAAAGTGTCATTCACAGATCCCCCATAACCGTGTGTCATCCACAGATGCCCCCATAACCGTGTGTCATCCACTGATGCCCATAACAGTGTGTCATCCACAGGTCCCCCATAACAGTGTGTCATACTGTCATCCACAGATCCCCCATAACAGTGCGCCTGCGCACTGAGGAGAGACAGAAAGGAGGGCAAATAATCAGTGGAAGCAAGCAGAGGACGGCACAGCAGACGACTGAATAGCTTCTTTTGTAAGTAAATTGTTTTATTATAAATGTAGTTTAACCACCTCAGGACCGCCGTACGCAGGATTGCGTCTTTGCGGCGGTCCTGTTGTTCTGGGTGGACGCGCCGGTGCGTCCTCTCGCGAGACGCGAGATTTCCTGTGAACGCGCGCACACAGGCGCGCGCGTTCACAGGATCGGAAGGTAAGCGAGTGGATCTCCAGCCTGCCAGCGGCGATCGTTCGCTGGCAGGCTGGAGATGTGTTTTTTTTAACCCCTAACAGGTATAATAGACGCTGTTTTGATAACAGCGTCTAATATACCTGCTACCTGGTCCTCTGGTGGTCCCCTTTGTTTGGATCGACCACCAGAGGACACAGGCAGCTCAGTAATATGTTGCACCAAGCACCACTACACTACACCCCCCCCCCGTCACTTATTAACCCCTTATTAGCCCTTGATCACCCCTGATCACCCCATATAGACTCCCTGATCACCCCCCTGTCATTGATTACCCCCCTGTCATTGATCACCCCCCTGTAAAGCTCCATTCAGATGTCCGCATGATTTTTACGGATCCACTGATAGACTGATCGGATCCGTAAAAATCATACGGACGTCTGAATGCAGCCTTACAGGGGAGTGATAAATGACGGAGGTGATCACCCCATATAGACTCCCTGATCACCCCCCTGTCATTGATTACCCCTCTGTCATTGATCACCCCCCTGTAAAGCTCCATTCAGATGTCCGCATGATTTTTACGGATCCACTGATAGACTGATCGGATCCGTAAAAATCATACGGACGTCTGAATGGAGCCTTACAGGGGAGTGATCAATGACTGTGGTGATCACCCCATATAGACTCCCTGATCACCCCCCTGTCATTGATTACCCCCCTGTCATTGATCACCCCCCTGTAAAGCTCCATTCAGATGTCCGCATGATTTTTACGGATCCACTGATAGACTGATCGGATCCGTAAAAATCATACGGACGTCTGAATGCAGCCTTACAGGGGAGTGATCAATGACTGTGGTGATCACCCCATATAGACTCCCTGATCACCCCCCTGTCATTGATTACCCCTCTGTCATTGATCACCCCCCTGTAAAGCTCCATTCAGATGTCCGCATGATTTTTACGGATCCACTGATAGACTGATCGGATCCGTAAAAATCATACGGACGTCTGAATGCAGCCTTACAGGGGAGTGATCAATGACTGTGGTGATCACCCCATATAGACTCCCTGATCACCCCCCTGTCATTGATTACCCCTCTGTCATTGATCACCCCCCTGTAAAGCTCCATTCAGATGTCCGCATGATTTTTACGGATCCACTGATAGACTGATCGGATCCGTAAAAATCATACGGACGTCTGAATGCAGCCTTACAGGGGAGTGATCAATGACTGTGGTGATCACCCCATATAGACTCCCTGATCACCCCCCTGTCATTGATTACCCCTCTGTCATTGATCACCCCCCTGTAAAGCTCCATTCAGATGTCCGCATGATTTTTACGGATCCACTGATAGACTGATCGGATCCGTAAAAATCATACGGACGTCTGAATGCAGCCTTACAGGGGGGTGATCAATGACAGTTGGGTGATCACCCCATATAGACTCCCTGATCACCCCCCTGTCATTGATCACCCCCCCCTGTCATTGATCACCCCCCTGTCATTGATCCCCCCCCCCCCCCTCTGTAAGGCTGCATTCAGTCTTTTTTTTGGCCCAAGTTAGCGGAATTTTTTTTTTTTTCTTACAAAGTCACATATTCCACTAACTTGTGACAAAAAATAAAATCTCACATGAACTCACCATACCCCTCACGGAATCCAAATGCGTAAAATTTTTTAGACATTTATATTCCAGACTTCTTCTCACGCTTTAGGGCCCCTAGAATGCCAGGGCAGTATAAATACCCCACATGTGACCCCATTTCGGAAAGAAGACACCCCCAGGTATTCCGTGAGGGGCATATTGAGTCCATGAAAGATTGAAATTTTTGTCCCAAGTTAGCGGAACGGGAGACTTTGTGAGAAAAAAATAAAAAATATCAATTTCCGCTAACTTGTGCCAAAAAAAAAAAATTTCTATGAACTCGCCATGCCCCTCATTGAATACCTTGGGGTGTCTTCTTTCCAAAATGGGGTCACATGTGGGGTATTTATACTGCCCTGGCATTCTAGGGGCCCCAAAGCGTGAGAAGAAGTCTGGTATCCAAATGTCTAAAAATGCCCTCCTAAAAGGAATTTGGGCCCCTTTGCGCATCTAGGCTGCAAAAAAGTGTCACACATCTGGTATCGCCGTACTCAGGAGAAGTTGGGGAATGTGTTTTGGGGTGTCATTTTACATATACCCATGCTGGGTGAGATAAATATCTTGGTCAAATGCCAACTTTGTATAAAAAAATGGAAAAAGTTGTCTTTTGCCAAGATATTTATCTCACCCAGCATGGGTATATGTAAAAAGACACCCCAAAACACATTCCCCAACGTCTCCTGAATACGGCGATACCAGATGTGTGACACTTTTTTGCAGCCTAGGTGGGCAAAGGGGCCCACATTCCAAAGAGCACCTTTCGGATTTCACTGGTCATTTACCTACTTACCACACATTAGGGCCCCTGGAAAATGCCAGGGCAGTATAACTACCCCACAAGTGACCCCATTTTGGAAAGAAGACACCCCAAGGTATTCCGTGAGGGGCATGGCGAGTTCCTAGAATTTTTTATTTTTTGTCACAAGTTAGTGGAAAATGATGATTTTTTTTTTTTTTTTTTTTCATACAAAGTCTCATATTCCACTAACTTGTGACAAAAAATAAAAACTTCCATGAACTCACTATGCCCATCAGCGAATACCCTGGGGTCTCTTCTTTCCAAAATGGGGTCACTTGTGGGGTAGTTATACTGCCCTGGCATTTTAGGGGCCCAAATGTGTGGTAAGGAGTTTGAAATCAAATTCTGTAAAAAATGACGAGTGAAATCCGAAAGGTGCTCTTTGGAATATGGGCCCCTTTGCCCACCTAGGCTGCAAAAAAGTGTCACACATCTGGTATCTCCGTATTCAGGAGAAGGTGGGGAATGTGTATTGGGGTGTCATTTTACATATACCCATGCTGGGTGAGAGAAATATCTTGGCAAAAGACAACTTTTCCCATTTTTTTATACAAAGTTGGCATTTGACCAAGATATTTATCTCACCCAGCATGGGTATATGTAAAAAGACACCCCAAAACACATTCCCCAACGTCTCCTGAATACGGCAATACCAGATGTGTGACACTTTTTTGCAGCCTAGGTGGGCAAAGGGGCCCACATTCCAAAGAGCATCTTTCGGATTTCACTGGTCATTTACCTACTTACCACACATTAGGGCCCCTGGAAAATGCCAGGGCAGTATAACTACCCCACAAGTGACCCCATTTTGGAAAGAAGACACCCCAAGGTATTCCGTGAGGGGCATGGCGAGTTCCTAGAATTTTTTTATTTTTTGTCACAAGTTAGTGGAAAATGATGATTTTTTTTTTTTTTTTTTTTTTCATACAAAGTCTCATATTCCACTAACTTGTGACAAAAAATAAAAACTTCCATGAACTCACTATGCCCATCAGCGAATACCCTGGGGTCTCTTCTTTCCAAAATGGGGTCACTTGTGGGGTAGTTATACTGCCCTGGCATTCTAGGGGCCCAAATGTGTGGTAAGGAGTTTGAAATCAAATTCTGTAAAAAATGACGAGTGAAATTCGAAAGGTGCTCTTTGGAATGTGGGCCCCTTTGCCCATCTAGGCTGCAAAAAAGTGTCACACATCTGGTATCTCCGTACTCAGGAGAAGGTGGGGAATGTGTTTTGGGGTGTCTTTTTACATATACCCATGCTGGGTGAGAGAAATATCTTGGCAAAAGACAACTTTTCCCATTTTTTTATACAAAGTTGGCATTTGACCAAGATATTTATCTCACCCAGCATGGGTATATGTAAAAAGACACCCCAAAACACATTCCCCAACTTCTACTGAATACGGAGATACCAGATGTGTGACACTTTTTTGCAGCCTAGGTGGGCAAAGGGGCCCACATTCCAAAGAGCACCTTTCGGATTTCACTCGTCATTTTTTACAGAATTTGATTTCAAACTCCTTACCACACATTTGGGCCCCTAGAATGCCAGGGCAGTATAACTACCCCACAAGTGACCCCATTTTGGAAAGAAGAGACCCCAAGGTATTTCGTGATGGGCATAGTGAGTTCATGGAAGTTTTTATTTTTTGTCACAAGTTAGTGGAATATGAGACTTTGTAAGAAAAAAAAAAAAAAAGAAAAAAATCATCATTTTCCGCTAACTTGTGACAAAAAATAAAAAGTTCTATGAACTCACTATGCCCATCAGCGAATACCTTAGGGTGTGTATTTTCCGAAATGGGGTCATTTGTGGGGTGTTTGTACTGTCTGGGCATTGTAGAACCTCAGGAAACATGACAGGTGCTCAGAAAGTCAGAGCTGCTTCAAAAAGCGGAAATTCACATTTTTGTACCATAGTTTGTAAACGCTATAACTTTTACCCAAACCATTTTTTTTTTACCCAAACATTTTTTTTTAATCAAAGACATGTAGAACAATAAATTTAGAGCAAAATTTATATATGGATGTCGTTTTTTTTGCAAAATTTTACAACTGAAAGTGAAAAATGTCATTTTTTTGCAAAAAAATCGTTAAATTTCGATTAATAACAAAAAAAGTAAAAATGTCAGCAGCAATGAAATACCACCAAATGAAAGCTCTATTAGTGAGAAGAAAAGGAGGTAAAATTCATTTGGGTGGTAAGTTGCATGACCGAGCAATAAACGGTGAAAGTAGTGTAGGTCAGAAGTGTAAAAAGTGGCCTGGTCTTTCAGGGTGTTTAAGCCATGGGGGCTGAGGTGGTTAATGTCTGTTTTTGTCTTTTATTATATTCTGGCTTTTGCTTAAAGGGACAGTAAAAATTTTTTTTTTTTTTAGTTATGTATGATGATTTTTGATACTAAATAAATGTAAATGTATTGATGCTGTAATGTGGACCCCAGACCTCTCTGATGTCCTGCAGGCTGGGCTGGCGCTGTGGCAGCATACGGTTGGCCAAGCAGCAGAAACGCTCTGGGGCTGTCATTGTGTTCTCTGTAATAGACTGAGTGGTCACTTTGGATCTGTGTTTTTTTTTGTTTCTAGAAAGCTGTTCAGTAATTATTTAAGTTTAATTTATTTCCAAGTTAATTTATTTTTCACAGTTATAGTTTTTTCAAGTTGATATAGAGCTTACAAATTTGTAATAAATATTATTGAAAACATTGAAAAAAGTTTGTGCATGTTTTCTTAACTTTCTTGGGGGAGGGGGGTGGGGGGGGGTGGTGCCAAACAAAGGGTTCGCCCCGGGTACCAAATGCTCTAGGTACGCCTCTGTGCACGATTACATTTGACTAAAAAAGGCCTGATGAGATGAGCTGCCTTGGGCTAAAAATTGTCCACACTCAGCTGTATTTTATCTCTGCATGCCGGATGACTTGTGTGACTTATCCGCCACCAACTAGGGTTCAAGCAGCAATGTTTTAGTGCACTTTCTGCCTGAAAAACATAATTTTTTCTGGCCGCTGGTACAGCAGCAGCTACAGCAATACCAGATTTTTCAGGCATGTGTACATGCCTCATTTTTCTGGCCTCTGGTGCTGCACTGTGGCTGCAAAAACAAAACAAAAAAAAGGCACATGCATGTGTCAATTCCCCTTCGTGATCGTTACCTTGTTGTGGTGAAGGGGCTTGCGTATCACAATGAAGCGACCACCTCTATGAGTGTTGGCAATGGCAATGTTGGCACACCCCAGATTATAAGGTCGTTGCTTCATTGTGAACAGACCAAAAGCTGGATAATTTTGCATAGAAAAAACATAAATTTTCTTTGTGATCATCTAAGGTGATCATTAAAGCCTACTAGGCCAACAATGGGCCCACACTGCAGAATCATTGTTTTCTGGGTCACTTAACTGTCACTGAACTACCTCAGCACGACCATAGGCTTTGAAAAACCGCCATCGCCTGCAATCTCCCAAACGTGCGCACGAGCACAGTCATCTCTATACCAAGATTGACGCATAGAGGAATAAAATTTATGTCATGAGTGTGTCAACTATTGACAACTCTTTGCGGATGTCTAAAATCTATTCCATACACGTCCCCTGATAAGGGACGTAACAGGGATTAAACTGATAGGAATAGTACTACTTAACACACCACTCATATCTGGTGGCACAGTACATTGCACGGCGCACATGCAGTGCCCCAAATTGGAAGTAAAAGGACCGACCAAGCATCTTTTTCCATCTCTCGGTTCCTAAAATCTATTCCATACACCGGCCTCTGATAGGGGACAAAACAGAGATTAAAATGTTAAGAACAGATTTTTTTTAATTTAAAAAAAAGAGGACAGCCTCTGCGGAGCTGGGTATTTTTTGGCCGCGTTACTGAACGCTCATGCACAATGGCTGTAGGTTCATGCGTCCTTTTGCGGAGGTGACAAACCTGGTCAGTCAAACCCAAGGCAACATCATCAACCTCATCCCATATGCGTTTTTTCTGGAGCGTGCCCTGCGAAGAGTGCTGGATCAGGCCGTAGATGAGCATGAAGAGGAAGAGTTGTGGTCACCATCACCACCAGAAGCAGCCTTGTCGTCGTCGATTGCTGGACCTGCGTCAACGCAGAGAGAGGAGTCTGAAGAAGAGGAGTCAGAGGAGGAAGGTGGCTTTGAGGCGTCCCAGGGGGCTTGTTGTCACCTTTCGGGACCCTTGGTGTTGTACGTGGCTGGGTGGAGGAAGAGACCTTCAATGACGTCAGTGAGGACAAGGAATGGGACATGACTAGCTTGGTATCCAACCTTGTGCAAATGGGGAGTGTGCGGTTGTGCAAATGGACTGTTTGCGGTGCGTTTAAACGGGGAGTTTGGTCTGTCACTGTGATGCGTGCGTAACCCTTACACTACCTGATCAATACAACATCATACCTGATGTTTTAAAGCACGTTATTCCAAACAATTTAGGAATGTTAGGTGATTTATGCCCTTTATGGATTAAAACCCGACTCTGCGTCAACTACGTAATTTTCCATGGGAGTTTTGCCATGGATTCCCCTCCGGCATGCCACAGTCCAGGTGTTAGTCCCCTTGAAAAACTTTTCCATCACTATTGTGGCCATAAACAGTCCCTGTGGGTTTTAAAATTCGCCTGCCTTTTGAAGTCTATGGCGGTTCGCCCGTTCGCGAACACTTGCGGAAATTCGCGTTCGCCATTTGCGAGCGGAAAATTTTATGCTCGCGACATCTCTACTTCTGACCTGAAAGTCCTGATAGTCCAGACCTGATATTCCTGCTATATTATGTTGTGGGTTCCATCTTACAATCTCTTTGATACAAGTTTTTGCTCTCTTGTGTGTGTATGCTCTGGGAAAAAAATACTGAAAATAAAATTTTTAAAAAAGAAGGCATCTTCCTTTCAAATCATATAACCACACCTCGAAAGTGTTGGAAAGCAATAAAAGCATACCTTTAGAATAGGGACTGCTCTCCGACATTAACAGTAATAGTTGTACCATTTAAGGCAAAGGACTACGTGATTTTGCTTTTGACTATGCCATTTTGAAAACTTGTTATTACTACCTACGCTAAATATATGTATGCACTCTTTTCATCTCATCCTTGGTTTGGAAATGGAGCAATTTACTAAGAAAAGTGATTAATCTACAACACCATTATATCAGGATCTAAACATTTTTTTTATACATACAAAAATGTAAGCAAAGAAAGTGCAGCTAATATAGTCCCACGTCTTTGATGATAGTTATGCTGCACTAGAAACAAATTATGGTGTTCAGAAAGTTTGAAGGACTGAGATGAAATGCATCATGCGCAACAGCAAATTTGCCTGTCAAGTTTTTTTATTACTACTTGTTTCCATTTATTTTGTTCTAAATCTCATATTTGTGATGCTTTTGCCTTCCAACAGGATATTCCAGATCAGAGCATACTGATTTACAACTTCAATCAACAACTGACAATTGCAATCCCCACTAAGTGAGAGATGCTCCATAACAGGTATTTCACATTTTCATAAGTCAAAACATATCACCCTAAAGAAAAGAAGTTCATTCACTCCAACCAATTTTCTGAAATCAGCCAATATCAAGACCTTTTTAAATGCAAGTTCAGTGACTGGAGGTAAAAGAAAGTAAGATTAGCCAGGTGGCTGGCTACATTCTCAGTTCATTTTTTCCATCCTTCAGCTTTTTTTGTATTGTTTTTTCCTTTTTTTTCAAAATATATTGCAGTTTTATATTTGAAAGTATTGCACAATTAAATGCTACATATCCACTTAACCCTATAACGGCCAGGCCGGAATAGGCCTTAATGACCAGATACTTTTTTGTGATTTAGCACACGTGGTGGTTTAATGGCTGTAATTTTTTTTATTTGTTAGACTACCAAAATAATTTTTGCTACATTTTTACTTGACACATTGGGCTTTTCAATAACATGTGTTTAGCAAATTTTTTTATTTTTATTTTTTTGCATTTTTGCAAACTGCCGCCAAAATTAATTATTAAAAGTCAGCTTTGCTTTACCCCTAAGACACCTGGCAATCACTTGATCGACAGATCCAATAGAGGGAGCTGTGCAACCGCTTCCTCCTTTCACTGCACTCATTGAGCGCTATGCACTGAGCACAGGCGAAGGCAGGAACAGTAATAAACCACTACCATCTTCTCCTTGGGGTCCCTGGATTAAGGTCCAGGAATAGGCACCATACAGGTATGATTCTTGGTCGTAAGGGGGTTTAACCACCTAACTGTTTTGCCTGAGTCCAGCTCGGGCGGTGGGAAAAGTAGCTAACTGGAGGGGAGGGCTGCTTTAGATGCTGCTATCTCCTGAATGGTAGCAGCTACATGCAAACTGGTCTAGTATGAAAGCCGACATTCTAGGCTTTCATACAAGACCAAAATGACAGCTAAAGTCCAAGCAACAGAGGAAAAATCACTGTTAGAAATCTAGTCGGGAATAATCGCGGGTAAAACCTGTTTTTACTTTCACTTTCAGCCGCATTCACAGCATCCCGATTTTCTATCAGTGATATCTTCCCCTATGCTGAACATATTGCGGTCATTCTGGTATTGTCTGAAATGTCAGCTTTCAAACAAGAACAGTTGTATGTTTCTAGCTGCTACCAAGGATTTCACATTGGGGTGTTCAAATTGATGGCCTAGTATATCATCGCGAGAAGCCATTAACATTATATCTGTGTGCCATGCCCCAGAAAAGACCTTTTTAGAGATTAAACTTTTTTTTTTTTTGTAAATTCTTTATTTAGATTTTGCAGAACAATGATTTTATAAATATTGAGCTCATTTATTATGTTCCCATTGTGAATATATGGAATAAAATTAGGTGCATCTTCAAATTTAAAGAGATGCTCAAGTGGTGAGTGCGGTGACGTCATAGCAGGTCTTTTTGCAGGTCCTGTAGAAAGAAGAAAGAAGAGGATACCGGCTGCGTGATCAAATGGATGAGGTGAGGTTTTTATTATTATTTTTAACCCCTCAATGGCCATTTTATTTAGCATTCTGTCTTAAGAATGCTATTATTTTCTGTTATAACCATGTTATAATGTAAAATAATAAAATGAACTTCGGGTCCCCATTGACTTTAATGGGGTCTGGGTTCAGGGTCAAGTTTGTGTCCCAAACCCGAACTTTGACCTGAAGTTCGGCCAAACCCAGCGAACCCGAACTTCCACAGGTTCTTTCATCCCTAATAACCAGTTACTCAATATACTATGTGAAGTACCCAATTGCAGTCTTAAATCGGATGGGCAGTCCGTCTCAGAAGTGTGGAGGGTGCCAGAAGCAATTAACCCTTTCCACATGCAGTAAAGAGCTGACAATCAGTATCTAATGAATAACATAAATGCCTGTCATGCTTTGTTCTACCCAAAATAATCCTATGTTCCTCACATTAATATCCTCATTGTGCATAATGCATGACACATAAAGATAAAGTGGGATTATGTGAGACAAACTGGGATTATGTAAGGACAGAGTTACTAAAGTGAGAAGCAATAGGGTTACTAATTTGTGACACAACAGATTACTAAATAATAACTCCATGTTCCTCACATTAGTAACCCCAGGCAACTAGGCATACATTAGTATGGAAGAAGACAGTATACTGCTATGGATAGATCTGGATAGATTGGAGACTTGGGCAGGGAACTGACAGATGAGGTTTAACACTGATTAATATAAGGTCATGCACATGGGAAGGAAAAATACATGTCACATACATACTAAATGGTAAAACACTGGGTACCCCTGACATGGAATAGGACTTAGGAATTTTAGTGAACAGCAAACTAAGCTGTAAAAACCAGTGTCAGGCAGCTGCTGCCAAGGCCAATAAGATAATGGGTTGCATCAGAAGGGGCACAGATGCCTGTGATAAGAACATAGTCCTACCACTTTACAAATCACTAGTCAGACCACACATGGAGTAGTGTGTACAGTTCTGGGCTCCTGTGAACAAGGCAGACATAGCAGAGCTGGAGAGGGTTCAGAGGAGGGCAACTAAAGTAATAACTGGAATGGGGCAACTACAGTACCCTGAAAGATTATCAAAATTGGGGTTATTCATTTTAGAAAAAAGACGACTGAGGGGAGATCTAATAACTATGTATAAATATATCAGGGGTCAGTACAGAGATCTATCCCATCATCTATTTATCCCCAGGACTGTGACTGTGACGAGGGGGCATCCTCTGTGTCTGGAGGAAAGAAGGTTTCTACACAAACATAGAAGAGGATTCTTTACGGTAAGAGCAGTGAGACTATGGAACTCTCTGCCTGAGGAGGTGGTGATGGTGAACTCACTAAAAGAGTTGAAGAGGGGCCTGGATGTATTTCTAGAGCGTAATAATATTACAGGCTATAGCTATTAGAGAGGGGTCGTTGATCCAGGGAGTTATTCTGATTGCCTGATTGGAGTCGGGAAGGAATTTTCCCCCTAAAGTGAGGAAAATTGGCTTCTACCTCACAGTTTTTTTTTTTTTTTTGCCTTCCTCTGGATCAACTTGCAGGATTAAAGGCCGAACTGGATGTACAGATATCTTTTTCAGCCCTATAAACTATGTTAGTATGTTACATCCTGTATAGTGCATTGGGGAAGGTGCTACTGACTCTGTGGCAGCCAATCAAGATTTTATTTTTATTTTTTTAACATATTTTATGTTATTTAAAGTCATTTCCCTATCCACATTTGTTTGAATAGCACTTGCCATGCTCTTACCCACATTTTGATGCCATTTGCAGCCCTCTAGCCCTTTCCATGACATTTTTACACCCATTTTAGTGCTCAAAAGTTCGGGTCCCCATTGACTTCAATGGGGTTCGGGGTCAAGTTCGGGTCAAGTTCGGGTTTTCACTTTTTTGTGAAGTTCGGCCGAACCCGAACATCCAGGTGTCCGCTCAGCTCTAATACTGATGGATTGTTGAGCAAATGCTGACCAAGTGAAGGCGTATGCTCCACAGACAGGATCCATTTTTTGTGGGTTATTGTTCTGACGGATCAGAGGAAGGGCAAAATAATCAGTTACGTCAACAAAAAATTACTACTGACACCCTCTCCACTCTGTCAGGGGGGCTCTACTTGTATAAGCGTTTAAAAGAAGTGTGCTTCTTCTTGGCGCTATAATCGACCTGTAAGGCTGAGTTCATACTTGAGTTATTTGGTCAGTTTTGGCCCCATGACTGCCCTAATAAGTGAAGTGCGCAGTGATTCTAAGAGCGATGGCTGTCATCTGCATGTCATACAGTCTCACAGTATTATTTCACTACCAAAGCAGACTCTTTATGCGTGTTACTACAAGGCACAGTGTTCTACACCACTATAAAGGCTCTCAGCAGCCAGGAAATAGTTTTTTTTTTTTTAACTTAATTTGCCGCAAATATATTCGGATCAAACCAAATTTTTCCCAAAATATTCAGACAACGGGCGAATCGAATTTTTGAAAATTTTGTTCATCTCTAATCCTTATTCTGCAACCAGACCACAATTTTTTTTCTTGTGTTTAAAATGTTTTCAATCTGTCTGTGTCTTGCTAATCATATTTAACCTTTTATGTTAATAAAATTAATTATGTAATCATGTATACTGCATGTTTCTGAGATGTCTTCATACTATTTAACCTCATATATCTTTATTGATTATCTCATCCTTCCCTCTATGCCCCTGAATGTCATCCCCGTGTAGGGAAGAGTTCAGGAGCTGCATGTCTTGCATAGTGAGGTTACCACTCTGCTCCCCTGCTCTGCATTACCAATTTTCTGCACTGACAGGATAGAAATGAAGTTGATACCATTACAAACAGCAGCCAGTAAGCTCCATAAAGAAAGGTATAATCCTCAGGTACCACACATTTCTCTCCCACCTGCAGAACAACATGCATCTTCCTCTAAATTTCCAGATTCTGCCTATATGCCATCTTCGATATGTTGATGGGCAGAACATTGATATGCACAGCTTCTACTCGAAAAGACACTTGTTTTTCAGGGTTTTCTTATAGATGCACAGCACCATTGAGAGTGCATGCGTGTACTGGGAGGGCATGCTGTCAATCCAATCCCATTTACAGCAAAGAAGGGACATCTATCTGTCACTCCATTGCAACAGGCGCCTCCACCTAGGGCCCTCTATGTAATGCCACCCAGGTATGGGAATGCTGAGTGGCATAGTGCAGCCTAAAATGTCCCTTTATATGTGTCTCCTACCTGGATAAGACTGGACCCCTGGCTTTGGCTCTGAAGCAATAAATAGTGGGAATGCTTGAGGAATTTGAAGTAAAAATTGAGTCCAGACTTGTATATAGATGAACAGCAGCTTTACTTTGGTAAATGTTCATCAGAAACAATCTTCAAGCTTTGTCTTGGTCCCAGCAGGCTTTAGCATTAAACCTGGCAGGCAAACTCGACTCTTCTACATTTGTTTCTCTCTGGCTCTGCTGTACTGACAGGCTGACTGCATGACTTTGCTTCTTCTGTGTGCTGCACTTATCTCTGTAGTCTGACTCTTAAGTTATGCCAGTGTCATGATGGGGAGTGGGGTAAACCCCCCACTCTACAGGGTGGGCCATTTATATGGATACACCTTAATAAAATGGGAATGGTTGGTGATATTAACTTCCTGTTTGTGGCACATTAGTATATGTGAGGGGGGAAACTTTTCAAGATGGGGGGTGACTATGGCGGCCATTTTGAAGTTGGCCATTTTGAATCCAACTTTTGTTTTTTCAATAGGAAGAGGGTCATGTGACACATCAAACTTATTGGGAATTTCACAAGAAAAACAATGGTGTGCTTGGTTTTAACATAACTTTATTCTTTTTATTAAGGTGTATCCATATAAATGGCCCACCCTGTACAATGGGGATGGTAAACGGGAAGACAACTAAGCCAGGACACCGTGGACAGAGAGCAGGTGACCTCCTAATACTTCCCTAATCCTCGCCCTATCTCCTCATCATATGAGCGGACCTAGATGGTAGGATGGCTCATACCCTGTAACCTCGGACCCTGAGTCGCCCAGATAATCCTTTATAATTGGGATAGGGCAGAGATGACCTGTTCATCCCAGACACGGATAAACAGGAGTTTCCCCTGGCCCAGTTGCAGGGAAAAGTGGAGACCATAAACAGCAACTGGATCGGCAGGTAAGAACACAGAACAACACACTTAGCTGCCACTGCCACCACGACTGGAACCCGAGCATAAGTACTAGAGCCCACTAACCAAACAGGACACCGTACCAACAACACACAGGTATCCAGCACACCAGTTACTACCTGGATCCCCATCCAGCAAGATGCACGGCGGTCCCAGGCAGCGCTGCATACAGGCTTGTGTTTCCCCCTCTGGGGAACCCTGAGACCCCCTGAGGCACAACACACAGGGAACATGTCTAGCAAACATGCTGAACTACAAACACCAACAGGCCAGACATGTAACAACAACTAGGCAAGACAACAACCACCCATACATAAACATCACCAAATATATGCAAGGGTAGTGAAGGGAAGGTAGACTACGGGATGACATAGAAGACATCGGAGAGACATCGATGTCCCACTAGGTGGCCCTTAAGGACTGGTCAAATAAAAGACCCAGGAAAGGAGCAAAGCTCTAGCACCAACAAATGCTGGAGTACAACTGACTCCAGCCTGAAAGCCACAGGTGATAAAACCCAAGTGGCCACACCCAGCCAGGAAGTTAATGCCTCCAGCACTAGACAGGGGAGGAACCCAGGAGGAGTGGAGTAAAGCCCATACATGATGCATAAACAATACATTGCCCCAGGCAACAGCATGCACGGCAAACGTGTCATGGCGCACAACACCAAGGACGTGACAGCCAGGGAACTATGCTCCTGGCTTCTGAGGCTTCAAGCTTTGGTCTCCATAGGCAGCAGAGCCTATGGAGACCATAGGTGTTCTGGATGGTGGGGGCATGTCCATCAGAGACATGCCCTGCACACCTGTCCCCTAGCAGGGGGTAAGCTAGACTGACTAGAACTTGTCCGCACCCTTCCTGCAGGAAGTAGGACTCGCCCAGTTCTCCACAGAGGGGGTTAGAATGGAATGGAAGGTTAGATTCTATCTAATTGTAGCTCGGCCATATTTGCTGCCACCTGCTGGTGAACCAGGTACATTACATTTGAACATAACGCTTGCAAACAGATTAAGAATTCACAATGTGGAGGACCTGGAATAAAATGCATAGATGACATTAATGTTAGCAAACACAGATAGAAGTCGGGTGCAGGAGTGGTAACACCACTCTGGGGTGTTACACCATCACTCCATGCTGACTATCATCCCAGTGTTGAAAAGTGTATGTAAACTGTGTGGCTGCACAGCTTGCAGAAAGCACTGCTCTCCTCCAGGTCTGGACATTTGGTGTCTGAGGTCTGAATTCGGACCACAGTCCACCATTTAAATAACCCTGGTCTGTATCCGTTTTAAAAATTTCAAATTGCTGAAAACTTTGAGTCTGCATTCTGTAATTGAAGGGGTGAGAAACAGTGGCGTCGTCAAGGGGGAGCCAGAGGGGGCCACGGCAGGGCACAGGGAGATGAGCGCTTCCATTGCACATGATGGGGGGCTCTTGTTACTGGCACATGATGGGGGGGCTCTTATTACTGGCACATTTGGGGGCTCTTATTACTGGCACATTGGGGGGCTCTTATTACTGGCACATGATGGGGGGCTCTTGTTACTGGCACATGATGGGGGGCTCTTGTTACTGGCAGATGATGGGGGGCTCTTGTTACTGACACATGATGGGGGGCTCTTATTACTGGCACGTGATGTGGGGCTCTTATTACTGGCACATGATGGGGGCTCTTGTTACTGGCACATTGGGGGGGCTCATTGTCACTGGCACATGATTGGGGTGCTCTTATTACTGGTATGTGATGGGGGCTGGGCTCTTATTACTGGCACATGATGGGGGGCTCTTATTACTGCCACATGATGGGGGGCTCTTATTTCTGGCACATGATGGGGGGCTCTTATTTCTGGCACATGATGGGGGGCTCTTATTACTGGCACATGATGGGGGGCTCTTATTTCTGGCACATGATGGGGGGCTCTTATTACTGGCACATGATTGGGGTGCTCTTATTACTGGTATGTGATGGGGGCTCTTGTTACTGGCACATTGGGAGGCTCTTATTACTGGCACATTGGGGGTCTCTTATTACTGGCACATGGTGGAAGGCTCTTATTACTGGCACATGATGGGGGGCTCTTGTTAGTGGCACATGATGGGGGGCTCTTATTACTGGCACATTGGGAGGCTCTTATTACTGGCACATGATGGGGGGGGCTCTTGTTACTGGCACATGATGGGGGGGCTCTTATTATTGGCACGTGATGGGGAACTCTTATTACTGCCATGTGATGGGGGGCTCTTGTTACTGGCATGTGATGGTGGGCTCGTGTTACTGGCATGTGATTGGGGGCAATTATTACTGGCACATTATTGGGGGCACTTATTACTGGCACATTATTGGTGGACACTATACGGGCATCTACTAAGGCCATAAAGAAGGGGTATTTTATATGGGGGGCTCTGTACAGTAGCATTTTATACTGGGAAACATTATGGTGGGTACTATTGGGAAGGGGGAGAGGAGTACTATGGGGTCATCTACGGGAGGCGGCACTAAGAATGGGTATTTTATACTTGCAAATTATGGGGGACACTGAGGGCATCTACTGGGGCACTATATATGGGGCATTTTATACTAGTACATTATGGGGGGCACTAGGAGGAAGGGGGGAGAGGAGCATTATGGGGGCATTTACTGGGGGCACTATATAGGGGTATTTTATACTGGCACATTATGGGGGCACTATGGGGACATTAGCTCAACTGGGGGCATTACAAGGGGGTATTTTTTGCACTGTCACATTATAAGGAGAATTATTTCTACTGTGGGGGCATTATGGTGGGCTTTATTACTCCCCCATGGTATGAGCCCCCTAGTAGCAGCATCAGCCTCTCCCTTCTCTGCTATCCCTCTGCCCCTTCTCCAAATCCTTATTATGAATTCTTTCTCATTAGGATAAAACACATCAGCTCCACCGAGCCCCCCAGCCAAGTGTTGAAGTGGTGTCCGAGATCCCCAAGGACCAAGCCAAGTAATTGTAAGTTTTCATGTGAAATATGTTTGTTATACAAATATAGCATATACTGTGCGGCACAATATACTGTATATCTCTACACTGTGTAGTCTGTTCTATAAGCACCATTGTTTTTTGGCGGCGGACAGAAAATAATCTGGAAGTGCTCCTCCCGAGACCAGGCTCTGGATCCGCCACTGGTCTGGACCGCTCACAGGAGTGTACATTTCTTCTAAACTGTAATCCGTATCCTCTGACCTGCAGAAATCAGCACTCACTCGGTAACAACTAACAGGCAGTGCCTGTAGGCTGTAGCCTGGCCCTGTTACCGAAGCTAGCTGAGTGGTGTAAGGTTAAGCTACTAGAGATGGCCCGAATAGTTCGCCGGCGAATAGTTCCCGGCGGGCAGCGATGTTCGGTCTGCCTCCTATACATCATCATTGAGTAAACTTTGACCATGTACCACAGTCAGCAGACACATTCCAGCCCCTGAAATGGTCTTCCAACAGTCTTGAAGGAGTTCCCAGAGATGCTTAGCACTTGTTGGCCCTTTTACCTTCACTCTAAGGTCCAGCTCACCCCAAAACCATCTCGATTGGGTTCAGGTCCGGTGACTGTGGAGGCCAGGTCATCTGGCGCAGCACCCCATCACTCTCCTTCATGGTCAAAAAGCCCTTACTTTCAAAGTTTTCCCAATTTTTCGGCTGACTGACTGACCTTCATTTCTTAAAGTAATGATGACCACTCGTTTTTCTTTACTTAGCTGCTTTTTTCTTGCCATAATACAAATTCTAACAGTCTATTCAGTAAAAATATCAGCTGTGTATCCACCTGACTTCTCCTCAACGCCACTGATGGTCCCAAACCCATTTATAAGGCAAGAAATCCCACTTATTAAACCTGACAGGGCACACCTGTGAAGTGAAAACCATTTCAGGGGTCTACCTCTTGAAGCTCATCAAGAGAATGCCAAGAGTGTGCAAAGCAGTAATCAAAGCAAAAGGTGGCTACTTTGAAGAACCTAGAACATGACATATTTTCAGTTGTTTCACACTTGTTTTGTATATAACTCCACATGTGTTAATTCATAGTTTTGATGCCTTCAGTGTGAATCTACAATTTTCATAGTCATGAAAATAAAGAAAACTCTTTGAATGAGAAGGTGTGTCCAAACTTTTGGTCTGTACTGTATATATATTGCAGTTGCCTGCCCGTGTGTGAGAGGCTACAGGCTCAGTCACAGACAGTACTGTCTGCACACCATTCATACAGGGTGTGACAGAAAATACCTCGCAGATAAAAAAAAATAATATTTAATCTTTTTCTGGGATATAATCACAGTTGCAAGCCAGTGTGTGTCAGGCCCACACAGACTGTATTGTGGCCACTGGCTAGTGGCTAGGCCTCAACTCATACCGTTACAGGGTGTCACTCACTCACAAATACCTTGCAGATAAAAAAAAATTATACTGTATTTAATATTTTTCTGTGACATAATCACATTTGCAAGCCCATGTGTGTCAGGCCCACACAGACTGTATTGTGGCCACTGGTTAGGCCTCCACTCATACAGTTACAGGGTGTCACTCACGGGTGTGACAGTAAATTGCACGGCGCAGACGCAGTGACCGTGGCGTGGATTCAAACAAAGGGGAGTGAGCCAACGTTTTTTTTAACCATCTCCCCGTTTAAAAAATCTATTTAATAAATGGACCCCAGATTGGGGACGTAACAGGGATTAAACTGATGAGAAGAGAGAACTACAGAAAATACCACTCACGGGTGTGACAGTAAATTGCACGGTGCAGACGCAGTGACCGTGGCGTGGATTCAAACAAAGGGGAGGGAGCTAGCGTTTTTTTTAACCATCTCCCCGTTCGAAAAATCAATTCAATTCACCTTTCGGGGACCCTTGTGTTGTACGTGGCCTGGTGGAGGAAGAAACCTTCAATGACATCAACGGGACATGGCTAGCTTGGTATCCAACCTTGTGCAAATGGGAAGTTTGCGGTTGGGCAAATGGACTGTTTGCGGTTGTTTGCGGTGCATTAAAAGGGGAGTTTGGTCTGTCAATGTCTGTGAAGCGGGTGTAACCCTTACACTACCTGATCGATACAACATCATACCTGATCGTATACACATACTGGAAAATCCAACTCTGCGTCAACTATGTAATTTTCCATGGAGTTTTGCCATGGATCCCCCTCCGGCATGCCGCAGTCCAGGTGTTAGTCCCCTTGAAATAACTTTTCCATCACTACTGTGGCTAGAAAGAGTCCCTGTGGGTTTTAAAATTTGCCTGCCTATTGAAGTCTATGGTGGTTCGCCCGTTCGCGAACATTTGCAGAAATTCGCGTTCGCCGCTCGCGAACGGAAAATTTTATGTTCGCGACATCTCTATAAGGTACTAGTAGAGATGAGCGGGCGCTGAATCCTTATTTAAAGTTAAAATTACTGCAGGATATGGATTACAGTTTAATAATGTCAAATGTACACTCCTGTGAGCGACGGGGAGGGAGATCTGTGGATGACACTGTTATAGGGAGGGGGATCTGTGGATGACACTGTCATGGGGTGGATCTGTGGATGACACATATAGCATAAGATGCTATATACGGTATGTGTCATCCACAGATCCCCCTCCATAACGGTGTCATCCACAGATCCCCTCCATAACAGTGTCATCCATAGATCCCCCTCCCTATAACAGTGTCATCCACAGGCAACTAGGGCATGTTGAAATCTGAGTGATTGCTTTTTAAATCACAGACAGCAGGACTTTTCTTTTCTGTTGCGGTTTTAGGTATTGGGTAAAGTATCGCAGCATTTCTAAGCATACTTGTGTAAATGTATCATTGTTATAGCTGCCCCCCCTACTTTTATCCTGGCCCCCAGTGTGCCCCGTGCCCCCCCAAAATTTGAAAGCTAGAGACGCCACTGGTGAAAAATCACCATTGGCAAGTCACAAAACAGCCCATAACTTGTAAAAAGATACAGGAGTATGTTATATAATGCTTAGTAATATTCCTGGTATAAAGTTTCAATTACTGTAAGTGGTCACCCCCTTTAAAAGTTTACACTAGTATGCCGAAAACTATCATTTAAAGAGGTTAACCAGTCTAGACATTTATAGCATATCAATAGGATAGAAATGCTGGATAGTAAAAGGTCCCACCTAGGGGACCCATTCCTAAGTCAAGAATGGTGCCCTGTTGTCAATAGAGAGATAACGTTGAATATGCAGCTTCCTCTTTCACTGCTAGGTTCTCCCGATAATAGCTGACCTTTCTCACTCAACTACAGATGTAGCAGAGTAAGGTCGGGTTCACATTAGTGTTATTGAATTCTATTATAGATTACATTATAACATAGTTACAATGGAATTGTAGGACATAATTCAAAGCGGAAGCCTTTAATAAGCATTCCGTTTTGCTCCGTCCTAATACATGTCTATGGGGACACATATTGGTTCCATTTGGTTCCGTTATACATACATGACGGAAAAAATTGTCTTGTCGACACTGAATGGAGAGTATGTTCATACATGGTGTGCTCTCCATCCTTTCATGGCAAGGCCCGTTGTTGAGAAAAGAGCAGGTTTTAAGGGTGGAACCTGCACTGATCGGACATTTATGACATGTCCCATTGATATGTCATAAATGTTCAGATGGAATACTCCTTTAACTTGATGTTTATCCTAGGGATTTGGAGCTTTGTATCCTAAACATGGAGCTCTAGCCACTTAAAAAAATATGTTAAAGGGATTCTGTCATGACATTTTAGGCCTATAACCTAAACATATAGCCAGGTCCGTCCAAATAGCATGAATCCGAAACTGTACTTATTAAATGTGCCTGTGGCTATATTAGCACATAAAACAGGTTTTTATAACCTGTCATTCACCTACCTAAGGTGTCCAAGGGGATGTTGCTTTCAACTGGGAAGGCGGCGCTGGGCACCAGACGGAGATGGCTGCAGCCGGGCACCCTGTATGAAGCAACGTCCCCTTGGACACCTTAGGTAGGTGAATGACAGATTATAAAAACCTGTTTTATGTGCTAATAGAGCCACAGGCACATTTAATAAGGACCGTTTCGGATTCATGCTATTTGAACGGACCTGGCCATATGTTTAGGTTATAGGCCTAAAATGGCATGACAGAATCCCTTTAAAGAATGAATCAGCAAAGAAATAACATTCACTTGAAGCTAATAAAAAAAAAAAAATATGCTGTATAACCACTATGAGATATAGAAAATAGACTGAAATTTATATTTACACATCCAAATTGTATTACCAAAAAGGCATCCAATAGTATATTTTTTACGCTTCTTGTCCTGGTTTCAGAAGACATTATTTCACCCGCACTTTGTAAAATTCTTCTGATTTGCACAGCATGAACCTCATTATTTTCAACTCTTAAATTATCCACAATCACCAGAACAGCACTGCAAAACTATTAGGCAGAGCAGGAATTGGACAATCCTAATAACAGAATAATTGTACAATCCAGGAGGCATTATATTACTATTAAGAGAATATACTGTGTTGTAAAATTCATAGTATGTGGTTTTCCAATTAAAAATATATCTTTTGGTTTGGTGGTGATTGACATGATGAATGACAACACACTGGGTATAAATACACCCCATTGTCAGGGGCATAACTACCATAGCAGCAGACCATGTGACTGCTATGGGGCCCAGGGCAAGAGTGGGCCCAGTCTTAGTTGGGAATCATCCCCTCTTCTACTGGGGGATGAAAACTTGGTCAGGACGCTACCCTCTATAGAAACAACTTTTAGCAAATGAAGCAGTGGAAAAATGGCCCAAGGGTCATTGAAAGGGGTTTTGGCGGAAACCGTTCTGTCCTGTGTGCGGGAGCCTGGTTTGAGCTTTGCTATGGGGCCCTTACTTCTCTATGTACGCCACTGCCCATTGTGAAAACATTTTACAGAATGACACTTGATTGATTTTTATGACAAATATAACTATTATTTTACAATCCACTAAGAACTCACTGTAATCTATGAACAAAATAGGTTTTGGTAACGATGCAAAACCAGAATTCCCAGTGAGGCCATTTATGTCACGGTACCTTCTGTGACAGAGGTTAGAAGATCAGAGAGACTGACTGCACATGAGGTTAACTGACAGTCTCTTGATTCTCAGTGTTGTCGTTTGGTAATAACCACACCTCTTGTCAGGTACAGCCCGTGGTCATTACTGCATACCTTACTTAGTTTGGTCTCACACTTCATACCATGCGGTTGATATTCTCTGCTTGGATTTGGAAGAGTTGGTATGTAGACCTTACCTGTGATCCATTTTCTATAAGATAAGTTGTACTGCTCTTTGTATTTGGTTGTTCCCCTGTGCTTGTTGTTACTAGGCCTCAGGGAGATGCTGGTTCGATCACCTGGGAAGGAACCAGTAGTCTCATTCCCTGACACTACCTAGGGCATTTGAGGGCTCCTAGGGTCTAGGTTCCGGCATATGTATTTTCCCACCTTCAGGGTCTATACATACTGACAGGAGTCAGGGCCAGGTTTAAGGGCTTCCTAGGAGGTGACCTTTTACCTCTCCCTAGCCTTGAGGCCTAGTTCTGTGTCCCTCCTCTTCCCTGTATTCATGACATTATGAACCGCCAAAAACCGCCATTTTGGTCAGATCAATGCAGCTATGGATCCTATATCTGCACTCGTCGGACAGCTGCAGGGTCTGTCTTTGGAGGTAGCTGACCTCTGAGCGACCGTCTTGCAGATCCAGAGACCACAAGCGGCTGGTTCCGGTGGTGGGTACCATGCCTGCCATGAACCTAAGGTTGCCCTCCCTGACAGATTTTCCGGGGGTAGCGGATGACCCGGATTGGATCTCTCAGACCGAGACCAAATTACGTGGTTTACAGCAGGGAGAGCGCTCCGAGACCTATTGCTTTGAATTTAGGAGATGGTCTACGGATACGGAGTGGAATGTTCCTGCTCTCCGTAGCCAATTCTGTCAGGGGCTATCTGAGAGGCTAAATGACGCGTTGGTCTTTCATGAAAATCCTGAGTCATTGGAAGCAGCTATGTCCCTTGCTGTACGTCTTGATAGACGTCTGAGAGAGAGATGTAGGGTTCCTCACCCTGATGACGTACTGTCGAATAGTGTGGCGGCTTCCTTTGACACTTATGGTGGAGAGACAACTTTAGTTACACCTATACGAGCCTATGCAGTTAGGAAGAGCTACTCCTGGAACTGCTGGCAAGAGCTTTGGTCATATGAAGGCAGTCTGTTTTTGTTGTGGAAAGAAGGGAAATTTTGTGACTATATGTCCGTACATTCAGCGTCAAGGTGAAAAAAATATATAAAGTTTAATCCCAAACTTACCGTTGATGGTGTGGGTGGGGAGCCAGAAAACTTAGATTCCAAAACTGTGGGAATTGAGGTGTTTATTGACAGTGGGGCAGGGGTTAACCTAGTTGATGGTCAGTTTGTTCGTATGCATGGTTTGACAACAAATGCATTAGACAAAAATATTTCGGTATTTGCAATTGATTCCGCTCCACTCACTCAAAAATGTTTATCACATGTGCAGGACATCCGTTTAAAGGTGGGTGATTTTCATCAAGAATCCATTTTGTGTTTTGTGCAGGAGGGTCTGCCTGCTCTGGTGCTGCTAGGTTTACCATGGTTAAGTAAACATAATCCTACCATTGATTGGCAAGCGAGACAGATTTTTTTTTTATTATTTTTTTTTTATGTTTGATTGTATTTTTTCCTTCAATAAATAAACTTATAATAAGGGGCGTGGTTTGCCAGCCGAGAGAGATGGCCGCTTGAGCTGTGTGCTCCCGAGCCCTACCAAGCGACTGATAAGCTACAACAAGCTGACACTAGTTTTAATCGCCTAAAACTCATTTAAAGATATCCCTCCTTATTCCCAAGATGGTTAGAGGGTCAAGATCCGTTAAGAAGCAAGGGAAACTTGACTTCTTCGTGGAGAGGATAAAAGACCAAGATGGCGCAGGATCGCCCGCCTCCACGCGCTCCTCAAGATCTGCAGAACAAGACTCTCCAACGACTACTCCAGTACAGCGGAGTAGCCCGCAAGCCTCTCTACCCTCCTATACCCACTCCTCTCTGGCGGATGAGTCTCCCCCAGCCCGGCCAGAGACACGCTTACCAGACCGGAGCAGTCCTCCTGACTCCCGGGTTTGCACAGACATCTCCCCCTGTCAGAGCCCGCAAAAGCAGAAGCCGCGGCTTCAAGAAGACACGCAAAGATCAGCAGGGGTGAGTGATCATAGTGCTCCGTCTCTAGCAGACTTCCCCACTACGGATGATCTAGCAACCGGCAGCATGATAAAGGAGATGTTAGTAGCCGTCAGCCGTTCCATGCATACAGAAATAACGGCCTTGTTGTCTCCCCTGCACGCCTCCATTACTGAGGCGGATAAGCGAATTACTCATGTAGAGTCCAAAATGGGGGACTTCGCCGCATCGCATAACCAGCTCGTAGATGCCCATGAAGAGCTTACAGCTGAAGTCGAGAGACTCAAAAACAAGGTGGTAGACCTTGAAGACTGGTCCCGCCGCAACAACATCAAGCTTAGGGGAATACCGGAGGACATACCACCTAAAGAGCTGGAGACCTATATTCTCGATCTTATGAGGTCGCTCCTGATAAACATGAGCGATAAAGACCTTATTCTAGACAGAGCGCACAGAGTGGCCCGACCAAAACATCTTCCTGACTCTGTTCCTAGAGACGTTCTAGCTAGGGTCCATTTCTTCCACGTAAAGGAACTACTGATGAATGCAGCTAGAAAGAAAGGCCCGCTACCTGCTCCGCATGAAGGGATCAAAATTTTCGTTGATTTATCCGCCCCAACCCTTCAACAGAGAAGAGCTTTAGCCCCCTTTACTGCTGCTTTACGCGACCACAACATTCCTTATAGATGGGGCTTCCCCACTAAAGTTCTGATCCAGCATCAAGGGACTCTACATGCAGTGCTTTCCTTGGACTCAGGAAGAAAATTATTAGAAGGATGGAACATTTTCATTAAAGATTCTCCTGACCTTCAAGCAAAAGGACCAGAACCCATTACAATGGACTGGCAGACGGTCCCGACCAGGCGTAGACCACATCGCTGATCAGTTAAAGGTTAACTTGTTGAATGGTTACCTGATTCTTTTTGGGCTCGGGCGGTCAGTTAGGCAAGAACTGCCTTACAAGCCCACACAATGGTGACTGATGGTTATCAGGTTTCGTTCCACTGTTATAGTTTTTTCCTTCTTTTTTGTTTATTCCCTATTCCTATTTTTTGCTGTTATTTTACAATTCCTCTACAATTACTACTAGATATTACTCCGAGGGGTCAAAGGATAAGGATCATTTTTACAAATGACCTAGATCAGTTTCATACTTCCATGTTCACTATATATAGGATTCACCTTTCAGACCTACCATTTCCTCCAGCAACATGGTACTAAAAGTCGCAGCTTTAAACGTAAAAGGCTTGAATAGCCCTTTTAAAAGATCCATGATGTGGAAGGAAATCCGTGAGCTGAAATGTGACATTTTCTGTGCCACAGAAACCCATCTGCTCCAATCGGATGGTCACAGGATCCACCACCCTAAGTTCCCCCACATCTACCAGTCACACTTCTGCAAAAAACAAAGGGGAGTTCTAGTGGCCATAAGCCATTCAGTGGCTTTTTCTTTGAAGTCCTCAGTTCTGGATCCTAATGGCAGATATATAATTTTAGTTTTCTCTATTAACAATGTGGATTATACGTTGGTTTTTCTTTATGCCCCTAACAGACATCAATGTTCCTTTTTTCGTCGTCTAGCTGCAAAAATACGTGGGCTGAGATCTGGCCATGTGATCTGGAGCGGTGATTTTAACTCTTTCTTCTCTTCGGCTTGTCAATCTTACTCCAGAATTGACATGTTCTTAACCAGCAGGTCAGTGATTGCAAATACGATCTCGTCATCCATACACACGATCACATGGTCAGATCACGCCCCGATTTCCCTTTTCCTGAAGGAATCCCATCTCTCCAAACCTTATTCTCCATGGAGAAATAACACGTATGTTATAGACCACCCTGAACTGTCTCAGGAGCTTAAATCTGAACTAACAGAATTCTTTAACATAAATGAAGGATCAGTTAGTAACCCATCTATTCTATGGTGCGCCCACAAGGCGTTCATTAGAGGTGTCTTTATCAAAATAGGTAGCAGACTCCAGAGGGAACGTAAAGAAAAAATAAACAAGATACTAAATGAGATAAAAAGAATAGAGACCCTTAACAAGTCTCAAGTCTCCTCTACTCACTCAGATAGTCTCAAATCACTGAGGTCCCAACTCTCCGCCTGTCTCCTCCATAAGTATGAATTTAGCTTAAAGAGAACACAGGCCAACTACTCTCAGGATAACAAGGCGGGCCGTTTGCTGGCTAACCGTCTAGAGCAAAGAGCGGCTAAAGCTAAGATTCCCTATCTTTTAGATCCTTCCTCTGGGAAGAAAATATTATCCCCAACGGGAATAGCAGATGCTTTTGGAGACTTTTATGCTTCCCTTTATAATTTAGCCCCCCAAGAACGAGTCTCACCACCAAAAGCAGATCTCATTGTCGCCTTTTTAGATAAGATAGGCCTAACACAATTGACTACTGCCCAATTACAAACTCTCAATGCCCCTATGACCACAGAAGAACTTAAAGCCATTATTAAAAAACTCCCCCCACACAAATCCCCAGGCCCAGATGGCCTATCAAACTCCTATTATAAAGCCTTTTTTGATCAGCTCTCCAGACACATGTTGCTTTCCTTTCAATCTGGCAGAGAACTGGGATCCTTCCCTAAAGAGATGCTCGAAGCGTTAATAGTGACTATACCAAAACCTAACAAACCAACTGATGATCCTAAAAATTTCCGCCCCATATCCCTCCTTAACACGGATATTAAAATTTTCGCCAGAATCCTGTCATCCAGATTGGCCCCCCTCATTCCTCTTTTAGTGAACTCCGACCAGGTTGGTTTTGTCAAAGGTCGCCAAATACAGGAAAACTCTAGAAGGGTACTGAATCTTCTCTCCCATATCCAAAAAAGCAAGACCCCGGCGCTTTTTGTCACACTCGACGCCGAAAAAGCGTTCGACCGCATTTGCTGGTCTTTTTCTTTTGCGGTTTTGTCCAAAATGGGGATAGAGGGCCCTATCCTTGCCTCTATCCAAGCCCTGTATAAAGACCCATCTGCTAGAGTCTGGGTAAATGGATCCCTGTCTAAACCATTTTCCATTTCCAACGGAACCAGACAGGGATGCCCCTTCTCTCCCCTAATGTTCATTTTATCCATTGAACCCCTTGCCCAAGCCCTAAGAATGGAGGAGAGAGTATCAGGCGTACAGATAGCTGACCGCATTCATAAACTGAGTTTGTACGCTGATGATGTAATACTCACGCTTACAGACCCTACATCCTCCCTGTCCTCAGCCCTAGACATCATCTCTCACTTCGGCCAACTATCTTACTACAAGCTAAACTCTTCCAAATCCCAGGCCCTACCCATTAACTTGTCCCCCCAAACAGTCCATTTTCTTCAAGAAAATTTCACTTTAGATTGGCAACCTAACCAAATTCAGTATCTAGGTATCAACCTCACCTCCTCAACCCATAGTCTTTTTCTAGCTAACTACCCCTCCTTGCTATCTAGCATTAAAAAAGAACTTGACCAGTATGATAAATTTGAAGTGTCTTGGATTGGTAGACTGGCCACTTTTCAGATGTTCGCATTACCCAAACTCCTTTATCTATTTAGGGTACTACCCATCAAACTCCCTATATCATATTTCTCGCAATGCAATAAAGTACTAAACGCCTTCTTGTGGCATGGCAAAAAGCCTAGAATTGCATCCAAAATCTTACACATCAGGAAACAAATGGGAGGCATTAGCCTACCAAATATATATGACTACTATTTAGCGTCACAAATAGGCTCCCTAGAGAGTTGGTGGAAGTTAGACTTCTCCAAACAATGGACTCACATTGACTCCACAGAGGTGTTAGGGGGTAACCTCAAAGCCGTACTTATAGCCTCGTTATCCGAAAAGTTTATTAGTCCTAAATTGTCCTTCCTTGCCTCCAATGCCCTTAGCTGCTGGATAAAATACCATACCCTCACTGGAAAAGAGGCTCTTTCCAATACGATTCCAACCCCATTAGCAGTCCTTGACCATCTTATCCCTGATTTAGGCGTAGGAGCATGGAGAAAATATGGCCTGACAGAGATCCCCCAACTTTATCAGACTGATAGTCTGCAGTCCTTCGAATGGCTACACAGCACATACAAAGTTCCCAACACTGAATTTTATAAATATCTTAGAATCAGGCATTTCCTAACTGAAAACCCTACTTTACCATCTATCAACAGACGGTTACTAGAAATATGGTCAATACCTACCCAAATCCCAAAAACCCTTCGCCCTTTATACTCCCAGCTCAGTAATAAAGACAACTTCAATAAATCTGCACCGTTGATATCATGGGAAAAAGATTTCAAGTCTGAATTCTCTCCTCTACAATGGAAATCAGCTTTTAAATATATCTCAAAAAACATAACATGTGTAACACAATATGAACCATTTGTGAAGACCGCCTTAAGGTTGTATTTCACCCCTGAAAGGCTGCATATTATTTATCCGTCAGTCTCCCCAGTATGCTGGAGGAACTGTGGTAATAAAGGCTCGTTATTCCATATTCTATGGGACTGCCCAATAGTAAGGCCTTTTTGGGTTGAAGTTTTTTCCCTAATCTCTCAGCTCTCAAACACAGATTCATCCCTGTGCTCCCCCTCCCCTTCCTTAGCACTATTGATGATAGATATCATGGATATACCTAGCTCACTTAGGGGTATAGTTTGTCATATCCTCCTCTCAGCCAAGTTGGCTATCACCTCAAAATGGAAATCTCCATACCCGCCCACTATACTTGATGTCACAGAAAGGGTTAACAAAACTTGTCTATATGAACAAATCATGGCCTCTGCATCAAATAACACAACCTGTAATACAAAGAAATATGAAAAAACATGGGGTATCTGGAAGTCTTCTAGATATATGCTCCCCTTATGATCTCCCTAGCTAAATCTCAGACAACTACTCACTCATATATGTCCCTACATCCTCTACCCCCCCCCCCTTTCTTTATTGGTTCACCCTGAGGAATTGTGGATCTTATGTTTTATTGTTTGACTTTATATGATATTATTTCTGTATAATTTGTAAACTTTGCTTACCACTTGTGCAGATTTGTGCTTTCATTCCCTCTATAAGGGATTTATTTGTTCATCTATAACTGCGCTCACCTGCGTGTGTTGAACAGTTCTAGCTGTACTTAATATATATACACATATATGTACTTTTGTTCTTTATTAACATTCTTCAATAAAAAAACTTTGACGATAAAAAATTAACTTATAAATAATTAGTAATAGTAATATTGTTCAGTTACAGCTCAGTAAGATTAATAATATTTTTTTAACAATTGCATGTCAAAGAAGGTACATCCTTAAAGATACATACTAAGGCTACTTTCACACTAGCGTTCGGGTGTCCGCTCGTGCGCACCGTTTGAAGGGGCTCACGAGCGGCCCCGAACGCATCCGTCTGGCCCCAATGCATTCTCAGTGGAGGCGGATCCACTGAGAATGCACCCGCCTGCCAGCGTTCAGCCTCCGCTCCGCTCAGTGAGCGGACACCTGAATGCTGCTTGCAGCGTTCGGGTGTCCGCCTGGCCGTGCGGAGGCGAGCGGATCCGTCCACACTTACAATGTAAGTCAATGGGGACGGATCCGCTTGAAGATGACACAATATGGCTCAATCTTCAAGCGGATCCGTTCCCCATTGACTTTCAATGTAAAGTCTGAACGGATCCGCTCAGACAACTTTCACACTTAGAAAATTTTCTAAGTTTTAATGCAGACGCATCCGTTCTGAACGGATACAAACATCTGCATTATCGGAGCGGATCCGTCTGATGAAACATCAGACGGATCCGCTCCGAACGCTAGTGTGAAAGTAGCCTAAGAGATACATAAGACCCCTTAGAGAAAATCCTGTCAGGGGATTATAATCTGATTAACAAGACTCAATCCTTTTGTAGCATTCTCCTGAGTTCGGAATCATCTTGATGTTTTGTGAAGCCTCAGAAGGAGTTGTGAGGTTTCTGACTGGGTAAAAGAGATTCCAAAAACCCTCTCCCATAGGCCAATAAAAGCTGGTTTTGGCATAAGTATGGTGGTACATATTCTTTTATAGATCTGGGAGATCAGTTTGATATGTGGGTCTGATTTTGAAAGCAATCCCTCAAACCAGGTTAATGGGTGCAACAGTGCTTGCCTTGGGACATGTTTGGAAATGAAGGAGCATACAAATGATATTAGAGGAGGTGAAAACCTACTTTCATGAAAAACCTGTATCATAGCCTCATTCCTCAGAACTAGTGATGGACGAACATCGGCTGAGATGATTCGCGAACGAGAAAGCGCATTTACGATCAAATGTTCGCGGCGGGCCCCATTCACTTTAATGGCAGGTGAACCTGAAAAACCTTCAGGTCATATTTGCAGCGTGCAAACACTTATTAGAAGTACACAAAAGTCCCACAACATGGACAGTGATATACCAGAGGGGGATTATTGGCAAAACTTCCTACAAAAAAATATGTATTTTAACCAGGGGCAATTTTTATGCGTCTTAAAGGGAAGTTCTCAAAAATGTGCCCTGCTGGAGCCTAGAAATTTTTTCTTTCCTATCGGTTTTATGTATACAAATGTGCAGAACACATTTTTGTATCCTGCAGAGTCCATTAAAAAAATGCATACGTTAACGTAATTTTTTATTTCTACCATGGAACTGTATGGTGAACGGACGCCACTACGGCATCAGTCTGAGGCATCTGTTAACGCATACATTTTTGGTATGCATTAAATGGATGGCAAAAATAGGATGTGAACCCAGCCCTAGTGTCAGAATAAGCACCAGTACACAGCGGAGCAGCTGAGCGGAGAGGGGTGGCCGCCATGTACTGACAGTGCACTACCTGGTCCTGGTGGTCAGGGATGAGGACTGTGTTTCCCAAGGATCATTTTCTACTGGGAAATACAAGGCACAGTATAATACACTAGAATCTATATAATATAAAGTTATTAGCCCTACCCATGAATAATAATACAATTAGGTGGTCATTTATTATATAGAAATACGTTTACGTTAGGCGTATTTCTGACACAGATTGTGGCGCAAAGGTCCTTAGCACAGCAATCTGCGTATCTTTCCAGCTCATGCCAGGTTTAAAAAAGGATGGCGTGGGGAGGGAAAGGGATACAGTTATGGCCATCCAGTTATTGGATACCACCACCATACATTGACCAGATAACACCTCTGCACAGTGACCGGATAACAGTGCCATACCATGACCGGATAAAATGGTAGAAGAGGGCACAATACAGGAAATTACTAGGGGAACTGCACAGGATGTTGTAAGAGGGCACAATGCAGGGTATAAGGGGGCACAGTACAGGGTGAGGGGCACAGTACTGGGTAAAGGGCACAGTCACATGACCCTGTGACATTAAAAGGTCCTTATGGTGAATGTGGTTCATACGCCACCATAATGAGAGGCAGAGGAGTGAGACAGGGGTGTGATTATGTGGCTAGAGATAAAAAAATTTAACTGTCGGCCAGTACAGGCCCCAAAAATTAGACAATAGGCATTCACCTGACAGCAAAGAACTTTGGATTCAGTGGCTGGAGGTACATTAAGCGGTCACAGGATAAAAATATAACTGTCGGCAGTGGCGTTGCTATGGCTGGTGTCACCCGATGCAGTAGAAAATGGTCCCCCCCAAGCCCCCCTCCCAAAGCTTAGAGCCCCAGCACCCCCTTTTCCCCCTGGCAGCAGCTCACCTATGTCAGGTGCACCCCACTTTCGCTGGCTGGCTTACTAAGACACTAAATGCTGTTCAATTTCTTCTGATGACCGCTTCTTCGTGTGGTCATCATGTTCTGACCTGTGTGGATGAGTCACGTAGGGTTCGTCTATCAAGCTCTGCCCTGCCGCCACAACGCCGCTGACGTCCCTTTACTGAGACCGAAGCAGTAATGGGGGGGGATAGTAAACAGACTGCTGACATGGGGGGGGCTAAGCAGAAAGATCGCCGACGGTGGGGGGAATGCTAGCAGTCAGATCGCTTGCCGGGAGGGGGGGTTGCTAGTGGTTGTGGTAGTGTTGGGTCCGGCCAGGGGCGGATTAGGTGAATGTGAAGCCCGGGGCTGTCTACCCCACACGGGCCCCTCCCTCCATTTTAGTCAATTTTTTATTATTTTTCTATGAAGAGGCTGAAGTGCATAGTGAGCGTCACAGTCTCTTCCTAGGGCATATGACATCATCTTTATTATTCACGTGATCTAAGTGCAGCTCAACCCCATCTGAGTAATTGGGGCTGAGCTGCAATACCAAGCACAGTGCTATCAAATGGACAGAGTTGTGCTTGGTAAGGAGCAAAGAGGCAGCGGTGCTCACTGGAACATCGCAGTCTCCTCAAACAACTAATTGTCGGGGGTGCCAGAAGTTGGACCCCCACCAATCTCCTAACTCTCTGTGTACAGATGTCATAGATGTTACCTGCAGTCCTATGTAACACCCCACATAACACAGTGAATTATTGTGTTATGTAGGGTGTTACATAGGACTGCAGGGAACATCTACTACATTATCTGCACACAGAAAGTTAGCACTGTTATCTAGGCTGTTACATAGGACTGCAGGTGACATCTACAAATTAAAATCTTAGCCCGCTCTACATATAGGAGAATACAGCACCACATACCTCTTACTTCCAGTGACATCTCCTGTCATGTAGACCTTCTCTTTGCTCTTCTCCTCCGTTTGACCCAGACCACCATGACAAATTATTTCAGCCGCATCTCGTCACTGCAGAGTTTGTTACAGAGACGCGTTAGATTTCTCATGATTGGGGTCATTTATCAAACTGGTGTAAGGTAGAACTGGCTTAGTTGCCCACAGCAACAATCAGATTCCACCTTTCATTTTCCAAAGAAGCTGTCAAAAATGAAAGGTGGAATCTGATTGGTTGCTATGGGCTACTTAACCAGTTCTACTTTACACAAGTGTGATAAATTATCCCAAAGGTCCTTGTCTACAGCAGTTATAATGTCCTTTAGAGTGCCCCCAATAATAATAACACCCTATATTGTGCTCCAGGTAATAATGCCTGTATAGTGTCCCCAAAAATAATGTCCCCTAATAGTAATTTCCCCCCCACAGCCCCCATATAGTAATTTCCACCACACCGCCCCATATAGCAATTTCCCCCACACTGCCCCATATAGTAATTTCCCCCACATTGCCCCATGAAGTAATTTGCCCCCACACTGCACTCCCATGAAATTATTTGCCCCCCCCCCCACTGCCCCATTAAGTAATTTGCCCTCACACTGCACCCCCTGAAGCAATTTTCCCCCACACTGCCCCATGAAGTAATTTGCCCCCACACTGCACTCCCATGAAATTATTTGCCCCCACACTGCCCCCATTAAGTAATTTTCCCCAACACTGCACTCCTATGAAATAATTTGCCCCCACACTGGCACCCATAAAGTAATTTGCCCCCACACTGCACCCCCATGAATTAATTCGCCCCCACACTGCCCCATGAAGTAATTTCCCCGACACTGCACCCCCTAAAGTAATTTGCCCGCACACTGCACCCCCTGAAGAAATTTGGCCCCACACTGCCCACCATGAAGAATTTGTCCCCACACTGCCCCATAACGTAATTTTCCCCCACACTGCCCCATGCAGTAATTTGCCCCCAAGTAATAATCTGCCCCCACACTGCCCCACATGAAATGATTTGCCCCCATTTAATAAGCTGCCCCCCTCTGAACAGATTGCTACCACACTGCCACATGTCGTCCTCTGCCCCCCCCCCTCCCCCCACACACACACACAGAAAAAAAAAAAAAAAAAAATATTAAAAGCTAATACTTACCTGTGTCCGGCATGGTGAGGCAGGCGCGCTTTCTTCATTGTCCTGTGTCCCTCCCACACAGGCGCGAGATAACGTTATCACGCACGCCAGCATTGGGATTTCACTACCGCATAAGCCTCAGACCTACTAGGCCTGAAGCATATGGCGGTGATCGGCGGCGGGGCATGGTACTATTCTCTCCCGTTCCCTGCTGCAGTATGTGGGCGTTCGGGTCGGCGTTGGGATTCCCTGGAATGCCGGGCCCGGGGCTACCGACCCAAATATCCCTATTATAATCTGCCACTGGGACCGGAGGGTGACTCACCCCATCAGACTGATGTCTCCCGGTGTGGCCCACAGACGCCGCACCCCCCTCGTAACGCCACTGACTGTCGGCCAGTACAGGCCCCAAAAATTAGGCATTCACCTGACATAAAAGGACTTTTATACCGCTGTATATACATAAGGCAAGGATTATTCTTTGTTCTGGGTGGTGGCGGATATGTGTGGGCTGGCATGAGGAAATTCAATTACACGTGGTCATCAGAGGTGTTGAATGCCTCTGAGGTCCATGCCTCATCTATTTTTTCAAATGTGAGGTAGTCCACACTGTAGTGAGTGCACTTAGCGGTCACGATCCCCCCTGCTGCGCTGAACCTCCTTTCGGACAGGCGACTCGAAGAGGGGCAAGCCAAGAGTTTCATGGCAAATGTGAGTGTTGGGCTTACCGCGACTTATGCGTTGACAGCACAGGCTGCAGATGGCAACACTATTGTCAGCAGCTGACACGTTAAAAAAAGCCTACACTTAGGAGCCATGTGCCGGCATCCTGGAAGCGCAAGATGTGACCCTGCATGGTGGATGGCTCGCTCCAGATACATTTGCAGTCTGCTTTTTGCCTCCTGTGCACTACGAGTTCTGCCTGCTTCTCCTGCTGCTCCGTCTCTCCCTCTGAACTCCCCTCCTCTTCCTCTCTTGTGGGCACCCACATGATGTCCATCGATATGTCATCATCGTCACCTTCACTACCACTGACATTAGAGATCTCGGAGCAGGCAGCAAAAGCGGGAACCACCCTCCTTGGGTTGATCTGGGTACTGTCATCAGACCGCTGGGTGGCAGCCGTTGCTACCTCCTCTTCCTTATTCGATGCCAAGAATGCCTGCGCATCGCTAAGGTCTGGGAATGGATGGGAAAATAATTCTTCTGACTCGAGTGGGGGGCTATGGTGGTGGTAGTGGTGGTGTCCTTGGGTGTGCACACAGCAGAGAGTTAGAAGGGTGCAGATACAGAGGATAAGGATGGTGAAGTTGAAGGCTGAGTGAGCCACTCAACCAACTCTGGTGCGTCCTTTGACATAATCGCACGCACCTTCTCCAACTTCTCAGTTAGGCTCCGGCCTGGTGCACCTGCCCAACCCCTACCACCCCTGTGGAATGGCCTGCCTCTTCCTCTGCCTGTCATTTTCAAAATGTCCTGTGCCAAAGTCCATGGGAAAAGCAGTATTTGTGGAAGCTGATACAGTTGCAAGAAAAATTATGTGAACCCTTTGGAATTATATGGATTTCTGCACAAATTGGTCATAAAATGTGATCTGATCTTCATCTAAGTCACAACAATAGACAATCACAGTCTGCTTAAACTAATAGCACACAAAGAATTAAATGTTACCATGTTTTTATTGAACACACTATGTAAACAGTCACAGTGCAGGTGGAAAAAGTATGTGAACCCCTAGACTAATGACATCTCCAAGAGCTAATTGGAGTAAGGTGTCAGCCAACTGGAGTCCAATCAATGAGATGAGATTGGAGGTGTTGGTTACAGCTGCCGTGCCCTATAAAAAACACACACCAGTTCTGGGTTTGCTTTTCACAAGAAGCATTGCCTGATGTGAATGATGCCTTGCACAAAAGAGCTCTCAAAAGACCTACGATTAAGAATTGTTGACTTGCATAAAGCTGGAAAGGGTTATAAAAGTATCTCAAAAAGCCTTGCTATTCATCAATCCATGGTAAGACAAATTGTCTATAAATAGAGAAAGATCAGCACTGGTTCTACTCTCCCTAGGAGTGGCCGTCCTGTTAAGATGACTGCAAGAGCACAGCGCAGACTGCTCAATGAGGTGAAGAAGAATCCTAGAGTGTCAGCTAAAGACTTACAAAAGTCTCTGGCATATGCTAACATCCCTGTTAGCGAATCTACAATACGTTAAACACTAAACAAGAATGGATTTCATGGGAGGATACCACAGAGGAAGCCACTGCTGTCCAAAAAAAACATTGCTGCACGTTTACAGTTTGCACAAGAGCACCTGGATGTTCCACAGCAGTACTGGCAAAATATTCTGTGGACAGATGAAACCAAAGTTGAGTTGTTTGGAAGAAACACACAACACTATGTGTGGAGAAAAAGAGGCACAGCACACCAACATCAAAACCACATCCCAACTGTGAAGAATGGTGGTGGGGGCCTCATGGTTTGGGGCTGCTTTGCTGCGTTAGGGTCTGGAAGGATTGCTATCATCGAAGGAAAAATGAATTCCCAAGTTTATCAAGACATTTTGAAGGAGAACTTAAGGCCATCTGTCCACCAGCTGAAGCTCCACAGAAGATGGGTGTTGCAATAGGACAACGACCCAAAGCATAGAAGTAAATCAACAACAGAATGGCTTAAACAGAAGAAAATACGCCTTCTGGAGAGGCCCAGTCAGAGTCCTGACCTTAACTCGATTGAGATGCTGTGGCATGACCTCAAGAAAGCGATTCACACCAGACATCCCAAGAATATTGCTGAACTGAAACAGTTCTGTAAAGAGGAATGGTCAAGAATTACTCCTGACCGTTGTGCACGTCTGATCTGCAACTACAGGAAATGTTTGGTTGAAGTTATTGCTGCCAAAGGAGGTTCAACCAGTTATTAAATCCAAGGGTTCACATACTTTTTCCACCTGCACATTGAATGTTTACATGGTGTGTTCAATAAAAACATGGTAACATTTAATTCTTTGTGTGTTATTAGTTTAAGCAGACTGTGATTATCTATTGTTGTGACTTAGATGAAGATCAGCTCACATTTTATGACTAATTTGTGCAGAAATCCATATAGTTCCAAAGGGTTCACATACTTTTTATTGCAACTGTATATGGCAGGCCTCAATCAGTTGTTAGTTGAAGCTGGTATATCACCATCAAGCAGTAATTTTGTGGACGCAGGTATATGGAAAACATCTATCACTATTTTGCGGAAGCTGATATATGGCAGGCCTCAATCAGTTGTTAGTTGAAAAATCGGCACGGTAATGATCGTGTAATATGCGAATTTCCGTATTTGAATTTTCGAATTTTCATTGCGAATTTTTAAACTTTTAGACAAAGAATATTATAGCACTATATTAGCTAAATTGCCCTATATTCGTTTTTTTTTCGAATATTCGCTATATTGCTGTAACTTCATTTTTTCGAATATTCGTTATATTCTCAAACAAGAATATATAGCGAATATTCAAAAAAACAAATATAGAGCAATTTAGCTAATATAGTGCTATATTCTTCTTTGTCTAATAGTTGTAATTTTTTTCTCATCTGAAGCTCAGATTGGAAAAAAAATTACAACTATTAAAAAAAAGATTATAGCACTATATTAGCTAAATTGCTCTATTTGTTTTTTTTTTCGAATATTCGCTATATATTGCTATAACTTTGATTTTTCAAATATTCGTAATATTCTAAAACAAGAATATATAGTGAATATTCGAAAAAAAACGAATATAGAGCAATTTAGCTAATATAGTGCTATAATCTTCTTTGCCTAATAGTTGTAATTTTTTTCTCATCTGAAGTCCAGATTGGAAAAAAATTACAACTATAAAAAAAAAGATTATAGCACTATATTAGCTAAATTGCTCTATATTCGTTTCTTTTCGAATATTCGCTATATTGCTAAAACAAGAATATATAGCAATATAGCGAATATTCGAAAAAAAGAATATAGAGCAAAATTTGCAAACAACACTACTCCTAAAGTCAAATATATTGCAGCCTTCTTATTGGCCCACAAGCTAGAAGCTGGGAGGGATCATGTGTACTGATTTAAAAAAAATAATCGAATATAAAAAAATAAAAAATCGAATATTCGAAATTACGAATATATATCACTATATTCAAAATATTCGCAAATTTTCGAAGTACCTATATTCGCGATAAAAATTCGAAATTCGAATATTCGTGATTAACACTATCAGAGATGTGCTGAGGTGGTATTCCCATGTCCTCATCAGGAAACATAAGTGGTTGTGCGTCAGTGCATTCTATGTCTTCCACCCCTGGGGAAGGGCTAGGTGGATGCCCTTGGGAAACCCTGCCAGCAGAGTCTTCAAACAGCATAAGAGACTGCTGCATGACTTGAGGCTCAGACAGGTTCCCCGATATGCACGGGGGTGATGTGACAGACTGATGGGCATGGGTTTCAGGCATCACCTGTGCGCTTTCTTCAGAAGACTGGGTGGGAGATAATGTGAACGTGCTGAATCCACTGTCGGCCACCCAATTGACTAGTGCCTGTACTTGCTCAGGCCTTACCATCCTTAGAACGGCGTTAGGCCCGACCAAATATCGCTGTAGATTCTGGCGGCTACTGGGACCTGAGGTAGTAGGTTCAGTAGGACGTGTAGCTGTGGCAGAACAGCCACGTACTCTCCCTGCACCAGAGGCTCCACCAACACCACCACCACGACCATGACCACGTCCCTTATTAGAGGTTTGCCTCATAGTTAGTGTTCACAAAGCAAAGTAAAAAGTGGTTAAGTATGTTAAAAATAATTAACCGCCAATATAAACTCTGATGTAGGGTATTGCACTCTATTATTTTTTTTTTAACTCTACACTCACCTAAAGAATTATTATGAACACCTGTTCTATTTCTCATTAATGCAATTATCTAGTCAACCAATCACATGGCAGTTGCTTCAATGCATTTAGGGGTGTGGTCCTGGTCAAGACAATCTCCTGAACTCCAAACTGAATGTCAGAATGGGAAAGAAAGGTGATTTAAGAAATTTTGAGCGTGGCATGGTTGTTGGTGCCAGACGGACCGGTCTGAGTATTTCACAATCTGCTCAGTTACTGGGATTTTCACGCACAACCATTTCTAGGGTTTACAAAGAATGGTGTGAAAAGGGAAAAACATCCAGTATGCGGTAGTCCTCTGGGCAAAAATGCCTTGTGGATGCCAGAGGTCAGAGGAGAATGGGCCGACTTATTCAAGCTGATAGAATAGCAACGTTGACTGAAATAACCACTTGTTACAACCGAGGTATGCAGCAAAGCATTTGTGAAGCCACAACATGCACAACCTTGAGGCGGATGGGCTACAACAGCAGAAGACCCCACCGGGTACCACTCATCTCCACTACAAATAGGAAAAAGAGGCTACAATTTGCACGAGCTCACCAAAATTGGACTGTTGAAGACTGGAAAAATGTTGCCTGGTTTGATGAGTCTCGATTTCTGTTGAGACATTCAAATGGTAGAGTCCGAATTTGGCGTAAACAGAATGAGAACATGTATCCATCCTCTGATGGCTACTTCCAGCAGGATAATGCACCATGTCACAAAGCTCGAATCATTTCAAATTGGTTTCTTGAAACATGACAATGAGTTCACTGTACTAAAATGGCCCCCACAGTCACCAGATCTCAACCCAATAGAGCATCTTTGGGATGTGGTGGAACGGGAGCTTCGCACCCTGGATGTGCATCGCTCAAATCTCCATCAACTGCAAGATGCTATCCTATCAATATGGGCCAAAATTTCTAAAGAATGCTATCAGCACCTTGTTGAATCAATGCCACGTAGAATTAAGGCAGTTCTGAAGGCAAAAGGGGGTCCAACACCGTATTAGTATGGTGTTCCTAATAATTCTTTAGGTGAGTGTATATGACAACGGTATTTGTGGCCTAAATGTAACACTCACTTATGCACGTCTTATCCCAGATGTGCAGTATATCAGAGGGTTTTTTCACCCCAGTAACCAAAAAGCCGTATTTCTGGCCTAAATGTGACAGTCACTTATGCACTTCTAATCCCAGATGTGCAGTATATTAGAGGGTTTTTTCACCCTAACCAAAAAGATGTATTTCTGTCCTAACTGTGACAGTCACTTATGCACGTGTAATCCTAGATGTGCAGTATATGAGAGGCTTTTTTCACCCAAGTATGCCAAAGCCGTATTTATGGCCTAAATGTGACAGTGATTTATGCACGTGTAATCCCAGATGTGCAGTATATTAGAGGGTTTTTTCACCCGAACCAAAAAGCTGAATTTCTGTCCGAAATGTGACAGTCACTTATGCACATATAATCCCAGATGTGCAGTATATGATAGGCTTTTTTCACCCCAGTATGCCAAAGCCGTATTTATGGCCTAAATGTGACAGTCACTTATGCACTTCTAATCCCAGATGTGCAGTATATTAGAGGGTTTTTTCACCCTAACCAAAAAGATGTATTTCTGTCCTAACTGTGACAGTCACTTATGCACATGTAATCCCAGATGTGCAGTATATGAGAGGCTTTTTTCACCCAAGTATGCCAAAGCCATATTTATGGCCTAAATGTGACAGTCACTTATGCACGTGTAATCCCAGATATGCAAGATATTAGAGGCTTTTTCACCCCAGTAACCAAAAAGCCGTATTTATGGCCTAAATGTGACAGTCACTTATGCTTGTCTAATCCCAGATGTGCCTCTGCTGCATTAGTCAGTGTGCAATTTAAGCTAGAAATACAGCTTTAATTTTCTGGGTTTTAAAAAAACACCCTTTTTTGGCAAAATACTAAATTTTACAGCCCTTGCTGCATCTGTACGTGTAAAATTCAAGCGTTGTATACTGCAATCATATTCTGTTAATAAAAAAAACTCCCTTTTTGGGCAAAGTACTTAATATATGAGATCATTCATTCATTCATTCATTTTTTCATATTTATTTTAAAGTCTGAAAAAAGACTGAACTGTTCTATAATGCGGTAAATGTGGGGCAAGGCTTGTATGGGATTAGCAGTCACGAATCACTATAATCAAGTCATCAGCGAAAGCAGCTATTTTATGTTCATGGCTACCCACCTGGACTCATTTGATCTCCTCTTCCTCCCTGATCGCCTGTAGCAGAGATTCCATGACTAGCACAAATAACAGGGACGACAAAGGACATCCCTGTCTGGTGCCATTCCGAATTATAAAGGGGATGAAATGGAGTTGTTTATGATGATAGAGGCCAAGGCATTTGTATAAAGGGAAAAAACTGCTTTAATAAACTGATCAGATATTTCTGAAAAACTCTGCTATGAAATTTACGTTTCACAATTGTCAATGGAGTCACAGCTAGAAGAAATGTTGTGAATAAGATAAAACTTAAATAGTTTATTAGATATACACTAAAATAGGATGAGGTGTGTGATTACCTAAATTTACAAACAAACACAAATTATTATATACTATATGTGGACACTGGACGTTTGTGAGATGCGTTTAGATCCCACCAGTACATCTGGCTGTACGAAAGGTGCGGAACCACTACTGCATCAGCTAGTGACACAACATACGTATGAATGCTGGATAAAGAGTGGTAACCAAACGTGATACTAGCACCTGTGAAAAAACACTGTGGCGTGCTTTGATCACAGGCTAACATGTGCTATATCCACAGAAAAAAGGGTTACCAGGTCAAGGACTATATACTGCCAGGGGGAAGGGAAATATCCACCTTTGAACGGGTGACCCTCATTAATTGGACACCAGGTGAACCAATCCTCCCTACATGCCCCTCCATTCAGCAAACACTAGGAGTCCTAACTAATCCAGCAGGCGGATGTCTGCCTTGAATATATCACATGTGGATGAGCTATGTCTGTACCCTAAACCTAATATAAGAGCTAAACGTTTTGCCATAGAGAGGCTCATCAGGAGCTAGGTCAAGTATAGGACAAACAAACACATAGATGCCGTAAGCCTTTGGTGGTGAGGCGACAGCTCCGGCGCTATGATGGCTGTAATACGGCCGCCGCTCTCTGCAGTTTAAATAGGGAGGAGACCCCTCCCATCGCTGGGCGGATCAAGCGGCAGCTGACGAGTCACGTGAGGTGGGTGTGTGAGAGACCCGCCCCTCTCCATGCCACGATCCTGCACTGAGTGTCAACACACTCAAAGGTATTATACAGGGAACAATCAGCGATTCTTTTAGATACATTGTCCAGGAAACATCACAGATGGGATAGATGAGAATAGCACTATATACATAGAATGCCGCACTTGAGCAATGCATGTATAGATAACACATACCGGCGGCCATCCATCCATATACCAGAGTTCCCTGTAAGATACATTAACTCCATGTGGGCTGTGACAGCCAAACACATGAACTCAGGGATAATGGATGACTACGTCCATTTAGAACAGAGACCAATGAGAAGGACAATTAGGTGTATTGGAACCATAGTATATTCATATATAAATATAAATACCAAGGGTATTGTACTGGGGACCAATGTATAGTTACAAAAAACAGACGTATGATATATGCTCGTTCAGGCCTTCAGGACGCACAGTGCGCAGCCTGAACGTCCACTCTGCCTCCCTTTGTAACAATCTCCTATCATGGTCCCCACCTCTTAAAGTCCTGTTGACCACTTCAATACCCTGGAACTTAATGGCCCTACACATTGCCAGCGTGTTCGGTGGAGACATGGCGTGCAATGAGAGTATCCGCACCATTGCGGATGTCGTTAAGGTGCTCACCTATCCTCCGCCTGAACTCCCGTACCGTTTTGCCCACATATTGCTGACCGCACAAGCACGTTGCTAAATAGATGACCCCGCTGGTCCTGCAATTGATAAAGCATAGAATTGTGAATTGTCTCTGTGTCACTGTGCTGGTAAAGCTATGCCCCCGTTGGATCGCCTCACAGGTGACGCAACCACTACAGCGAAAAGTCCCCCTAGGTTGCTGATCAAGCCACGTTACTGGCTGTGGGGTTTGTAAAAAGCTATGGACCAGCCTATCCTTCAAATTTCGGCCACGGCGGAATGTGATAGTGGGAGTAGTCCCCACCAGATGTCCCACATCTGGGTCTGATCTCAGAATACCCCAGAACTGAGTGAGAACATCTTGAACACTTTTATGTGCTTCATCAAACGTAGCAATGATACGGATTTGATTTGACTCATCCTCTCTAGTCCGTGGTTTCAATAGTTCATCCCGGTTAACCGCCAATGAATGCTGAAATGCACTTTTAAGGACCTGTCGTGGGTATCCCGTCTTTACAAAATTACCTTGGAGGTCCCTTGCTGCCACCTTATAGTCAGTAAGCCTAGAGCAATTTCTGCGTAACCTCAAATATTGCCCTTTTGGTATACCTTTTTTCAAGGCCCGAGGGTGGCAGCTGTCCCATTGGAGGAGGCAGTTTGTGGCCGTAGTTTTACGATAAAGGCGTGTGCAGAGATTCCCCTCCATATCCCTAAATATTGTGGGGTCCAGGAATGTAATCTGATTTTTCTGAATCTCAGACGTAAAGTACAGTCCCCGGTCATTCTTATTGAGGTAGGTGACAAAATTCTTAGTCACCCTCACTCCCTGACCAGAGGATCAACACGTCATCGATATAACGTAACCACAACCCTATATGTTGGGTCCATTCGTTTGTTTCCTCCGCAAAGACAACCTCCCGTTCCCACCAGCCCAGGTAGAGATTGGCAAAGGTCGGTGCACAAGGGCTCCCCATTGCCACTTCCCTGAGCTGGTGGTATAGTCGGCGGTCAAACAGGAACACGTTATGTTCCAAAATGAGTTGTAATACAAATTCACCGTGTCGCCACAGATATGTACCTCGCTCCTGTAAGAAGGTCCCCACAGCACCACACCCTTTCACATGGGGTATGAAGCTGTACAGTGCCTCCACATCCAGGCTAGCGAGTAAGGTCTGATCGTCAATCTGAATACCCTCCAATTTATTGATCACATCTGTTGTGTCCCTCACATATGACGGAAGGGCCAATACAAACGGTCACAAGATTTTGTCCACGTATATACTGATGCCCTCTCCTGAAACTATAGGTCTCCCTTTCAAGGGAGTAAACCCTTTATGGATTTTGGTGGAGGCTATAGAGACAGGAAACCCACGGGTGTTTAGGGAGCACAAAATCCAATTCTGCTTGATTAATGAGATTCTCCGCCAGGGCTGACATAAGAACATAATAAACTGATCAGGAATCACAAAAGTGGACAACACTATCCGCATAAAATCCCAACTTACCCAATCAAATGCCTTCTCAGCATCCGTGCTGAGAAGGACTAGGGGACGTTTGAATCTCTTTGAGTGGAAGATAGAGTCAAGAACTCTAGAGGTATTGTCCGTTCCCTCCCTGCCCCGAACAAAGCCCACTTGGTCCCTGTGTATTAGATCTGGTAGAAGCAGGGACAATCGTGTGGCTAACATTTTTGCTAATAACTTCAGAACCGTCCACTGACAGAGGGGCACCAGACAAGGAGTAATTACATATATTGAGTAAATGTGGGCCTAATGTTTTGTAGAAAGTGCGGTAATATAGAGCAGGATAACCATCGGGACCTGGACATTTCCCATTAGGAAGTTGTTTAATAGCGGTTTCTAGTTCGTCCATTGTAAATGGAGCTTGTAGGGATTGTGCTTGGAGATTGGTCAGGGTTGGCAGGGAAAGAGAACGCAGGAAAGATGTCACAGTCCTAGATGGCAGAGAGGGTGCCTAATCTTTCAGTTGTCGCCTTCAGGTTATATAAGGAATAGTAAAAATCCCTAAACTGTGTAGCAATGGCCAAGGTAGTAAAGACCTCCCCACCACTCAAGATCTTTATCCAATGTATATAGTTGTGAGATTTTCCTCTGTTTGATGTACTACATCATAAATTTTGAAGCCTTGTCTCCATGAGCATAGTATTTGAATTGTGAGTGGGGATAAAACTTAGCTGAGGCATTATTCAGAAGATTTTTTTAATTCCTCACGTGACTCAGTAAGTTCAGTGAGGTGGGTATCTAATAAATATTGTTTGTGTAGGGTTTCTAAACGTTAGATCTGAGAAAGAAGTGCATCTATATGGGCTCTCCTTTCCTTTTTAAGCTTAGACCCCATACATATAAGCTGACCTCTCATATTTGCCTTATGGGCATCCCAGAACACCTGGGGTGGGGTCTCTGGTCTGGAATTAATAGAGAAGTATTCCTCAAGTAGCTTTTGAGTGTGAGTTAAAGGGTCACCTGAGGAGATAAGCTGCTCATTCAGATACCATCTAAAGGAGCGAGGCTTCAGAGTGGGCGCAGATGTCAAGAACACAGGAGAATGGTCTGATAGGTGCATGGTGCCAATACTAGTTTACTTACAGATCTGGATGTGTTCTTTTTATATAAACAGGTAATCAAGTCTTTGGTAAGACCCATGAACCTTTGAAAAGAAGGTGTAGTCGCGCACGTTGGGATTAAAAAGTCTCCAGGCGTCACAAACGGACCAGTTTTGTAGTTTTATCTTGAGATGTTTGATAGCCTTGGCGGAGATTGCTGACCTTCTAGACATGGAGTCCAGGTTGGGCTCTAACGTTGTATTAAAATCTCCTCCTAGCAGAGATTATGGACTTTCAACAAGGACACAACATTGTCCAACCAGGCAACCTGATTAACATTAGGAGCATTTATATTAACAAAGGTGTACACTTGATCAGAAATGGTCCCCTAAGCAAAATATACCTTCCCTCATTATCCTGAACATGGGAAATATATGTAAATGGCAGATTCTTCCGAATCCCAATGCTCACATCCCTGAAGGCTGAGAACCCGATCTGCAATGGAACCATTGCGGGAATAAGGAGTGAGATAGATTTGGGTATTTGTCAAAATTAAAGTGTGTCTCTTGGAGCAGAATGACTGAGCATTTCTCTTTCCCCAGATAATTTGACTACACTTGGAAGGGGAGTGGAATCCCTTTACATTAAATGAAGTTATACATAGGTCAGCCCTTGCTCAAGAGAAAGAATAGATGACAAGGTGCATTGTTAGTGTTTAGCCAGATGTCTAAGGTGAACACTATATTTAAACATTTAGCCTCCCTGGGTGGAGCAACGGGGTATCTCAATAAGCCTATCTTCCCTCTCATGTTGATCAGAAGATTAATGCAGTACCTGTCCTGGAAAAATCAATAAGGAAAAACATAGAATGTAAACCAAACAAAATAGTATATGTATAAACAATTGGTCGGAAATTTAGTAGAGCATAAAGGCTCCAGTAACATATTGGGGGTAGGGTAAATACCATGATATAGTTCCCTCGAGTAAGCATTAAGTTCTAGACCACACCATAGTTGGGAATTTCAGGATTCCACTCCCCCAGGACATTTTTTAGGAGACAGTAAAGAGCCCAGTTGTTGTATCCCAAATGCTCCCATCAGGAACACAGGAGGGGCTAAAGATAAACCTAGGAGACAGGGGGTCCTGATTTTGAGCTATGACTCATGGCCCTATGAGTTTAAAAACATAAAGCATGGATTAAAACTCTATTGAAGAAAACTGAGTACTCATATGTGACGATCACTGTAATAGGAGTAGTCCATGGCACTGTGAGAGATGTATAACGGAATTCCTCTTCACGCCATTGAGCACTAATGTCCCGTGATCATCTCAATGCAGAATTGAGTCCTCTTGTAATTTTTAGAGGAGGTTGTTAAATGATCTCTTCACTCATCCATGAGTGTCAGTCTCCTCGGTGTTGAAGGTGCGGGGTAACTCCCAAGAAGTGACAGTAGGTAGATCTGGCAATGTGGCTAGGTCTTGGACCACTTCCCAATATGCAATGGGGGTATCTTGAGGTAGGCATGTATCTTGTCAAGATCGTTATAGGAAGAAATGGATAGACGCCGTCCATCATGCAGGAAAGAGAGGACAAAAGGAAATGTCCATCTGTATAAAATCTTTTGAGAGTGCAGCCAGATGGTGAGTGGTTTCAGTGCTCTGCGTTTTTTTTAGGATGGACTGGGGCAAGTCCTGGTAGATGGTAACATTGTTGTCTTCCCACATTAAGGATGAGGTACCCCTGGCACTTGCAAGAATAGCTTCCTTGACCGTAAAGTGCAGAAATTTGCAAATTACATCCCAGGGGGCTCATTAAGTTTAGGCTTTGGCCGGAGATCCTTGTGAGCCTTTTCTATAATAACCTCATGTGCAGAATCAGGGCCTAGTAAATTTAGGCAAATCTGTATCGCTGTTTCTGGGACATGTCCTCTTTAATGCTGTTAAATCCGAGCTCAGGGGTTCCAGCGCATCAGCCAGGGATTCCTTTAAGTAGTTTCTCGAGATCGGCAGGCTGTCAGGTCCTGGGGAATCCTCCCTTCTTCTCTCAGCGCTGCTAGCAGCTTGCTGTTTATGTCCGGAGGCCCGCTGTGTTCCGGGCGCCATCTTGAAATCCTTAGCCAAATATGCAGCGGCTGCTTTTTTAATGAATTTATCCATTTCTCCGGGCTAGGTCGTCACTTTAGCGGAACCAGGAGGATCTGTGGACTTGGGGCCGCCAATTTTGACCATAGTAAGTCCAGAGAGCTTTAGGTGTTAGGCTATGAGGGATATACAGACAGCGGAGCAGTGCTTCACACAGCCATCTTCTTCCAGCGCCAAGCAAGACAGATTCTTGATTGGAGTGATTATTACATAGACAAATGTCTTAGCATATTGCTTTCTGTTGTAACCACTAAAGCTGCACCTTTCTTTATTTCTGATTTTGCTGATGTATTCTCTGAAAGTGTAGACCAGGAGTTACCCATACATCGAGAGTATGACCTCCCTATCAACCTTATTCCCGGAGCTAAATTGCTCAAATTTCGGTTGTATAATCTTTCTGAACCCGAAAGAGCAGCCATGTGAGAGTTTGGCTAAGGGACTTATTAGACCGTCCAAATCCCCAGTTGATGTAGGGTTTTTCTTTGTTAAGAAAAAGGACGGAACTCTTAGGCCTCTTTCACACGGCAGAGTTTTCCGCACGGGTGCAATGCGTGAGGTGAACGCATTGCACCCGCACTAGTTTCGGACCCATTCATTTCTATGGGGCTGTGCACATGAGCGGTGATTTTCACGCATCACTTGTGCGTTGCGTGAAAATCGCAGCATGCTCTATATTGTGAGTTTTTCACGCAACGCAGGCCACATAGAAGTGAATGGGGCTGCGTGAAAATCGCAAGCATCCGCAAGCAAGTGCGGATGCGGTGCGATTTTCACGCATGGTTGCTAAGGAGACAATCGGGAGGGGGGCCCGATCTTTATTATTTTCCCTTATAACATGGTTATTCTTGATACAATTAGGGATGGAGGGGTTAAAAATTAATAAACAAATTTAACTCACCCCATCCACTTGGTCGCGTAGCGGATCTCCTCTTCTTTCTTCTTTCTTCAGGACCTGGGTAAAGGACCTTTTGGTGACATCACTGCGCTCATCACATGGTCCATCACATGGTCCATCACCATGGTGATGGACCATGTGATGAGCGCAGTGACATCATCAAAGGTCCTTTACCCAGGTCCTGAAGAAAAAAGAAAGAAGAGGAGATCCGCTACCCGACCAAGTGAATGGGGTGAGTTAAATTTGTTTATTATTTTTTAACCCCTCCATCCCTAATTTATTTAGCATTCTGTATTAAGAATGCTATTATTTTCCCTTCTAACCATGTTATAAGGGAAAATAAAAAAATCTACAGAACACCTAACCCAAACCCGAACTTCTGTGATGAAGTCCGGGTTCGGGTATGGGTACCAAACATGCCGATTTTTCTCACCCGCGTGCAAAAAGCATTAAAACGCTTTGCACTCGCGCAGAAAAATCTTGCATTTTTCCGCGAAGCACCCGCATCCTATCCGGTCCTCACACGCGATGCCCATGTGAAAGAGGTCTTAGGCCATGTCTGGATTTCCGTGAACTTAATCGCATTACTGTCTGTGATCCCTATCCCCTTCCTTTGATCCCAGGTTTATTCAATACGATTGTCAGTGCCAAGGTGTTCTCTAAATTGGATTTGAGGGGGACATATAATCTGGTAAGGGTCAAGGAGGGGTACGAATGGAAGACGGCCTTTAATACCCCTGAAGGTCATTTTGAGAATTTGGTTATGCCTTTTGGGTTTACTAATGCCCCTGCTGTTTTTCAACATTTCATCAATTACATCTTTCATCATCTGGTAGGCAGGTTTGTGGTGGTGTATCTGGATGATAGTTTAATTATTCTCCTACGACATGGAGAAACATCAGGATCATGTGAGACAGGTCTTACAGATCCTAAGGGAGAATAAATTGTATGCTAAGATGGAGAAGTGTGTATTTGCGGTTCCAGAAGTGAAATTCCTGGTTACCTACTCTCATCTTCGGGTTTTCGTATGGATCCAGAAAAAGTCTGTGCTGTGTTGAACTGGGATCAACCCGAAAATCTGAAAGCGCTCATGCGATTTTTGGGGTTCACCGACTACTACCGTAAATTTATCTTGAATTACTCGACTGTTGTTAAACCATTAACAGATATGACTAAGAAAGGTGCAGATTTCTTAGTCTGGTCTGATGAGGCATTACATGCCTTTTCAGCGGTAAAGGAATATTTAGCTTTTGCGCCTATACTGGTGCAACCGGATTTGTCATGGCCATTTATTGTGGAGGTTGACACATCCGAGGTAGGGGTAGGAGCAGTCTTGTCGCAGGGTCCTTCACCTAGTAAATGGCGCCCATGTGCATTCTTCTCTAAGAAACTCTCGGCTGCTGATAGAAATTATGATGTAGGCAACAGAGAATTGCTGGCCATTAAGTTGGCTTTTGAGGAATGGTGTCATTGGTTGGAAGGAGAGGTTCATCCCATTACGATAATTACCGATCACAAAAATCTAGCTTACCTGGAGTCGGCTAAACATCTGAACCCAAGGCAGGCCAGATGGTCGTTGATTTTTACAAGATTTAATTTCCTTGTCACCTATCGCCCTGGGATTAAAAACGTCAAGGCGGATGCCTTGTCGCGTATCTTTCCTGGGGGGGGGGGGGGGTGATTCGGAAGATCCTGGTCCTATCTTGTCTGAAGGGGTAGTAATATCTGCTCTTTATCCTAACCTTGAGTCAGAGTTATTGGCGGCCCAGGGAGATGCACCTGATTCTTGTCCTCCGGGAAAGTTGTTTGTTCCTTCTGAATGGCCTTTCACCCTCAGTCGAATGGACAGGCTCAGGGCACTAACCAGAATCTCGAGACTTCTCTGAGATGTTTTTTCTCAGAGAATCAGGAGGAATGGTCTTCTTTTTTGTCTTTGGTCGAGTTAGCCATAAAGAACTGTAGGCAGGAGTCCACTGATAAGTCGCAGTTTTTTGGGACATATGGGATCCATCCACAGTTTGGCACATTTTCTGGTACTGAGACTTCTGGTATACCTATATCTTTGTCATCTATTTGGCAAAAATAATCTGAAAAAGATGGGCAAGAAGTATAAATGAATGTCTGACAAGAGACGTATGAGTGGTCCGGACCTGAGAGTGGGTGATTCTGTGTGGCTGTCCACAAGAAACATTAAGTTTAAAGTACATTCATGGAAGTTGGGCCCAAGGTTTATTGGTCCATATAAGATCTCTGCCATTATTAACCCGGTAGCCTTTCGTCTTGACCTTTCGCAGGCTTTAAAGATTCATAATGTTTTCCACAAATCATTACTGAAGAGATATGTCAAACCTGCTGAACCGTCCTCCCTGCCACCCCTCCTGTCATGGTGGGCGGTAACCTTGAATTTCAGATCGCCAGGATAGTGGACTCCCGAATTCTCCATAGATCCGTCCAGTATCTCGTTCACTGGGAGATCTACAGTCCAGAGGAGAGAATGTGGGTTCCAGCGGCCGATATTAATGCTAGTCGCCTTGTGAAAGCCTTTCACAGGGCCAATCCGGATAAGGTCGGTCCTGGGTGTCTGGAGGTCACCCGTAGAAAGGGGGTACTGTCACGGTACCTTCTGTGACAGAGGTTAGAAGATCATAGAGACTGACTGCACGTAAGGTTAACTGACAGTCTCAATTCTCAGTGTTGTGGTTTGGTAATGACCACACCTCTTGTCAGATGCAGCCCCTGGTCATTACTGCATTCCCTACTTAGTTTGGTCTCACACTTCATACCATGCGATTAATATTCTCTGCTTGGATTTGGAAGAGTTGGTGTGTGGACCTTACCTGTGTTCCTGCTCATCCATTTTCAATAAGATAAGTTGTACTGCTCTTTGTTTTTTGTTGTTACTAGGCCTCAGGGAGACGCTGGTTCGTTCACCTGGGAAGGAACTGCAATGATCAGGACACTGGTACAGTGGGTCAGCTATGCAGTGGGTCAGGACATAGGTGTAGTGGTTCGTGACGCCAATTGCAGCTTGCGCAGGTACTGTAGCAGGGCCCTTTAAGATGTAATAACTCACATACCAGGTGAGGAATGCCAGAGGGGGATAATGTCTCTGTGTAGTGTCAACGGTGTCTCCTACCTGGGTATGGCTGGACTCCTGGATCCTGGCTCACTTGCAATAAAATTAGTGTTGTTAGTAGGAGTAATTGAGGAACTTTGGTAGCAGTAAATGAGATCCAGACTGGTAATATAATCCAACTTGTCTTTACTTAATGCAGCATAAATCCATGAGAGTTACAGCAATAGTCCTTTAGGTCCCAGCAGGTATTGGCAATATGTGGCAGGGATCAATATCTCTTCTGCTTCTTATCATATGCCTGGAGAATATGGCAGGTATCTATATTCTGCTCTGTCTGTCTTCTGTTTGGTATGGGCCTGACTAGCTGAGGAGGAATTTGGCTTCTCCTGGTCTCTGGATATGTACTCACAGCTATGCTCACAGGGAATGGTTCGTCCTGGAGGACTGGAGATGGCTGCTTGCTGGTCACCAGTTGAGGCTGAAGGGCTCAGACTGGGAAGGTTCTCTGGTCTCAACCGAGACAAGGTCCTAGTTTGGGATCCCTATTTCTGGGAGCTCCTACTTGCACAGCCTTCCCCAAGCAGGGGGCTGGTACACACTCACTATAACTTTATTTTCTCCCCATGAGGTAGGATGTGGGAACAGTCTACTCCTTCTCAAAGAGGAGGGGCTAGCCTGGAATGAACTATTCCAGTCTAGATATACTAAACTGGCTATGGTCTGCTGAACATATTGCTGCCACCTGCTGGTGTACATGGAAATTACAGCAAATACATTATACAGGCCTGGGAAATACATATAATGGACAATGCATTGGTAAATCACACAAGATGGCAATACATATACACTTGACATGTTGTAGCGGGGAGAAAGAGTTTAGTGACATACTCTGGGATGTTACATAACCAATAATCTCATTCCCTGCCACTAGCTAGGGCATTTAAGGGCTCCTAAGGTCTAGGTTATGGCGTATGTATTTTCCCACCTTCAGGGTCTATACATACTGACAGGAGTCAGGGCCAGGTTTAGGGGCTTCCTAGGAGGCAACATTTTCCCTCTCCCTAGCCTTGAGGCCTAGTTCTGTGTCCCTTCCCTGTATTCGTGACAATTTAATTCTGATCTTTTTTAGCATTCACTTCTTGTTTAGTCTATACAGATTTTTTTGGTGCACGCACATTCAGGTTATACGTGAGATCACATCTTCTTAACAAATTTTATTCTTTTAGGCTTACTCACCCGGGAACCCCCCAGATTATCTGTTTTGAGAAGGCACTGGCGCTCTTGTGAGCGCCGTGGCCTTCTACAAACTTGCCAAGCACAGCGCCGTACATAATATAACAACTGTGCTTGGTATGGCGCTTAGCCCCATTAACTTGAATGGGGCTGAGCTGGTCCTAGGCCATGTGACACATGAATGTGTTGTCACTTACAGGAGCTCTGTGGCCTTCTCAAACAGCTGATCAGATACTGATCAAATGCCAATCAGATACTGATGACCAATCCAAAGATTAGGTATTTCCGTGCACTTGTAAATCATTTTTTTTTTTAGCACAATGAAGTACAACAGTGGGGCAGTTATGTGTTCTAGCGCCTTTTGTGGCTGTTCATTAACAGGGTTTATTACAAGGAAATATTTCTATGTCTTATTTGCCCTTGTGCGGTGCAGTTATATGTTCTAAAGCATTTTTGGCTTGTATTAGTGGGGAAAAAAGGGCTTATTAGCTGTTGTGTGGTGAAGTGCTAAAATTACAGCACTTTTTGTTGTGTATTAGGGGCAAAATAAAAATATATTTGCCGTTCAGTGGTGCAGTTATATCTTCTAAAGCCTTTTGTGGCATGTATTAGTGGCAAAAGAAAAATATATTTGCCGTTCAGCAGTGCAGTTATATGTTCCAAAGCTATTTTTGTTGTGTAACAGTGGCAAAATAAAAATATTTTTGCCACTTAGCGGTGCAGTTATATGTTCTAAAGCCTTTTGTGGCGTGTATTAGTGCCAAAAGTAAATTATATTTGCCGTTCAGCGGTGCAGTTATATGTTCCAAAGCCCTTTTTGTCGTGCAATAGTGGCAAAATTAAAATATATTTGCCATTCAGCGGTGCAGTTATAAGTTCTAAAGCCTTTTGTGGCATGTATAAGTGGAGAAATAAAAATATATATTGCCGTTCAGCGGTGTTCTTAAGACTTAGCAATACAGGAACAGTTTTTTGGGGGTTATTGTTCTGACAGATCAGAGGAAGGGCAAAATAATCAGTGACGTCCACACAAACTTACTGTTGACACCCTCTCCACTCTGTTGGGAGGCTCTACTTCTATAAGTATTTAATAGAGCAAGTTCTATAGACATTTTTGTGGAATCAGATGACGACGGTGTAAAAGGAGTGCGCTTCATCTTGACCCTAATATCGACTTGTAAGGCTGAGTTCAAACTTGAGTTATTTGGTCAGTTTTGGCCCAGTGACTGCCCAAATAAGTGCAGTGTTTAGTGATTCTAAGAGCGACACCTGTCATCTGCATGTCATACTGACTCATAGTATTATTTCACTACCACAGCAGACTCCCTATGCATGTTACTACAAGGCACAGTGTTCTACACCACTATTAAGGCTCTCTGCAGCCGGGAACTAGCCGTTTTATTTATGCGACTCACCATGAATAAATTCGGATCTAACCAAATAGGAAAGGAAAATAAAAATGGCTGCTGTCCTATTTGTACACATAAAACCCATCCTAAGCACACACAGGACAAGTTACTTCAGAGCACTGAGCTAAAGAGCTGCCTCAGTCCTTTCTCTGCTTGTCAGAGATTTTTATCCTAAATACAGATAAGATCTTCAGATGAATCTCTGTAGGGATGGAATGGGGAGACATGAAGTACAGAGAGGATGGATAGGACAGACTGTGTCTATTTTGTTCATCTTCTATATACTTAAGCTGTCTCCTCATGAACTCCATTCCTACAGAGATTCAGCTGAAGATCTTATCATCTGTATTTAGGATTGTAATTCCTGACAGGTAGTGCAGAGAAAAGGCTGAGGCAGCTCTTGAGCTCAGTCTTCTGATGTAATTTGTCCTGCTGTGTGCTTAGGACAGATTCTGTGTGTACTAATAGGATGGCTGCCATTTTATTTCTGCTGATGTTTACTCCCTAGACAAAACAAGCCATTGTATCTAATGAAAGGTATTTGGGAATATATTCATAATAAAGTAATATTTAAGTATTTTCATTAATTTTATTTTATGAATTCCCAGAGAACCCATTTAAAGAGTTTGAAAGGGGTTGGATACAGACCCAGGAGACCTCAGAGTGTTATACAAGACTTTTTAGGGCAATCTGAGCACTTTCAATTTGGGTTAAACTTATTTATACCCAAGTCGAATTTGCTGACCAATTTGTCCAGATCAGACCTAAAACAAATTTTAAGAAATCCACTCATCTCTAAATGTGAGCATTGAAGCTGGCACTGTTATGAGGACACTCTGGCCAACAATGAAATAGAGTCATTAGGGTTGCCTATTTTACAGGACACAAAGTTGAATAATATGAGGAGCACTAGAGCTTTATTTATTGTTAGAGAATATATGGTAGCCATATTAATTGCAAATGTTTGGCACTTAGTCATGGTAAGGAATGTATTATACTGTTGCTATGACTTTGTGGGAAAAAAATACTTTATTGGTCTTCATTGCCCAAGGGTCCTGACCTCTCTGTCACCTGCTATGTGCAGCATTTGGCCAGATGTAATCCAAGTTCAGTTTTTACAGCTCGTCACTGTTATCTGCAGTGTAAAATCATAAATTGCTTCAACAGGTTCTTCATAAAATCAGAGATACAGTTAGTGAGCCCCCTAGTGTGTAAATTAAATATACTGATTCTTGTAACACAACACTTTTAAAAATTGAACTGAATAATATCCTATCACATATTATTCAGTAGATGATACGTTTACATTATAACAGGCTCTTTACTACTTGTAGAGGGACACAATTTGCTTTTGGTAAAAGGACTGTCTACAACAAAGTCAGTGCAAAAACTACCTTAATGATAAGTCCTATCTGTGTCATTAGAACAAATAATTTAAAGGAAGGGATCACAGAAGATTTAAATATGATTGCAACTCATTCACAAGCTGGTCATAGACATATGCTGATTGTTGACAGAAGGATTTTAATATAGACAATTAACAAAACCAATGCCTTCATTGAAATGCAAATTCAACATTCGCCAAACATCCATATTAATGTCTATGGAGGGGGAGGGGGCATCTGTTAATCATGGGGGAAAACAATAGGCATTGACCAAGAAAAATCTAACTTGACTGATGTATTTTTCCACCAAACAGATGCCAAAGAATATCTGATTTGAAGGGGTGAAATAAGATTATAAAATTAATTAGTTTTTTCCCCAAAAACAGTGCCATTCTTGTCCAGAGGTTGTGCATAGTATAAAAAAACATGCTTTCCAATCTAAATTCAGTCTGTTGAATAGGAGGAGCAGAAAAGATATTCAGAATATCTTAAAAGGGTTTTCTCAACTTATGGCATATTTGAAGAATTTATCATAAATGTCTGTTTCTGTGACTCACATAGAAGTAAATGGAAGGACATGGCAACATGCACAACCACCTCTCCATTCATTCTCCACTTGGATAAAGCAGAGATTGGACAGCCACCAGGCAGGTTGGGGAGGGTTGAGGAATCCTAGTTCTAGAGATGTAGTTGATATGAAAACACAATGAAGTTCCAGCACTCACGATTTTTGATAGCTAAAATCTTCGTCTTTTATTCAGGCAGTAGACAAAATAGACAGGACATCCACCCACAAGTGTAGCAACCTTGACGCGTTTCGAACAGAAGTTCTTAGTCGTAACCAGAAGTAGGTATGTCATAAACATATAAGATGGAAATACCCCTTTAACTCCCTGCTCACTCTGGGGGCAACCATTTTACAAGATTTTACCAGTAGCCCAACACATAGCATTTTTTGCTGTTCTTCAAACTAGTGTCACCAATGAGTTATGTAACTTCATTGGTAACCTATAACCTATTCATTTGCCCCTTTCTGAGCTAAATAGATGGAGTTAAAATCAAGATAAAAAAAATTATACTGATAATATGTATGAACTATCGATGGGTAAATTGATTCTAAAGGCATTGGATTTGTTACTAATTTCACAAAATTTTTCCCTAAATCAGAAGTTTTGGCAACTCATGCGAAAACGGCATCCAGCACCATTTTACTATGAAAATTGGAGAGTAAAACAGGAGGGATGAGGAAGATGAGGGATCATATGACACTGAAAGAAACTGGGGGGAGAACTTGCTCTGATTGGCTCATAGGCTCACAGATATCAGGGGGCAGTATGCAGGTAGACCATTCTGTTGCCAGCAAGGCTTGTGAAAAGATGTCTTGGCAGGGTCCGCCAAAAAACAATTGAAGACACAAGTCAGTTACTAGGGACACTATAAGGACACTAATGGGGCACTATAGGTAGAGAGTTGAAGTAATTGGACAGATTTGAGAGTTGTATCAGGAAAAGTATAATAGAGACTGAGTGAGGAAACGGTTACTGTCTCAGTTGTTACTGTCTACAGCTTGCTAACAAATTCTGCATTACATATTGTTCTGTAAAAAAAAGATTTACTGAGAAATTGCTTGCTTTTTCTAAAAAAAAGTTTCTATTTATGGTCTGTAATTGAGCATTTCAGTGCACGTGTTGTATATTACTGCAACAAACCTTGCATCTTTTTTTCCCAATCAGAGGCAACAAAAGCCCACCGGTTATTAAAGATACTGGAAGAGAGTCTTTCTTGTTTGAGAAGCTTCAGCATTTGGGCTGCCATGAGGAGAAGGTTCAAGTGCGTACCTCATGCATAGCTGTGTTAGTGGTGGTGGTAGTAATGGCATTTAAAACCACAGTGGTGTTGGTAGTGGCGGTAGTGTCAGTAGCAGTGACACTGGCATTCAGGGCAACTACAGAACAGAGAATCTGTAGGGGTGCCAATGAGCCCTCAATAATATATCACAGTCTGATAAAGGTGGTATGAAGGGTGAAAATGAAGATGACAATGATTGTGTGTTAAATATGACCCGGGAAGCAGATTAAGGTGCTGAGGAAGAGGTGACAGCAGTAGAGGAGGGTGTTGGACACAGCAGAGCAATAAACAACACTCAAAAAAGTGGTATGGCAATTTCTGCGTCTGTTGTTGTCAGCTTGGGAACTAGTAATGCTGCTAATACTGTGGATGTAGGCTTAAAACATTTCAGATGCCCCTAGCTCTGTGCGAGTATCTCCCGTATGATGTTTTTTTCTCCATAATGCCAGCACATAAAACAGCCGCGTGCAAGATCTGCAGGATTAAAATAGGCTGTGCATGTTGAAATATAGGTGCCAGAGCTCTATTGCAGAATATGAGGCTGCATCACCGGATCCTGTGGGATAATTAGGATAATTAGCATTCTGGATTGGAACTAGTGTTGGTCGAGCACCAAAGTGCTTGGGTGCTCGAGTAGAACACATGGGGATGCTCGGGTGCTCTACCGAGCACCCGAGCACAATGGAAGTCAAAGGGAGAACCAGAGCATTAAACCAGGCACCCCCTGCTCTGAAGAGGGGAGGGTGTCTGGTTCATAGGAAAAGGTCAGAAATTGTTGGAAACACCACTCAAATGGTTCTGGTACAGCATGGGGAGGATATCTGGATGCATCTTGGACTCCCAGGTCACTGCTGAGAACGATGTTGTCTGATTAGTACGCAAATTTTACAGACAGACAATAATACGCACCAAACCGAAGATAAAATCGATTTTAGATAAAGAATTGTTAGGAAACTATTTCCTGTATAATTACTTGTATATAAAGTGCAAGTGCTTAAACTAATAACACACAAAGAATTAAATGTTACCATGTTTATATTGAACACACCATGTAAACATTCACAGTGCAGGTGGAAAAAGTATGTGAACCCCTAGACTAATTACATCTCCAAGAGCTAATTGGAGTTAGGTGTCAGCCAACTGGAGTGCAATTAATGAGATGAGATTGGAGGTGTTGGTTACAGCTGCCCTATAAAAAAAACACACACCAGTTCTGGGTTTGCTTTTCACAAGAAGCATTGCCTGATGTGAATGATGCCTCACACAAAAGAAGCTCTCAGAAGACCTACGATTAAGAATTGTTGACTTGCATAAAGCTGGAAAGTATTATGAAAGTATCTCCAAAAGCCTTGCTGTTCATCAGTCCACAGTAAGACAAATTGTCTATAAATGGAGAAAGTTCAGCACTGCTGCTACTCTCCCTAGGAGTGGCCATCCTGTAAAGATGACTGCAAGAGCACAGCGCAGACTGCTCAATGAGGTGAAGAAGAATCCTAGAGTGTCAGCTAAAGACTTACAAAAGTCTCTGGCATATGCTAACATCCCTGTTAGTGAATCTACGAGTAGAACACTAAACAAAAATGGATTTCATGGGAGGATACCACAGAAGAAGCCACTGCTGTCCAAAAAAAAATTGCTGCACGTTTACAGTTTGCACAAGAGCACCTGGATGTTCCACAGCAGTACTGGCAAAATATTCTGTGGACAGATGAAACCAAAGTTGAGTTGTTTGGAAGAAACACACAACACTATGTGTGGAGAAAAAGAGGCACAGCACACCAACATCAAAACCTCATCCCAACTGTGAAGTATGGTGGTGGGGGCATCATGGTTTGGGGCTGCTTTGCTGCGCCACGGCCTGGACAGAGTGCTATTATCGAAGGAAAAATGAATTCCCAAGTTTATCAAGACATTTTGCAGGAGAACTTAAGGCCATCTGTCCACCAGCTGAAGCTCAACAGAAGATAGATGTTGCAACAGGACAACGACCCAAAGCATAGAAGTAAATCATCAACAGAATGGCTTAAACAGAAGAAAATACGCCTTCTGGAGTGGCCCAGTCAGAGTCCTGACCTCAACTCGATTGAGATGCTGTGGCATGATCTCAAAAAAGCGATTTACACCAGACATCCCAAGAATATTGCTGAACTGAAACAGTTCTGTAAAGAGGAATGGTCAAGAATTACTCCTGACCGAGGTGCACATCTGATCTGCAACTACAGGAAACGTTTGGTTAAAGTTATTGCTGCCAAAGGAGGTTCAACCAGTTATTAAATCCAATGGTTCACATACTTTTAACACCTGCACTGTGAATGTTTACATTGTGTGTTCAATAAAAACATGGTAACATTTAATTCTTTGTGTGTTATTAGTTTAAGCAGACTGTGATTGTCTATTGTTGTGACTTAGATGAAAATCAGATCACATTTTATGACCAATTTGTGCAGAAATCCATATCATTCCAAAGGGTACACATACTTTTTCTTGCAACTGTATATCAGCATCTTTAGTGCCAGAGTGTTGTAAAGAGTGAATTTTGGGATTACCATCAGGATCCTTGCCTGTAAAGTATCAGCATTAGAAGAATCCTTCCATTGACAAATGCCATTGCCTGATAATAGGATTACAAATCAACTTGTTATTACTTATGCTATGCAAAACGCTTTCCATTTATGAACTGTACCAACTGTCCAAAGACTATTGATTCTTCAATAAATGTTCAGCTGGTTTACAACAACCGACTCCTCATTCTTACTACTACTACTCAACATTTGCACCTAACGGTGCCGGGGTGACAAACACAGGGGCCCAGCCACCAAAGCACCCTAAACACCACCACCATCAAGGGCACCTCAACCAACATCTGTCTGGTGTTCCCTGCAACAGAGAGTGCCCTGGAGGATTTTGTGCTGTCTTCCCATCCACTGCACTGCTGGCCCCAAGAGACAACTGAACCGTACTCTCACGTGCACATCACCCCTATACACCATAAAAGCCACATTTAGAGTGCCTTTATGTTCACACGCTTTCCTCTGGTGTAGTAGAGAAGTCAGGGGCAATCAAGGCCTTGTTCATTTTTATGAGTCAACAGGTCAGCATTTTCAGTTGACAGGCGGATGCGCTTATCAGTTATTATGCCCCTAGCAGCACTAAATACATACTCTGACAAACCGCTGGTGGCGGGGCAGGCCAGCACCTTCAAGGCATAGAGTTCATGCCACGTGTCCAGCTTGGACATTCAATAGTTGTAAGGCACACAGGGATCACTGAGGACGCTGACACAATCTGCTATGTACTCCTTCACCATCTTCCAAAATGTTTCCCTCCTTGTGACACTAGGCCGCGCATCAGGGTTAGGGTGCTGGCGGCGTGTCATGAAACTGTCCCAGGCTTTGGAGAGTGTTGCCCTGCCTCTGTTGGAACTGCTATGTGTTACACTTGTCTACCCTCCTCGGTTGGTAAAGGTACTACGGACTCTGCCACCAGCGTTGTCAGATGGAAATTTTTGCAGCAATTTTTCAACAAGGATCTTCTGGTATTACACAGTTTTGCTCAACCTCTCCAACAGAGGAATGAGAGATTAGAAGTTCTCTTTGTAGCGGGGGATGAGAAGGGTGAACTACCAGTAATCCGTGTTGTCTAAAATGGGTGGGTCGCGTGAAAAGGCAGCCTAACATGAAGTCAGCCATGTGTGCCAGAGTACCAACAGGCAAGACTTTGCTGTAGTCATCAGGAGAATCACTCTCAATCTCTTTCTCCTCTTCTGCCCACCAATGCTAAACAGATGGATTTAAACTTCCATGGGTACTACCCTCTGTAGCGGAGGAAACAGTCTCCTGCTCCTCCTCATCCTCCTCTTGATCGACCAATTTGCGCTGAGAAGATGAAATGAGGGTGGTCTGGCTACAATCCTGTGTAATGTCTTCCCCCGTTTCCACCTCTTCCACATGCTAAGCGTCGTCCTTAATTGTGAGCAGCGAGCATTTCAGTAGACACAGAAGTGGGATGGTTATGCTGATAATAGCGTTATCGCCGCTAACCATCTGTGTTGATTCCTCAAAGTTGCTTAAAACCTCACAGATCTCAGACATCCATGCCCACTCCTCGCTTGTGAATAGGGGAAGCTGACTGGAAAGGTCGATGACTATGTTGCAGATGGTATTCCACTACTGCCCTATGCTCACAAAGCCTGGCCAACATGTGGAACGTCGAGTTCCAGGGCGTGCTCACGTCGCACAACAGCCAGTAAGCTAGCAATTTCAAGCGCTGCTGCAGCGTTGACAGACCGGCTGAAGCTGTCGATGACTTGTGGAAATGTGCACACACACGGCGCACCTTCACCAATAGCTCAGGCAAATTGGGGTAGGTTTAGAGGAACCACTGAACCACTAAGTTTAAGACGTGGGCTAGGCATGGGATGTGTCTGAGCTTGCTGAGCTCCAAAGCCTCCACCAAGTTACGGCCATTATCAGACACATCCATGCCTGGTTCTAGGTTGAGCGGCGAGAGCAACAGCTCAGTCTGGTCTCTTATCCCCTGCCACAGCTCTTTGGCAGTGTGCTGATTGTCCCCTAAGCATATCAGCTTCAGCACGGCCTGTTGCCGCTTCCCCACTGCAGTGCTACACTGCTTCCAGCAACCGACTGATGACTGACTGGTGCTGCATGTGGATAATTCTGAGGTGGAAGTGGAGAAGGAGGCGGAGGAGGAGAAGTGGGGGTTGGAGCCACTAAAGTAGGTGCTGGTGGAAATCCTGATCGACGTATGGCCCACAATCCTTGGCGTTGGTAGCACCTGTGCCATCCCAGGGTACGACTTGCTCCCGGCCTCCACAACATTCAACCAGTGTCCAGTCAGGGAAATGCAGCGTCCATGGCCGAATGCACTTGTCCATGTGTCCGTGGATTAAGTGGACCTTCCCAGTAACTGTGTTGGTCAGGGCACATGTGATGTTACTGGACACATATTGGTGTAAAGCAGGCCCGTCACACCTTGAAAAATATTGGCAGCTGGGGACTGCGTAACGTGGGGCGGCCACCAACATCAGGCTGCGGAAGGCCTCAGTGTCCACAAGCCTAAATGGCAACATTTCCAGGGCCAGTAATTTCGAAAGCTGCGCATTTAGTGCTATTGCCTGTGGGTGGGTGGCTGGATATTTGCGCTTGCTTTCAAATGTCTGGGGTAAGGACATTCGGACGCTGCGCTGGTACACAGAAGTGGATGTGGTCGCTGATGGTGCTTGAGAAGGTCAAGGTGCAGGGCGGGATGCATCCAGGCCTGCGTCTTGGACAGGGGATTAGCCGGCACGTAACACAGGGGAAGAGGAAGTAGTGGTGTGACCCGCAGACGCAGATTGTGGACCCAGGCATTCGGCCCACCTATTAGGTGCTTTGATGCCATGTGGTGGATCATGCTGGTGGTGGTGAGGTTGCTATTGTTCACGCCCCTGCTCATTTTTGTATAGCACAGGTTGCAAATTACAATTCTTTTATCATCTGCACTTTCCTCAAAAAAGCGTAAGACTGCGGAACACCTACCCCTTGGCAAGAGAGATTTCCGCAAGGGTATGCTCCATGGAACAGTTGTAGGCCTGTTTGGTGTGGCCCGCCTTCTCCCTTTTGCCACCCCACTGCCTCCTCCAGCCTGTTGTGGTGCTGCAGATCCCTCCCCCTCTGTACTGCTGTCCTCGCTCAGCTTTCCACCTTCCCGGGTTGGGTCAGTGATAGGGTTGAGCGAACCTGAACTGTAAAGTTCGGGTTCGTACCGAACTTTAGGATTTTTAGACCCCGGACCTGAACCAGAACATTTCTGTAAAAGTTCGGTTTCGGGTTCGGTGTTCGGCACTTTCTTGGCGCTTTTTGAAAGGCTGCAGAGCAGCCAATCAACAAGCGTCATACTACAAGCCCCAACAGGCCATCACAGCCATGCCTACTAATGGCATGGCTGTGATTGGCCAGAGCAGCATGTGACCCAGGCTCTATATAAGCTTGAATCACGTAGCGCTGCACGTCACTCTGCTGTTACAAGTGTAGGGAGAGGATGCTGCTGGTGATTTCAGGGAGAGAATAGCACAGAATCTAACTCAGCGATCTACCTAGAAATAGTTGTGTGGGTGCAGGACAGAATCGTTTTACCCTGCCCTGAGGGTATTGAACAAAAAAAATAATAACTTTTATAATTCTGTCAGTTAGGTGGGTGGCGGCGACTGCCATTTTATGCATGTTTAGTGCACCAGCACTGCATCTGAGATTTTGGGACATTGCAAATCACCATTTTTTTAGGGCAATCTACAACATCTGGATTAGTCAGTGTGCAATTTAAGGTAGAAATACACCCATCATTTTCTGGGGTTTTAAAAACACACTTTTTTTTCAAAAAACAGTATTTTCCAGATCTGCAAGTGTTAAATTCAAGTTTAATATATACAGCTTTCAATTTCTGTTACCAAAAAAAGACTTTTTTGGCAATCTACAACATCTGTATTAGTCAGTGTGCAATTTAAAGTAGAAATACACCCATCATTTTATGGGGTTTGAAAAACACACTTTTTTGATAAAAAAAACACTATTTTCAGGTCTTGCAGCATAAGCACGTGTGAAATTACAGGCTTATATACTGCTGTCAAATTCAGTTGTTAAACAAACACTCGTTTGGGCACAAAAAATTTAGTTAACAGCCTTTGATGCAGATGTCATTGTGAGATACACCCTTAATATATTTGGGTTACATTCAGAGATTTTAAATACCACCATTTGGTGCACCAAGAATCCAGGCCTACACTGGTAAAGGCCCTGTGAGATACACCCTCTACAGTCAGGGGTTTGAATCAGGGATTTGAAATACAGCCATTTGAAATACAGCCATTTTGTGCAAAGATATATTTATTTCAGGCGTACACTGGTTCAGACCGTGTGAGATACCCCCTCGACATACAGGGGTTTAAATAATGGATTTGAAATACAGCCATTTGAAATCCACCTTTTTCTGGGGTTTGAAAAACACACTTTTGTTTTTTTTCAAAAAACAGTATTTTCCAGATCTGCAAGTGTTAAATTCAAGTGTAATATATACATATTTCATATTTCTGTTACCAAAAAAACACAATTTTGGCAACCTACAACATCTTGATTAGTCAGTGTGCAATTTAAGCTAGAAATACACCCATCATTTAATGGGGTTTGAAAAACACATTTTTTGACAAAAAATGCTATATTCAGGCCTTGCAGCTACGGCACGTGTGAAATTACAGGCTTATATACTGCTGTCAAATTCAGTTGTTAAACAAACACTCGTTTGGGCACAAAAAATTTAGTTGGCAGCCTTTGACGCAGAGGTCATTGTGAGATACACCCTAAATACATTTGGGTTACATTCAGAGATTTTAAATACCGCCATTTGGTGCACCAATATTGAATTCAGGCCTACACTGGTTCAGGTCCTGTGAGATACACCCTATACATACAGGGGTTTGGATCAGGCATTTGAAATACAGCCATTTTGTGCAAAGATATATTTACTTCAGGCCTACACTGGTTCAGGCCGTGTGAGATACCCCCCTACATACAGGGGTTTGAATAAGGCATTAGAAATACAGCCATTTAAAATACAGCCATTTTGTGCAAAGATATATTTACTTCAGGCCTACAGTGGTTCAGACTGTGTGAGATACCCCCCTACATACAGGGGTTTGATTCAGGGATTTGAAATACAGCCATTTGAAATACAGTTTCAATAAGCACACTTTTTTTCCAGCTCACCTTGTGCAAAGATATATTTACTTCAGGCCTACACTGGTTCAGACCGTGTGAGACACCCCTCTACATTCAGAGGTTTGAATCAGGGATTTGAAATACAGCCATTTTGTGCAAAGATATATTTATTTCAGGCCTACACTGGTTCAGACCGTGTGAGATACCCCCTCTACATGCAGGGGTTTGAATCAGGGATTTAAAATACACCCATTTGAAATACAGCCATTTTGTGCAAAGATATATTTGCTTCAGGCCTACACTGGTTCAGACCGTGTGAGATACCCCCTCTACATTCAGGGGTTTGAATTCAGGGATTTGAAATACAGCCATTTAAAATACAGCCATTTTGGGCTAAGAAATATTTACTTCAGGCCTACAGTGGTTCAGGCCCTGTGAGATACCCCCACTACATACAGGGGTTTAATTCAGGCATTTGAAAAATACAGCCATTTGAAATACAGCCATTTTGTGCAAAGATATATTTACCACAGGCCTACACTGGTTCAGACCGTGTGAGATACTCCCTCTACATACAGTGGTTTGATTCAGGGATTTGAAATACAGCAATTTGAAATACAGTTTCAATAAGCACACTTTTTTTCCAGCTCACCTTGTATCTGGCCTTTCTGCCCGTATTCAGGAGCCTTTGGGTAAGTCCCCAGGTACGGTAAAGTAGAAAATAGTAGAAAAACGGCTCCAGAAAGCAATTTTCGTCCTCTTAAAAACTTCTCCTTAAATTCATATTATTCAACAGCAGATACAGTCAATTCATATGCAGTGGTCGTTTACGCGTTTCAGACAATACGTCCTTAATCGTAACAATTGTTAAGAGGACGAAAATTGCTTTCTGGAGCCGTTTTTCTACTATTTTCTATTTGAAATACAGCCATTTTGTGCAAAGATATATTTACTTCAAGCCTACATTGGTTCAGCAACACCAACACCTGGGTCACCAAGCATCTTACAATGTCCCACGGAAGCGTTCAGCTCTCCATATCCCAAACGCTGGAGAGGAAGAGGAAGTACCCCCCTACCCACCTGCGATCCCTAGCCCTGAATGCCAGCATTTCTAAATTACTTGCCTTTGAAATTCTGTCATTCCGTCCGGTGGAGACGGATTGTTTTAAAGGCCTTATGGCGGTGACTGTCCCACAGTACGTCGTGCCCAGCCGCCACTACTTTTCTAGGCGAGCCATCCCTTCCCTTCACAACCAAGTAGGGGACAAAATCAGGTGTGCACTACGCAATGCCATCTGTGGCAAGGTGCACCTGACTACAGATATGGTCAGGGACGTTAGATCTCCATAACAGCACACTGGGTAAATGCAGTGGCGGCTGGGACTGAGGCGGATAGCAGTTTGGCGCATGTCCTTCCACCACCGAGGATTGCAGGGTGCTTCAGTTTGCCTCCTGTTGCTTCCTCCTCCTACTCTGCTTCCTCATCCTCTACCAGCTCCTCATCCGGTCACTGTAACACCTTCACCACCAACTTCAGCACAGCCAGGGGTAAACGACAGCAGGCAGTTTTAAAACTTATCTGGTGGTACAGAGATTCCTTAAAAATGACCCCGACATGTCAGAGCTGCTGCATAAAGTGCGGGCCGTCTTTGTTTTCTTTCGGCGTTCTCACCCTGCTGCTGCTCGCCTGTCAGCGCTGCAGCGTAACTTCGGCCTTCCTGCTCACCGCCTCATATGCGACGTGCCCACAAGGTGGAACTCCACCTTGCACATGCTGGCCAGACTGTGCAAGCAGCAGCAGGCGATAGTGGAGTTTCAGCTGCAGCACGCACGGGTGAGTAGCTCGGTGGAACAGCACCACTTCACCACCAATGACTGAGCCTCCATACGAGACCTGTGTTCCTTGTTGCGCTGATTTGAGTACTCCACCAACATGGCCAGTGCCGATAACGCCATTCTCAGCGTTACTATCCCACTTCTATGCCGCCTTGAAAAAACTCTCCTGGCGATGATGGAAGAGGATGTGGCACAGGAGAAATAGGAAGAGGGATCATTTCGTAGGGTTTCCGGACAGTCATTCCCAAGTGGCTCCGAGGGTGGGTTCCTGCACCCACAAACCCAAGGTACACAATTCTCCAGCCAGGGCACAGTTCTGGAGGATGAGGAGGTGGAGGATGAGGAGGAGGAGATGGAGGAGAAGGAACCATGTTCACAGCAGGGTAGTACCCACACCAGCTCATGGCCATCACTGGTGCGTGGATGGGGGGATACAGAGGACACAGACGATACACCTCCCACAGAGGACAGCTTTTCGTTGTCTCTGGGCAGCCTGGCACACATGAGCAATTACATGCTGCAGTGACTCCGCAATGACCGCTGAGTTGCCCACATTCTAACTTGTGCTGATTACTGGGTGGCCACGCTGCTGGATCCCCGTTACAATGCACAACATACCGTCCTTAATTCCGTCACTGGAGCGTGATCGTAAGATGCGCGAGTACAAGCGCACGTTGGTAGATGCGCTGCTGGTGGCATTCCCACCTGACAGCGGGGGCACAGTGAAAGCACAAGGCGAAGGAAGAGGTCGCCAACGCAGCTGGGGCACCACCAGCAGCTCAGAAGGCAGGGTTAGCATGGCCGAAATGTGGAAAAGCTTTGTCAGCGCGCCACAACAACCAGCACCACCAGCTGATATGGAACGTCTTAGCAGGAGGGAGCATTTCACCAACATGGTGGAGCAGTATATGTGCACACGCCTACACGTACTGAATGACGGGTCTGCCCCCTTCAACTTCTGGGTCTCCAAATTGGGCACATGGCCTGAGCTTGCCCTTTACGCCTTGGAGGTGCTGTCTTGCCTTGCAGCCAGTGTATTATCTGAACGTGTGTTTAGCACGGCAGGGGGCGTCATCACAGACAAGCGCAGCCGCCTGCCCACAGCCAATGTGGACAAGCTCACGTTCATTAAAATGAACCAGGCATGGATCCGTCAGGACTTGTCCATACCTTGTGCAGAATAGATACCGCCGCTTCCACCGACACCGCCACATCCACCGCCTCCTCAACCTCCTACTCCATATGGACCTGGTCCTCCTAGATCAAGATTATTATTTTTTATTTTTACCTATTTTATGTTATTTAAAGTAATTTCCCTATCCCCATTTGTTTGCAGAGCACTTGACATGCTCTTAACCACATTTTGATGCCATTTGCAGCGCTCTAGCCCTTTCCATGACATTTTTACAGCCATTTTAATGCTCAAAAGTTCGGGTCCCCATTGACTTCAATGGGGTTCAGGTTTGGGGTCAAGTTCGGGTCCCAAACTCGAACTTTTTTCCGAAGTTTGGCCGAACTCGTCGAACCCGAACATCCAGGTGTCCGCTTCCACTTCCTCACTCTGCTCATCCTCCCTCCTGACTTGTTGACCTAACCACAACCTCAGTGATTGACAACTGTGTCTCATCCTTTTCCTCAACCTCTTGAGACAGTAATTTCTGTTGAGTTATTGGCAACTGTGTCTTATCATCATCCACCTCATTAAACAATAATTGCCGTTCCCCACCGTCATCTTCTTGTGACTGTGGATGCTCCAGAGTTTGGGAATCAGGGCACAACATCTGTCCCTCTTCAAGCATGCTTGGCGAGAGGGCCAAATCAAGGAATGGCGAGGAAAAGAGGTCCTCGGAATATGCGAGCGTGGGATCACTTGTTTGGCCAGACTCTTAAAGGTGGGAGGAAGAAGTATCAAGACTGGACTTTGTGGAAGACAGGGTGGTGCTTTACTAACTGGAAGCATTATCTGCTGAAATCCAACTGACCACTGGAGATGTGCTGCGGATAATTTAATTGTCCGCAGCGAACACGGTCTACGGAAATAGTACCCTGGATGTCACTGATATTTTAGAGATGCGCACACTTTACACTGGATATGTTGCGCAGATAATTTAACTGTCCGCAGTGGTCACTGTCTACGGAAAAAGTACACTGGATATCACTGATATATCAGTGATGTGCACACTTTATACAGGAGATGTGGCACGGATATATTAACTGTCCACAGAGGACAGCGTCTAAAAAAAAAAGTACACTGGATGTTACAGAGGTCTCAGTAGTGCTCTGTAGAGCGGCACGAGCACCTCCCTCTTTCTACTGGTAATGCCTCTCCCTATACACCCAAGCATTCTGCTAGCATTTCTTGCTGCTCTGTGACATTGTCTGCCTACCTTTAAGTCTTCTGAAATAATGAGCCCTAAATCCCTTTCCTCAGATACTGAGGTTAGGACTGTATCACAGATTTTATATTCTGCTCTTGGGTTTTTACACCCCAGGTGCATTATCTTGCACTTAGCAACATTAAATTTTAGTTGCCAGACTTTTGACCATTCCTCTAGTTTACCGAAATCCTTTTCCATTTGGAAGTCACTGATATTTTAGGGATTCTCACACTTTCCACAGGATATATGCTGCGGATAATTTAATTGTCCGCAGCGGACACCGTCTACGGAAAAAGTACACTGGATATCACAGATATTTTAGGGATGTGCACACTTTATACAGGATATGTGCTGCGGATAATTTAATTGTCTGCAGAGGACACCGTCTATGGAAAAAGTACCTTGGATGTCACTGATATTTTAGGGATGCGCACACTTTGCACAGGAGATGTGCTACAGATAATTTAATTGTCCGCAGCGAACACCGTCTACGGAAAAAGTACACTGGATATCACTGATATTTTAGGGATGCGCACACCTTACACAGGAGATGTGGCACAGATAATTTAACTGTCCACAGAGGACAGCGTCTATTGAAAAAGTACACCGTATGTCATAGATATTTTTTTGAATGCGCACACTTTACACAGGAGATGTGGAACGGATGATTTAACTGTTCGCAGCCGACACCGTCTACAACAAAAATACACTGGATATCACTGATAGTGATGAGCGGCAAAGGTCATATTCGAATTTGCGATATTTCACGAATATTTTGTAGAATATTTGCTGAGTATTCGCAAATTTGAATATTCGTTATATTCTTAGATTTTTTTTTTTACTTGAAAAATCGACTAGATAATGATCGCACAATATGCAAATTTCCGTAATGCGAATTTTTATTGCAAATTTCTCAATTGCCAAGCAAAAACATGATTCCTCCCTGCTTCTTGCTTGTTTGCAGAGCACTTGACATGCTCTTAACCACATTTTGACGCCATTTGCAGCGCTCTAGCCCTTTCCATGACATTTTTACAGCCATTTTAATGCTCAAAAGTTCGGGTCCCCATTGACTTCAATGGGGTTCAGGTTTGGGGTCAAGTTCGGGTCCCGAACTCGAACTTTTTTCCGAAGTTTGGCCGAACCCGTCGAACCCGAACATCCAGGTGTCCACTTCCACTTCCTCACTCTGCTCATCCTCCCTCCTGACTTGTTGACCTAACCACAACCTCAGTGATTGACAACTGTGTCTCATCCTTTTCCTCAACCTCTTGAGACAGTAATTTCTGTTGAGTTATTGGCAACTGTGTCTTATCATCATCCACCTCATTAAACAATAATTGCCGTTCCCCACCGTCATCTTCTTGTGACTGTGGATGCTCCAGAGTTTGGGAATCAGGGCACAACATCTGTCCCTCTTCAAGCATGCTTGGCGAGAGGGCCAAATCAAGGAATGGCGAGGAAAAGAGGTCCTCGGAATATGCGAGCGTGGGATCACTTGTTTGGCCAGACTCTTAAAGGTGGGAGGAAGAAGTATCAAGACTGGACTTTGTGGAAGACAGGGTGGTGCTTAACTAACTGGAAGCATTATCTGCTGAAATCCAACTGACCACTGGAGATGTGCTGCGGATAATTTAATTGTCCGCAGCGAACACGGTCTATGGAAATAGTACCCTGGATGTCACTGATATTTTAGAGATGCGCACACTTTACACTGGATATGTTGCGCAGATAATTTAACTGTCCGCAGTGGTCACTGTCTACGGAAAAAGTACACTGGATATCACTGATATATCAGTGATGTGCACACTTTATACAGGAGATGTGGCATGGATATATTAACTGTCCACAGAGGACAGCGTCTAAAAAAAAAAGTACACTGGATGTTACAGATATTTTAGGGATGCGCACACTTTACACTGGAGATGTGGCACAGCTAATCTCACTGTCCGCAGCGGACAGTTTTTCAAAAAAGTACACTGGATGTCACAGATATTTTTTTGGGATGCGCACACTTTACACAGGAGATGTGGCACGGATAATTTAACTGTCTGCAGCAGACACCGTCAACGGAAAAGGTACACTGGATGTCACTGAAATTTTAGGGATGTGCACACTTTTCACAGGAGATGTGGCACGGATGATTTAACTGTTCAAAGCGGACACCGTCTACGACAAAAGTACACTGGATTTCACTGATATTTTAGGGATGCGCACACTTTACACTGGAGATGTGGCGCATCTAATCTCACTGTCCGCTGCGGACACCGTCTATTGAAAAAGTACACTGGATGTCACTGATATTTTGGGGATGCACACACTTTACACAGGAGATGTGGCACGGATAATTTAACTGTCTGCAGCAGACACCGTCAACGGAAAAGGTACACTGGATGTCACTGAAATTTTAGGGATGTGCACACTTTTCACAGGAGATGTGGCACGGATGATTTAACTGTTCGCAGCGGACACCGTCTACGAAAAAAGTACACTGCATTTCACTGATATTTTAGGGATGCGCACACTTTACACTGGAGATGTGGCGCATCTAATCTCACTGTCCGCTGCGGACACTGTCTATTGAAAAAGTACACTGGATGTCACTGATATTTTGGGGATGCACACACTTTACACAGGAGATGTGACGCAGATAATTTAACTGTCTGCAGCGGACACTGTCTACGGAAAAAGTACACTGGATATCGCTGATATTTTAGGAATGCGCACACTTTACACAGGAGATGTGCTGCAGATAATTTAATTGTCCGCAGCGGACACCGTCTTCGGAAAAGTACACTGGATATCACTGATATTTTTTGGATGCGCACACTTTACACAGGAGATGTGGCACGGATAATTTAACTGTCCGCAGTGGACACCGTCTATGAAAAAGGTACACTGGATGTCACTAATATTTTAGGGATGCGCACACTTTACACAAGAGATGTGACACGGATGATTTAATTGTCCACAGCGGACACCGTCTACGGAAAAAGTACACTGGATGTCACTGATATTTTAGGGATGCACAGACTTTACACAGGAGATGTGGCGCGTATAATTTAATTGTATGCAGCGGATATTTTCTACGGAAAAAGTACACAGGATATCACTGATATTTTAGGAATGCGCATATTTTTCACAGGAGATGTGCTGCGGATAATTTAATTGTCCGCAGCGGACACGTCTACGGACAAAGTACACTGGAAACATAGAATGTGTCGGCAGATAAGAACCATCTGCCCAATATACTGAATACTATGAATAGCCCTTGTCCCTATCTAATATGAAGGATGGCCACATGCCTATCCCATGCATGCTTAAACTCCTTCACTGTATTTGCAGCTACCACTTCTGCAGGAAGGCTATTCCATGCATCCACTACTCTCTCAGTAAAGTAATACTTCCTAATATTACTTTTAAACCTTTGCCCCTCTAATTTAAAACTATGTCCTCTTGTAGCAGTTTTTCTTCTTTTAAATATTCTCTCCTCTTTTACCTTGTTTATTCCCTTTATGTATTTAAAAGTTTCTATCATATCTCCTCTGTCTCGTCTTTCTTCCAAGCTCTACATGTTAAGGTCCTTTAATCTTTCCTGGTAAGTTTTATCCTGCAATCCATGTACTAGTTTAGCAGCTCTTCTCTGAACTCTCTCCAAAGTATCAATATCCTTCTGGAGATATGGTCTCCAGTACTGCGCACAATACTCCAAATGAGGTCTCAGTAGTGCTCTGTAGAGCGGCACGAGCACCTCCCTCTTTCTACTGGTAATGCCTCTCCCTATACACCCCAGCATTCTGCTAGCATTTCTTGCTGCTCTGTGACATTGTCTGCCTACCTTTAAGTCTTCTGAAATAATGAGCCCTAAATCCCTTTCCTCAGATACTGAGGTTAGGACTGTATCACAGATTTTATATTCTGCTCTTGGGTTTTTACGCCCCAGGTGCATTATCTTGCACTTAGCAACATTAAATTTTAGTTGCCAGACTTTTGACCATTCCTCTAGTTTACCGAAATCCTTTTCCATTTGGAAGTCACTGATATTTTAGGGATTCTCACACTTTCCACAGGATATATGCTGCGGATAATTTAATTGTCCGCAGCGGACACCGTCTACGGAAAAAGTACACTGGATATCACAGATATTTTAGGGATGTGCACACTTTATACAGGATATGTGCTGCGGATAATTTAATTGTCTGCAGAGGACACCGTCTATGGAAAAAGTACCTTGGATGTCACTGATATTTTAGGGATGCGCACACTTTGCACAGGAGATGTGCTACAGATAATTTAATTGTCCGCAGCGAACACCGTCTACGGAAAAAGTACACTGGATATCACTGATATTTTAGGGATGCGCACACCTTACACAGGAGATGTGGCACAGATAATTTAACTGTCCACAGAGGACAGCGTCTATTGAAAAAGTACACCGTATGTCATAGATATTTTTTTTTTTTTTAAATCAGATATTTTTATTTGATTTTCACAAGTTGGGATGAGCGAACCCGAACTGTATAGTTCGGGTTCGTACCGAATTTTGGGGTGTCCGTGACACGGACCCGAACCCGAACATTTTCGTAAAAGTCTGGGTTCGGGTTCGGTGTTCGGCGCTTTCTTGGCGCTTTTTGAAAGGCTGCAAAGCAGCCAATCAATAAGCGTCATACTACTTGGCCCAAGAGGCCATCACAGCCATACCTACTATTGGCATGGCTGTGATTGGCCAGTGAACCATGTGACCCAGCCTCTATTTAAGCTGGAGTCACGTAGCGCCGCACGTCACTCTGCTATGATCAGTATAGGGAGAGGTTGCAGCTGCGACGTTAGGGCGAGATTAGGCAGATAAACTCCTCCAAAAGACTTCATTCTGTGATCGATCTGCAGCTGTGGATCATTGAAGTGCTATTATTGACTTGCTCACTTTTTTGAGGCTGCCCAGAGCGTTTTAAGATCACTTTTTTTCTGGGGTGATCGGCGGCCAATTTGTGACTTGTGGTGCGCCAGCACGAGCTATCACCAAGTGTATTTAACCATCGATAGTGTGGTTATTTTGTGCTATATCCTACATCAGCTGCAGGCTGAGCCTGTGTCACCGAAGTGCATTTAACCATCAACAGTCTGGTTATTTTTTGGCCATATACTACATCAGCTGCAGGCTGAGCCTGTGTCACCGAAGTGCATTTAACCATCAACAGTCTGGTTATTTTTTGGCCATATATTACATCAGGGGCAAGTTGAGCCTGTCACCCAGCGCCTAAAAAATAGACCTGACATTTCTATTCAACCAAATCTGCACAGTTTTAGCTGGTCAAGTTATTTGTAGTGACCGTCAAAGCAGACTTTTTGTTCTGGGTTGAAAAAGCATTCCCAAATTTGCCATTCTGAAAATAACTAGTTTGTGGTATTTCAGGCCTACTTGAAATCTATCCCAAAAAGAAAATCTTACATTAAAGTTATTGATAGTATCATTCAGAAAAACCTAAGACACACGCTAGCGTGCTGATAGAAGTGTCATTCTGTGATTAAACCTATAACTGTCACACAGTGCAAAAAAAAACAGGTCTCACATCTCTTTTCAACCAAATCTGCACAGTTTTAGCTGGTCAAGTTATTTGTAGTGACCGTCAAAGCAGACTTTTTGTTCTGGGTTGAAAAAGCATTCCCAAATTTGCCATTCTGAAAATAACTAGTTTGTGGTATTTCAGGCCTACTTGAAATCTATCCCAAAAAGAAAATCTTACATTAAAGTTATTGATAGTATCATTCAGAAAAACCTAAGACACACGCTAGCGTGCTGATAGAAGTGTCATTCTGTGATTAAACCTATAACTGTCACACAGCGCAAAAAAAAACAGGTCTCACATCTCTATTCAACCAAATCTGCACAGTTTTAGCTGGTCAAGTTATTTGTAGTGACCGTCAGAGCAGACTTTTTGTTCTGGGTTGAAAAAGCATTCCCAAATTTGCCATTCTGAAAATAACTAGTTTGTGGTATTTCAGGCCTACTTGAAATCTATCCCAAAAAGAAAATCTTACATTGAAGTTATTGATACTATCATTCAGAAAAACCTAAGACACACGTTAGCGTGCTGATAGAAGTGTCATTCTGTGATTAAACCTATAACTGTCACACAGCGCAAAAAAAAACAGGTCTCACATCTCTATTCAACCAAATCTGCACAGTTTTAGCTGGTCAAGTTATTTGTAGTGACCGTCAAAGCAGACTTTTTGTTCTGGGTTGAAAAAGCATTCCCAAATTTGCCATTCTGAAAATAACTAGTTTGTGGTATTTCAGGCCTACTTGAAATCTATCCCAAAAAGAAAATCTTACATTGAAGTTATTGATAGTATCATTCAGAAAAACCTAAGACACACGCTAGCGTGCTGATAGAAGTGTCATTCTGTGATTAAACCTATAACTGTCACACAGCGCAAAAAAAAAACAGGTCTCACATCTCTATTCAACCAAATCTGCACAGTTTTAGCTGGTCAAGTTATTTGTAGTGACCGTCAAAGCAGACTTTTTGTTCTGGGTTGAAAAAGCATTCCCAAATTTGCCATTCTGAAAATAACTAGTTTGTGGTATTTCAGGCCTACTTGAAATCTATCCCAAAAAGAAGATCTTACATTGAAGTTATTGATAGTATCATTCAGAAAAACCTAAGACACACGCTAGCGTGCTGATAGAAGTGTCATTCTGTGATTAAACCTATAACTGTCACACAGCGCAAAAAAAAACAGGTCTCACATCTCTATTCAACCAAATCTGCACAGTTTTAGCTGGTCAAGTTATTTGTAGTGACCGTCAAAGCAGACTTTTTGTTCTGGGTTGAAAAAGCATTCCCAAATTTGCCATTCTGAAAATAACTAGTTTGTGGTATTTCAGGCCTACTTGAAATCTATCCCAACAAGAAAATCTTACATTGAAGTTATTGATAGTATCATTCAGAAAAACCTAAGACACACGCTAGCGTGCTGATAGAAGTGTCATTCTGTGATTAAACCTATAACTGTCACACAGCGCAAAAAAAAACAGGTCTCACATCTTTATTCAACCAAATCTGCAAGGTTTTAGCTGGTCAAGTTATTTGTAGTGACCGTCAAAGCAGACTTTTTGTTCTGGGTTGAAAAAGCATTCCCAAATTTGCCATTCTGAAAATAACTAGTTTGTGGTATTTCAGGCCTACTTGAAATCTATCCCAAAAAGAAAATCTTACATTGAAGTTATTGATAGTATCATTCAGAAAAACCTAAGACACACGCTAGCGTGCTGATAGAAGTGTCATTCTGTGATTAAACCTATAACTGTCACACAGCGCAAAAAAAAAACAGGTCTCACATCTCTATTCAACCAAATCTGCACAGTTTTAGCTGGTCAAGTTATTTGTAGCGACCGTAAAAGCAGACTTTTTGTTCTGGGTTGAAAAAGCATTCCCAAATTTGCCATTCTCAAAATTGTGGTGAACGGGAACAATGAGGAACACATCTAATAAGGGACGCGGACGCGGACGTGGACATGGTCGTGGTGGTGTTAGTGGACCCTCTGGTGCTGGGAGAGGACGTGGCCGTTCTGCCACAGCCACACGTCCTAGTGAACCAACTACCTCAGGTCCCAGTAGCCAGCAGAATTTACAGCGATTTTTGGTGGGGCCCAATGCCGTTCTAAGGATGGTAAGGCCTGAGCAGGTACAGGCACTAGTCAATTGGGTGGCCGACAGTGGATCCAGCACGTTCACATTATCTCCCACCCAGTCTTCTGCAGAAAGCGCACAGATGGCGCATGAAAACCAAGCCCATCGGTCTGTCACATCACCCCCATGCATATCAGGGAAACTGTCTGAGCCTAAAGTTATGCAGCAGTCTCTTATGCTGTTTGAAGACTCTGCTGCCAGGGTTTCCCAAGGGCATCCACCTAGCCCTTCCCCAGGGGTGGAAGAGATAGAATGCACTAACGCACAACCACTTATTTTTCCTGATGATGAGGACATGGGAATACCACCTCAGTACGTCTCTGATGATGACGAAACACAGGTGCCAACTGCTGCGTCTTTCTGCAGTGTGCAGACTGAACAGGAGGTCAGGGATCAAGACTGGGTGGAAGACGATGCAGGGGACGATGAGGTCCTAGACCCCACATGGAATGAAGGTCGTGCCACTGACTTTCACAGTTCGGAGGAAGAGGCAGTGGTGAGACCGAGCCAACAGCGTAGCAAAAGAGGGAGCAGTGGGAAAAATCAGAACACCCGCCGCCAAGAGACTCCGCCTGCTACTGACCGCCGCCATCTGGGACCGAGCACCCCAAAGGCAGCTTCAAGGAGTTCCCTGGCATGGCACTTCTTCAAACAATGTGCTGACGACAAGACCCGAGTGGTTTGCACGCTGTGCCATCAGAGCCTGAAGCGAGGCATTAACGTTCTGAACCTTAGCACAACCTGCATGACCAGGCACCTGCATGCAAAGCATGAACTGCAGTGGAGTAAACACCTTAAAAACAAGGAAGTCACTCAGGCTCCCCCTGCTACATCTTCTGCTGCTGCCGCCTCGCCCTCTTCTGCTGCTGCTGCCGCCGCCTCGGCCTCTTCCTCCGCCTCTGGAGGAACGTTGGCACCTGCCGCCCAGCAAACATGGGATGTACCACCAACACCACCACCTGCGTCCCCAAGCATCTCAACCATGTCACACGGCAGCGTTCAGCTCTCCATCTGACAAACATTTGAGAGAAAGTGTAAATTCTCACCTAGCCACCCTCGATCCCTGGCCCTGAATGCCAGCATTTCTAAACTACTGGCCTATGAAATGCTGTCATTTAGGCTGGTGGACACACACAGCTTCAAACAGCTCATGTCACTTGCTGTCCCACAGTATGTTGTTCCCAGCCACCACTACTTCTCTAAGAGAGCCGTGCCTTCCCTGCACAAACAAGTGTCCGATGAAATCAAGTGTGCACTGCGCAACGCCATCTGTGGCAAGGTCCACCTAACCACAGATACGTGGACCAGTAAGCACGGCCAGGGACGCTATATCTCCCTAACTGCACACTGGGTAAATGTAGTGGCGGCTGGGCCCCAGGCGGAGAGCTATTTGGCGCACGTCCTTCCGCCACCAAGGATCGCAGGGCAACATTCTTTGCCTCCTGTCTCCTCCTCCTCCTACTCAGCTTCCTCCTCCTCTTCTTCCACCTGCTCATCCAGTCAGCCACACACCTTCACCACCAACTTCAGCAGAGCACGGGGTGAACGTCAGCAGGCCATTCTGAAACTCATATGTTTGGGGGACAGGCCCCACACCGCACAGGAGTTGTGGCGGGGTATAGAACAACAGACCGACGAGTGGTTGCTGCCGGTGAGCCTCAAGCCCGGCCTGGTGGTGTGCGATAATGGGCGAAATCTCGTTGCAGCTCTGGGACTAGCCGGTTTGACGCACATCCCTTGCCTGGCGCATGTGCTGAATTTGGTGGTGCAGAAGTTAATTCGCAACTACCCCGACAAGTCAGAGCTGCTGCATAAAGTGCGGGCCGTCTGTTCGCGCTTCCGGCGTTCACACCCTGCCGCTGTGGCCAGACAGGGCCCACTACTGGAGGACGAGGAGGATGAGGATGAGGAGGAGGTGGAGGAGGATGAGGATGAAGCATGTTGACAGCGGGGTGGCACCCAAAGCAGCTCGGGCCCATCACTGGTGCGTGGCTGGGGGGAAACACAGGACGATGACGATACGCCTCCCACAGAGGACAGCTTGTCCTTACCTCTGGGCAGCCTGGCACACATGAGCGACTACATGCTGCAGTGCCTGCGCAACGACAGCAGAGTTGCCCACATTTTAACGTGTGCAGACTACTGGGTTGCCACCCTGCTGGATCCCCAGTACAAAGACAATGTGCCCACCTTACTTCCTACACTGGAGCGTGATAGGAAGATGCGCGAGTACAAGCGCACGTTGGTAGACGCGCTACTGAGAGCATTCCCAAATGTCACAGGGGAACCAGTGGAAGCCCAAGGCGAAGTCAGAGGAGGAGCAAGAGGTCGCCAACGCAGCTGTGTCACGGCCAGCTCCTCTGAGGGCAGGGTTAGCATGGCAGAGATGTGGAAAAGTTTTGTCACCACGCCACAGCTAACTGCACCACCTCCTGATACGGAACGTGTTAGCAGGAGGCAACATTTCACTAACATGGTGGAACAGTACCTGTGCACACCCCTCCACGTACTGACTGATGGTTCGGCCCCATTCAACTTCTGGGTCTCCAAATTGTCCACGTGGCCAGAGCTAGCCTTTTATGCCTTGGAGGTGCTGGCCTGCCCGGCGGCCAGCGTTTTGTCTGAATGTGTATTCAGCACGGCAGGGGGCGTCATTACAGACAAATGCAGCCGTCTGTCTACAGCCAATGTGGACAAGCTGACGTTCATAAAAATGAACCAGGCATGGATCCCACAGGACCTGTCCATCCCTTGTGCAGATTAGATATTAACTACCTCCCCTTAACAATATATTATTCTACTCCAGGGCACTTCCTCATTCAATACTATTTTTAATTTCATTTTACCATTATATTGTGGGGCAACCCAAAGTTGAATGAACCTCTCCTCTGTCTGGGTGCCGGGGCCTAAATGTGTGACAGTGGCCTGTTCCAGTGGTGGGTGACGTGAAGCCTGATTCTCTGCTATGACATGAATACAGATTCTGCGCTGACATAAGGCCAGATTCTCTGTTATGGGACCTCTCTCCTCTGCCTGGGTGCCTGGGCCTAAATGTGTGACAGTGGCCTGTTCCAGTGGTGGCTGACGTGAAGCCTGATTCTCTGCTATGACATGAAGACAGATTCTGCGCTGACATAAGGCCAGATTCTCTGTTACGGGACCGCTCTCCTCTGTCTGGGTGCCGGGGCCTAAATGTGTGACAGTGGCCTGTTCCAGTGGTGGGTGACATGAAGCCTGATTCTCTGCTATGACATGAATACAGATTCTGCGCTGACATAAGGCCAGATTCTCTGTTACGGGACCTCTCTCCTCTGTCTGGGTGTCGGGGCCTAAATGTGTGACAGTGGCCTGTTCCAGTGGTGGGTGACGTGAAGCTTGATTCTCTGCTATGACATGAAGACAGATTCTGCGCTGACATAAGGCCAGATTCTCTGTTACGGGACCGCTCTCCTCTGTCTGGGTGCAGGGGCCTAAATGTGTGACAGTGGCCTGTTCCAGTGGTGGGTGACGTGAAGCCTGATTCTCTGCTATGACATGAAGACTGATTCTGCGCTGACATGAAGCCAGATTCTCTGCTATGGCATGAAGAGACTGATTCTCTGCTGACATGAAGCCAGATTCTTTGCTATGGCATGAAGAGACTGATTCTCTGCTGACGTGAAGCCAGATTCTCTGCTATGGGACCTCTGTCCAATTGATATTGGTTCATTTTTATTTTTTTAATTTTAATTTTAATTCATTTCCCTATCCACATTTGTTTGCAGGGGATTTACCTACATGTTGCTGCCTTTTGCAGCCCTCTAGCTCTTTCCTGGGCTGTTTTACAGCCTTTTTAGTGCCCAAAAGTTCGGGTCCCCATTGACTTCAATGGGGTTCGGGTTCGGGACGAAGTTCGGGTCGGGTTCGGACCCCGAACCCGAACATTTCCGGGAAGTTCGGCCGAACTTCTCGAACCCGAACATCCAGGTGTTCGCTCAACTCTATTCACAAGCATATTTGAGAACAAAGGCAACCCAACCTACCCTCCCACCTCCCTACCCCACCCCCAACCCCCCCCACTCCCCCACCCCTCCCCTACCCAGAGTCCCGTGACCAAATGAGTCCAGAGTCCGTGGAACGTGCAATAAGTCCGACAGTAGATCCTTTTACACATATCATGCATATTTCGCATTCCATATTCTCAGCCATACATCTCATACCCATCTCTTACTCATATACAGTACAGACCAAAAGTTTGGACACACCTTCTCATTCAAAGAGTTTTCTTTATTTTCATGACTATGAAGGCATCAAAACTATGAATTAACACATGTGGAATTATATACATAACAAACAAGTGTAAAACAACTTAAAATATGTCATATTCTAGGTTCTTCAAAGTAGCCACCTTTTGCTTTGATTACTGCTTTGCGCACTCTTGTCATTCTCTTGATGAGCTTCAAGAGGTAGTCCCCTGAAATGGTCTTCCAACAGTCTTGAAGGAGTTCCCAGAGATGCTTAGCACTTGTTGGCCCTTTTGCCTTCACTCTGCGGTCCAGCTCACCCCAAACCATCTCGATTGGGTTCAGGTCCGGTGACTGGGGAGGCCAGGTCATCTGGTGTAGTACCCCATCACTCTCCTTCATGTTCAAATAGCCCTTACTTTTAAAGTTTTCCCAATTTTGACTGACTGACCTTCATTTCTTAAAGTAATGATGGCCACTCGTTTTCTCTTTACTTAGCTGCTTTTTTCTTGCCATAATACAAATCCTAACAGTCTATTCAGTAGGACTATCAGCTGTGTATCCACCTGACTTCTCCTCAACGCAACTGATGGTCCCAACCCCATTTATAAGGCAAGCAATCCCACTTATTAAACCTGACAGGGCACACCTGTGAAGTGAAAACCATTTCAGGGGACTACCTCTTGAAGCTCATCAAGAGAATGCCAAGAGTGTGCAAAGCAGTAATCAAAGCAAAAGGTGGCTACTTTTAAGAACCTAGAATATGACATATTTTCAGTTGTTTCACACTTGTTTGTTATGTATATAATTCCACATGTGTTAATTCATAGTTTTGATGCCTTCAGTGTGAATCTACAATTTTCATAGTCATGAAAATAAAGAAAACTCTTTGAATGAGAAGGTGTGTCCAAACTTTTGGTCTGTACTGTATATCTCATCACCATTTCTCATCCAAGCGCTTCATACACATAACATCCCTGCTCATATTAACTAGAAACATCCAGACAATATTTTACATCATAGCTGACCTACGGGCTAAATACTCCATTGTAATGCTGCATCCAGGAAAACCATACCGTCTCAAACTTTTTCATGGACCCCCTTTTTTGATAGACATATTTCTCCATTTGAACCAGAATGTGTACCCTAGCCTCCATTTCCTTCACCTTCGGTGGCAGTATATCTATCCAATGGAAAGCTATGCTTTTTCTAGCTTGATATAGTATTCGTCCAATAGCCAGCTTCTTTTTTGCCATGCCCGGCAATATCTCAAAAAACCCCAACACACATATCAAAGGTGTAACATCAAGGCGTACCTCGAACACAGCGTTTATTATTTCAATGACCCCTGTCCAATACCGCCTCAGTCTCGAACAATTCCACATGAGATGGATCAAGTCCGCATTAGATGTGTCGCATCTTGGGCAGCGGTCATTGTCCCTATACCTCATTTTTTTCAATACTACTGGCGTCCTGTAAACCCTATGTAGTAAGTACAATTGGGAAACTCTCTGCGCTTCACTGACAGCCAACGACGGGCAGTCTTCCAACACTTTTTCCCACTGTTCCTCAGTGAGGTCTGATATGTCCGACTTCCACTTATCAAATAGTTGTAAAGGTGTATTTTTAACTTGCATATCAATAAATACACTGTAGTGACAGGAAATAACACCATTAGTGGTACCACTTGTCGCTGCGAGGTCTATAATACTGTGTTTTGGAGCAGGGGCAACTTTTTTAGCCTTGTCTTGCGTTTTTACGGCGTGTCGGAGCTGTAAGTACAAATAGAAGAATTTCTTAGGGATATTAAATTCCTGTTGTAGCTGTGCGAATTCTTTCAATATACCCTCAGAGTACAACTGATACATTCTATTCAGGTTATACGAATTCCACACCCGTAATTCCGCAAGCTTATCCAACTCTTTGTACATATAATTAGGCCAAATTGGAGTATACGCCGTATACCCAATGACCTTTGTGACCTTCCTGGCCTTCCACCACACCTTGTGGATGGTGCTCAGTACTCCATACCGTTCCCCCTTACTACGAAAGGTACCGTCCTCTAGTGCAGACATCAAGCATGTCCTTCCTATCAGAAATCTCACTACTTTTCCTACCGTGTTCACTTTCTCTATATCTCCCCATCCTCTGATATGTTGTAGCTGACTCGATAGATAATATAGCCATGGGTCCGGTACGGCCAAACCTCCGCTCGTTTTTGGTCGCCGTAGAGTGCCAAGTTTAATACGGGGGACCCCTTTCTTCCAAATTAAGTCCCTAAATAGGGCGTTCACTTTATAGAAAAATCTGATCGGTACCCAACAAGGAGCATTATGTAGAAGATACAGCAACTGGGGCATCAAAATCATTTTTATAAGATTGGTCCTACCCACCATGGAAAGTGGTAACTTAATCCACGTGTTCGCTTTATCTTTGAATCTGTTTAGTAGTGGCGTCAGGTTTAGGCTTTCGTAATCCCTAGTGTCAGGGGTTATTTGGACCCCTAAATACTTAAAGGAAGCTACTATCGTCAGGCCCATGGCGTCCTCCAGGCTTGGGACATCCCTTTTAGCTAGTGGCATTATTACAGATTTTGTCCACTTAATACGGAGACCAGATAATGCCCCATAATCATTTATAATCTTCATGGCTTCCTTAAGGGAGTTCCTCCAGTCCTCCATGAACAGTAAAAGATCGTCCGCATAGAGAGCGACTTTTTCAGTCAATTCTCCATACTGAAAACCCTTCACCGAGCTTGCCTGCCTCAAAGCCTCCGCCAAGGGCTCCACTGCCACCGCAAACAATAGCGGGGACAGGGGACACCCCTGTCTCGTCCCTCTATGTAATTCAAAGGAATCCGATAATGTCCCATTAATCCGCAGCACAGCCTTAGGGGTCGTATACAAAAGCTGCACCCATTCAATGTACTGGCGCCCAAAGCCCATCCTCTCCAGTACTAGCCATAAATATCGCCATTCCACACTGTCGAATGCCTTGGCCGCATCAAGAGATGCGACCGCCGCACACAAGGTGTGGACCTGACTCGCCTGAATATTCATAAAAAGTCTTCTGACATTAACAGCAGTGGAAGCATTTGGCATAAAGCCCGCTCGGTCTGTATGGATAGATATTTTTTTGAATGCGCACACTTTTTCACAGGAGATGTGGGACGGATGATTTAACTGTTCACAGCGGACACCGTCTGCGGAAAAGGTACACTGGATATCACTGATATTTTAGGGATGCTCACACTTTACACAGGAGATGTGGAACGGATGATTTAACTGTTCGCAGCCGACACCGTCTACAACAAAAATACACTGGATATCACTGATAGTGATGAGCGGCAAAGGTCATATTCGAATTTGCGATATTTCACGAATATTTTGTAGAATATTTGCTGAGTATTCGCAAATTTGAATATTCGTTATATTCTTAGATTTTTTTTTTTACTTGAAAAATCGACTAGATAATGATCGCGCAATATGCAAATTTCCGTAATGTGAATTTTTATTGCAAATTTCTCAATTGCCAAGCAAAAACATGATTCCTCCCTGCTTCTTGCTTGTGGGTCAATGAGTCATAGCACTATATAAAATATATTATTTTTTTAAATATTCGTAATATTCTAAAACAAGAATATATAGCAATATAGTGAATATTCGGGGGAAAAAAATAATAACATAGAGCAATTTAGCTAATATAGTGTTATAATCTTTTATTTCAATAGTTGACATTTTTTTCCAATCTGAACTACAGATGAGGAAAAATTTGCTACTATTAGACAAAGAAGATTATAGCACTATATTAGCTAAATTGCTCTATATTCGTTTTTATTTCGAATATTCACTATATTGCTATATATTCTTGTTTTAGAATATTATGAATAGAGTTGAGCGCACCCAAACTGTAAAGTTCGGGTTTGTACCGAACTTTAGGGTTTTCGGCACCCGGACCCAAACACGAACATTTACGTAAAGGTTCGGGTTTGGTGTTCAGCGATTTTTATGGCGTATTTTGAAAGGCTGCAAAGCAGCCAATCAACAAGCATCATGCTAATTGCCCCAAAAGGCCATCACATCCATGCCTACTATTGGCATGGCTGTGATTGGCCAACTGCAGCATGTGACCCAGCCTCTATTTAAGCTGGAGTCACGTAGCGTCGCCCGTCACTCTGCTCGGATTAGTGTAGGGAGAGGCTGCAGCTGCTGTGAGGGAGAGATCAGGGAGAAATCTTATCAAGAACTGGTTTATGTACTCAGCGATCTACAGAAAAAGTGTTTTGTGGGTGCAGTGCACAATTTATTTAAGCCTGCCCTGAGCCAACTACTGCTGAAAACAAACCTTTTTTTCTTCAGTTAGTCAATATCAATACATGATCGGCAGCCATTTTATGCAACGATAGTGCACCAGCATAGGCTATCTGCAAGTCCAGAAATACAGCTTTGGCATACTGGGGTGAAAAAAACCTCTAATATACTGCACATCTGGGATTACACGTGCATAAGTCACTGTCACATTTAGGCCATAAATACAGCTTTGGCATACTGGGGTGAAAAAAGCCTCTAATATACTGCACATCTGGGATTACACGAGCATAAGTCACTGTCACATTTAGGACAGTAATACAGCTTTTTGATTAGGGTGAAAAAACCCTCTAATATACAGCACATCTAGACGTGCATAAGTCACTGTCACATTTAGGACAGAAATACAGCTTTTTGGTTAGGGTGAAAAAACCCTCTAATATACTGCACATCTGGGATTACACGTGCATAAGTCACTGTCACATTTAGGACTGAAATACTGCTTTTTGGTTAGGGTGAAAAAACCCTCTAATATACTGCAAATCTGGGATTACACGTGCATAAGTCACTGTCACATTTAGGCCATAAATACGGCATTGGCATGCTGGGGTGAAAAAAGCCTCTCATATACTGCACATCTGGGATTACATGTGCATAAGTCACTGTCACATTTAGGACAGAAATACAGCTTTTTGGTTAGGGAGAAAAAACCCTCTAATATACTGCACATCTGGGATTACACGTGCATAAGTCACTGTCACATTTAGGACTGAAATACAGCTTTTTGGTTAGGGTGAAAAAAACCTCTAATATACTGCACATCTGGGATTACACGTGCATAAGTCACGGTCACATTTAGGACAGAAATACAGCTTTGGCATACTGGGGTGAAAAAACACTCTAATATACTACACATCTGGGATTAGACAAGCATCAGTGACTGTCACATTTAGGCCAGAAATATGGCTTTTTGGTTACAGGAGTGAACAAACCCTCTGATATACTGCACATCTGGGATAAGATATGCATAAGTGAGTGTCATATTTAGGCCACAAATACCGCTGTCATATAGAGTTAAAAAAAAAATATAGAGTTCAATACCCTACATCAGGGTTTATATTGTTGGTTAATTATTTTTAACATACTTAACAACTTTTTACTTTGCTTTGTGAACGCTAACTATGAGGCAAACATCTAATAAGGGACTCGGTCATGGTGGTGGTGGAGCCTCTGGTGCAGGGAGAGGATGTGGCCGTTCTGCCACAGCTACACGTCCTACTGAACCTACTACCTCAGGTCCCAGTAGCCGCCAGAATCTACAGAGATATTTTGTCAGTCCTAATGCCATTCTAAGGATGGTAAGGCCTTAGCAAGTACAGGCGCTAGTCAATTTCTGTGGCCGACAGTGGATCCAGCATGTTCACATTATCTCCCACCCAGTCTTCTGCAGAAAGCGCACAGGTGGCGCCTGAAACCCATCAGTCTGTCACATCACCCCCGTGCATATCGGGGAACCTGTCTGAGCCTCAAGTCATGCAGCAGTCTCTTATGCTGTTTGAAGACTCTGCTGGCAGGGTTTCCCAAGGGCATCCACCTAGCCCTTCCCCAGGGGTGTGTGACAGTCCGTTATTTAGCTCTCCTTTCCAGAGGTGAAAAGGTAGGGGGATTAGTTAGATTATTTCGCACAAGGAGACCTCAGGAGACAGAAGTGCATTTCAACTGGCTTCCTGCCAGCTTTATTTCACAGGTTGCATTAAAACACAAAAACATAAACAGAACACCTAGCCTTGTCCAGGCTCTAACTAAACATTAGGTCCCTCTCTAGGACGTGGATGAGCTATCCTCAATCCACCCAAAATAAGTATGCTGTCTGAAAAGCAACCTGTGATACATGCAGTTTGCAAGCTCTGGACCTTCAGGGTCCCTCAGTGAGATGTGGCTTCTCTCACTCCCAGGAAGTTCTGAGCAAGTGTGTTGACAGCCCAGTTATCTAGCAACTCCCCAGGTGCAGCTCATCAGGACCCAGGATTAGTTTTTTTTAACCCTTTCCTAAATAACTTTCTTCAGCATATGCTAAGAACATGGGAGACACGTGTATATATACCCTCAATTACTTCACCTTGTGAGACACCACAGGTGGAAGACATAGAATGCACTGACGCACAACCACTTATGTTTCCTGATGAGGACATGGGAATACCACCTCAGCAAGTCTCTGATGATGACGAAACAAAGGTGCCAACTGCTGTGTCTTTCTGCAGTGTGCAGACCGAAAAGGAGGTCAAAGAGGAAGACTGGGTGGAAGACGATGCAGGGGACGATGAGGTCCTAGACCCCACATGGAATGAAGGTCGTGCAAATGACTTTCGGAGTTCGGAGGAAGAGGCATTGGTGAGACCGAGCCAACAGCGTAGCAAAAGCGGGAGCAGGGTGCAAAGCAGAGCAGCCGTCGTCAAAACAATTCGCCTGCTACTGGCCACCGTCAACAGGGACCGAGCACACCAAAGGCAGCTTCAAGGAGTTCCTTGGCATGGCACTTCTTCACACAATGTGCTGATGACAAGACCCGAGTGGTTTGCACGCTATGCCATCAGAGCCTGAAGCGAGGCATTAACGTTCTGAACCTTAGCACAACCTGCATGACCAGGCATCTACATGCGAGACACGGGCTGCAGTGGAGTAAGCACCTTCAAAACCAAGAAAGGGCTCAGGCCCCTCCTACTCCCTCTTCTGCTGCTGCCTCGGCCTCTTCCTCCGCCTCTGGAGGAATGTTGGCACCTGCCGCCCAGCAAACAGAGGATGTGCCACCAACAACACCACCTCCGTCACCAAGCATCTCCACCATGTCACACGGAAGCGTTCAGCTCTCCATCTCACAAACCTTTGAGAGAAAGCGTAAATTCCCACCTAGCCACCCTCGATCCCAGGCCCTGAATGCCAGCATTTCTAAACTGCTGGCCTTTGAAATGCTGTCATTCAGGCTGGTGGAGACGGACAGCTTCAAACAGGTCATGTCGCTTGCTGTCCCACAGTACGTCTTTCCCAGCCGCCACTACTTCTCCAGGAGAGCCTTGCCCTCCCTGCACAACCAAGTATCGGATAAAACCAAGTGTGCACTGTGCAACGCCATCTGTGGCAAGGTCCACCTAACCACAGATACGTGGACCAGTAAACATGGCCAGGGACACTATATCTCCCTAACTGCACACTGGGTAAATGTAGTGGCGGCTGGGCCCCAGGCGGAGAGCTGTTTGGCCCATGTCCTTCCGCCGCCAAGGATCGCAGGGCATCATTCTTTGCTTACTGTTGCCTCCTCTTCCTACTCGGCTTCCTCCTCCTCTTCTACTACCTCCTCATCCGGTCAGCAACAGACCTTCACCACCAACTTCAGCACAGCCAGGGGTAAACTTCAGAAGGTCGTTCTGAAACTGATGTGTTTGGGGGACAGGCTCCACACTGCGCAGGAGTTGTGGCCGGGTATAGAACAACAGACCGACGAGTGGTTGCTGCAAGTGGGACTTAAGCCCTGCCTGGTGGTGTGCGATAATGGGCGAAATCTCGTTGCAGCTCTGGGACTAGCCGGTTTGACGAACATCCCTTGCCTGGCGCATGTGCTGAATTTGGTGGTGCAGAAATTCATTCACAACTACCCCGACATGTCAGAGCTGCTGCATAAAGTGCGGGCCGTCTGTGCGCGCTTCCGGCGTTCTCATCCTGCCACCGCTCGGCTGTCTGCTCTACAGCGTAACTTCGGCCTTCCCGCTCATTGCCTCATATGCGACGTGCCCACCAGGTGGAACTCCACCTTGCACATGCTGGAGCGACTGTGCGAGCAGCAGCAGGCCATAGTTGAATTTCAGCTGCAGTACGCACGGGTGAGTCGCACTGCGGAACAGCACCATTTCACCACCGATGACTGGGCCTCCATGCGAGACCTGTGTGCCCTGTTGCACTGTTTTGAGTACTCCACCAACATGGCCAGTGGCGATGACGCCATTATCAGCGTTACAATACCACTTCTATGTCTCCTTGAGAAAACACTTAGGGCTATGATGGAAAAGAATGTGGCCCAGGACGAGGAGGAGGAAGAGGGGTCATCTCTAACACTTTCAGGCCAGTCTTTTAGAAGTGGCTCAAAGAGGATTTTTGCAATAGCAGAGGCCAGGTACAAATTTGGCCCACTACTCGAGGACAAGGAGGAGGATGAGGAGGAGGAAGAGGATGGGGATGAAGCATGTTCACAGTGGGGTGGCATCCAATGCAGGTTAAGCCCATCACTGGTGCATGGCTGGGGGGATACAGAGGATGCAGATAATACGCCTCCCACAGAGGACAGCTTGTCCTTACCTCTGGGCAGCCTGGCACACATGAGCGACTACATACCACATTTTAACGTGTGCTGACTACTGGGTGGCCACCCTGCTGGATCTCCGTTACAAAGACAATGTGCCGTCCTTAATTCCCTCACTGAAGCGTGATCGGAAGATGCGCGACTACAGGCGCACGCTGGTAGACGCGCTCCTGAGAGCACTCCCGACTGACGCCGGGGGACAAGTGGAAGCACAAGGCGAAGGCAGGGAAGGAGGAAGAGGTCGCCAACGCAGCTGTGTCAGCGCCAGCACCTCAGAAGGCAGGATTAGCATGGCCAACATGTGGAAAAGATTTGTCACCTCGCCGCAACAACCGGCCCCAACTGCTGATATGGAGCGTGTTAGCAGGAGGCAGCATTTGAACAACATGGTGAAACAGTACCTGTGCACACGACTACACGTACTGACTGATGGTTCTGCCCCATTCAACTTCTGGGTCTCCAAATTGTCCACATGGCCAGAGCTTGCCCTGTATGCCTTGGAGGTGCGGGCCTGCCCTGCAGCCAGTGTACTCTCTGAACGTGTATTTAGCACGGCAAGAGGCGTCATTACAGACAGACGCAGCCGCCTGTCCACAGCCAACGTGGACAAGCTCACGTTCATTAAAATGAACCAGGCTTGGATCCCACAAGACTTGTCTGTACCTTGTGCAGAATAGACATTTATACCACCATCAAACATACATTCTTGTACTCAAGTCAAGTGCAATGATTCTTTTTTTATTTTTATTTTTTATTTGTCCCAATATTTTGGGGGCTACCTACCCCAATAAAAAATATAAAAAAAACATTGTTGGCTACCTGTTCCTCCTCCATTGCTGCCTCCACCTACAACACCACATTCACCGCCTCCTCAACCTCCGACTTCTCTGAGTTGCAGGATAATAATTAGTAATTTTTAGTTATTTTATTTCATTTTAAGTTATTTCCCTATACACTTTTGTTTGCAGAGCAGTTGTCATGCTCTTAATCGCATTTTACTGCCTTTTAGATCCCTCTAGCCTTTTCAAGGACTATTTTAGAGCCATTTTAATTTAAAAAAAAGTGCTAATTTTTGTGCCCTAAATTGAAAGAATTCTTATTTTCAATTGTCGGGTGACATTTTACCATTTTTGGCGTATACAAACCCCTGCTGTGCCTGGGTGACAGGGGCCTAAATCTCTCAAAATCCTCTGTTGTATTGTTGGGTGACATGAACCCCCTTTTGCCGTGAATGAACCCCTGCTGTGCCTGGGTGACAGGGGCCTAAATCTCTCAAAATCCTCTGTTCTATTGATGGGTGACATGAACTCCCTTTTGCCGTGAATGAACCCGTGCTCTGCATTGCTGAAAGGGGCCTAAATCTCTCAAAATTCCTCTGTTGTATTGCTGGGTGACATGAACCCCCTTTTGCCGTGAATGAACCACTGCTCTGCATTGCTGAAAGGGGCCTAAATCTCTCAAAATCCTCTGTTCTATTGATGGGTGACATGAACTCCCTTTTGCCGTGAATGAACCCGTGCTCTGCATTGCTGACAGGGGCCTAAATCTCTCAAAATCCTCTGTTCTATTGCTGGGTGACATGAACCCCCTTTTGCTGTGAATGAACCCATGCTCTGCATTGCTGACAGGGGCCTAAATATCTAAAATTCCTCTGTTGTATTGCTGGGTGACATGAACCCCCTTTTGCCGTGAATGAGCCCCTGCTCTGCATTGCTGAAAGGGGCCTAAATCTCTCAAAATCCTCTGTTGTATTGCTGGGTGACATGAACCCCCTTTTGCTGTGAATGAACCCCTGCTCTGCATTGCTGACATGGGCCTAAATCTCTCAAAATCCTCTGTTCTATTGCTGGGTGACATGATCCCCCTTTTGCCGTGAATGAACCCCTGCTGTGCCTGGGTGACAGGGGCCTAAATCTCTCAAAATCCTCTGTTGTATTGCTGGGCGACATAAACCCCCTTTTGCAGTGAATTAACCCCTGCTCTGCATTGCTGAAAGAGGCCTAAATCTCTCAAAATCCTCTGTTGTATTGCTGGGTGACATGAACCCCCTTTTGCCGTGAATGAACCCCTGCTCTACATTGCTGACAGGGGCCTAAATCTCTCAAAATCCTCTGTTGTATTGCTGCGTGATATCATCCCCCTTTTGCCTTGAATGAACCCCTGCTGTGCCTGGGTGACAGGGGCCTAAATCTCTCAAAATCCTCTGTTGTATTGCTGGGTGACATGAACCCCCTTTTGCTGTGAATGAACCCCTGCTCTGCATTGCTGACAGGGAACTAAATTTAGTGAAAACATCTGTTACTGATCGGAAGATGCGCGACTACAAGCGCACGCTGATGATAGCATTCCCACCTGACAGCGGGAATACAGTGGAAGCATCCAGACTCAGGGTGAAGATCAGGGTGAAGATTCTGTTGACCAGACTCTTGATACTGAGACTGGACTTTGTGGAAGACAGGGTGGTGCTTAACTGACTGGAAGCATTATCTGCTGCAATCCAACCGACCACCTGGTTGCACTAGTCTGACTTCGAGAGTGGTGTCCTGCACCTCCCTGCAAACTGGGACATGAAGCTAGGTATCGTGGATGAGTGTGTTTCTTATGCTCTGCCAGGAGACACAGTTATACCGTGCCCAGGGCCACGGCCTCTGCGTGCACCAGCAGCAGCACGACCACTTCCCCGTCCCTTAGTGCTCGCCTTGCGCATGTTAAAAGGTATATATGCTTGAAAGTATGTCACACGTTAAACAGGAGGTATAGCGCAAGTAATGTCGCTGTCACCACCGCTTAATAAAAAATTACACTGAATGAATGTCACTGATATTTAGGATGCACAAACGTTATACAGGAGGTATAGCGCAAGTAATGTCGCTGTCACCAGCGGCTAATAAAAAATTACACTGAATTTATGTCACTGATATTTAGGATGGGAAAACGTTATACAGGAGATGTAGTGCAAGTATTGTCGTTGTTTCCAGCGGCTAATAAAAAATTACACTGAATTAATGTCACTGATATTTCGGATACGCAAACATTATACAGCAGATGTAGCGCAGGTAATGTAACTGTCCGCAGTGGACACCGTCTACAGAAAAAGTACACTGGATGTCACAGATATTTTTAGGCTGCGCACACGTTACACAGGAGATGTAGTGCAGATAATGTCGCTGTCACCAGTGGCGAAAAAAATTACACTGAATGTCAGTGATATTTTGGATGCGCTAACGTTATGCAGGAGATGTAGCGCAGGTAATGTAACTATCCGCAGCGGACACCGTCAACGGAAAAAGTACACTGGATGTCACAGATATTTTTTTGGCTGCGCACACGCTAGACAGGAGATGTAGAGCAGATAATGTCGCTGTCTCCAGCGGCCAAACAATTGCAAGCTAATTAGCGCAGGTTGCGCTACCAATATATATTGCTGCCAGATACAACTATAGTCCCTAAAAGGACTTTTGGGTCTCTAACAAGTTTTAGCAATTTAGTGCAGGTTGCAGTAAAAATATATATTGCTGCCACACACAATAGTCCTTAAATGGACTTTTGGGTCTATAATAAGTATAAAAACAAAAATTTTGCTATTTCAATCCCTACACTATCTCTCCCTGACTAATACTGAGCCGAACACGTGTCATCAGGTGCTATATAGCCCCCGATGATGAATTCCGGCCAGCCAATCATTGTAATGCCATCAGCGAACTTGGCTACGGTATTACAGTGAAGTGCAGTACTTAGCTGCATGTTTATTGGCTGCATAGCAGCCAACAAATGTGCGGGGAGGAGACTCGAGCGTCGAGCTCGAGCACATGCTCGCCCAACACTAATTGAAACAAGTGTGAACTTCCTCTTCTGGTCTGTTTTGTGGAAGCCAGTCTGCATCCCCAAACAGTAAAGTATAATTTTCATCATTATCAGCTGCTTCTTTTCCTTCTCAGAATCCTCTTCTTCCTTGTTCTTTGTTCTATCGTGAGACATTAATAACGGAAAGCGTGGCCATGAGAAAACTATTTGTGACCAGCAATTAGCTTGTGTGCAAGTTAAACTCCCAAATTGCCAAATTGCTGGTGGTGCTGTTTTTGCCATACCACTCAGTTGTGGTAAATAGAGTGCAGTTCCATGCCTTCACCAAAACTGATTTCTTTTCAAAAATTTAATTTTTCTATATGCCATTAGCAGCATTTTTTGCCATATCCCACCAGTCAGACTTTTGGCCCTGTGTCCGTAGCAGAACAGTTCTATGCCTTCATCAAAATGTAATTATTTTCGAAAATGTAATTTTATTACCTTTATTATCAGCTGCAGGTTTTGCAATATTCCATTGTCTGAGCTTTAGGCTAGGTGTCCATAGACGTTGAAAAGAAAAGTAGTAAGGGTATACGTCCCTAGACGTTGGTTACAATGAGAGCAAATATATGAAGGGATGTTAAAATAAGCAAAAAAATAAAGTTTTATTCAACGTAAAGTAGAAAAACGTATAGAGGTGAATGACCTAAATATATTTGTGTTGGGCCAAATAACGGTCCAGTAATACTCAATAGGGTGCACAGAAATCTGGTCAAAGTCCCCACTCAGTGTGTAGTATGGGGGAACCCTGTGAACACCCTGTAATTGATAAGGACCCAGATATTAAAATATACAAATCCCACCGCTACTAGTGATTGGATATAAACATCCAATGAGCTGGGTATATGCCACGGCACTAATTGTAAACTGGTGGGATTATACTAAACGGAATAGTATCACCACTGGGATTAACAGGTGTTCTCAGAGAGATGTGGTATCTCGCAAAGAGGAACCCAGTGGGGTAACATTTGCAGCGTTACCAAACTGTCCAGTACCTAGTCAGTCACTGGGCAGTTGTAGTCAGCAAGAGGGACGGCTGTGCACTATACCGCTCCTCAGATACCTGAGAACACCTGTTAATCCCAGTGGTGATACCATTCCATTTAGTACTAATCCCACCATCTTACAATTAGTGCAGTGGCATATACCCGGCTCATTGGATGTTTATATCAAATCACTAGTAGCGGTGGGATTTGTATATTTTAATTTCTGGGTCCTTATCAATTATAGGGTGTTCACAGGGTTATCCCATACTACACACTGAGTGGGGACTTTGACCAGATTTCTGTGCACCCTATTCAGTATTACTGGACCGTTATTTGGCCCAACACTAATATATTTAGGTCATTCACCTCTATACTTTTCTCTACTTTGAATAAAACTTTATTATTTTTTTGCTTATTTTAACGTCCCTTCATATATTTGCTCCCCTAGGTGTCCATAGAGGCACAGTTATGTGCTTTGCCCAAAATTGTACTCTTTTTAAAAATTGAATTCTTCAGTATGCTTTCAGTTGGACTTTTTGCCAGGGCAAGCATCCGTAAGAAGTGTCTCGTCATTATAGAAATGTGGCACCATTCTGTGCCTTCATCAAAGTGTAATTCTGCTGTATTATAGTTGTACTTTTGCCAAGGTGTCCTTTTTTTTTATTAATTTTTTTTAAATGTTTAAAATTATCTTGTTTTCTAAATTCCCTATTCCCCGACCCCATGGGTTTCTGGAGAGGCAGATGGGGACAGTGACTGGAACTGGCCCAGTTTGCGCTTATTGTACTGTCTTGTCTAGCCTCCAGTGTCACCTCACCAAGGCAGGTTGTCACCCAAATTTAATTCTGCTGTATGGCATTTCCGGCCAGCTATCTGTAATAATCCTTTTAGAAAGTCTCCTTTTAGAAGTCTCCCCCCCTTTACACAAATTGTGTTCTTCTCTATAGCAGTAGTACTTCTGGACAGCAGGCTATAAAAATTGTTTCATTTTAAAATATTGCAAAGTTCTACACCTACATTGTAATCTCTATAAAAGTAGCACTTCGGAACAGCTGTCCATTTTCCAAATTTCGTGCAGTTCCGTATCTTAACTGGTGCTGTATGATATTTGAACTTCTACCCAGCTGTTTAAAATTGTCTCATTTTCCAAATTACTGTGGCCTTTCTCTGACACATATCATGTTTCCTAACCCCTTTGACTCCTGAGCATCCAGACTAAAACAGTGACTGGAACTGGACCAGTTTGCTTTCACTGTACTGTCTTAGTGTCCTCAGAGAATGCTTTCAGAGCGGCAGGTGGTGCTGCCACAAACAAACAAAGTTATCCTCCACCAGTGTACAAAACATCACCTTTGTCAAAATGAATCAGGCACTGATCCATTAGGATTTTCGCACACCTCTGGCTGAAGTATATACCTGCCATTGCTGATGGTACCCAATCAGGCCACTGCCACTGTTTACATGCCTACCATTATGTTCTGTACTGTATGGCGCTGCTGCCATCACTGCTGCTACTATCTGCTTCTAATTCCATTACCCCAACTGTCACTACTATTACGCCTATACTACTATTACCCCAACATAGCCACACACATACATCTACTTATTGCAATATCTGTCCCATGTTGTGCTTCTACTGTTGGTGCTACTATTGCTGCCACCTTTCCACACCTTACCCTTTCCACATCCACACTGTACTGTTGTTTCTCCCAAATAAAAGGAAACATTTTCCAGGCTTGTTCAACTTTAGAACAAGCCATGTTTTTTTTCTGACAATTAATACTTGTATGTGTATAAATATGGGCAGGTATTCTGCCCCATTAAGGCATCATTTTGGATGCTTGTACAGGACAGGCCACTGTTTTTTATTAACATGTATGTGTATGTATAAATAGGGGCGATAAACTAAATTGTGTATCGCATTAAACACAAACAATACTATACAGATCAAATCTATCTCTGTTTTGGGAGATTCCCAAAGTCCAAATTCAATCCCGTATAGCATTTAATTCAGATCTCTCACTGTCAACCCCACCTTATCACCCACATCCCCCCTCCCCCCTCATGATGCTCATGTCGGTGGGCACCTCTCATCTCTCCCTCCCCATCTGCCCCCCCCCCCCCCCCCCCCCGGGCAACAGCAGTACTCATTGAGCACGTGCTACATATTCCTCAAACCTCTCTATCTTTGCCAGTAAGTTTTTCCATTCCGTGATGTTGGGTGCTCTCTTTGAGCCCCACTCTCTTGCAATAATAACCCTTGCCACCATGAGACCTCTTGTCCAGACACTTTTTTTCCCTAATTGGTATATTAAGTTTATATGGGAGGGATATTAGAGACTCTGCACTTAAAAAACGGAAAACCTCTCGCCAGTAGGATTGCATACTTGAGTAAGTCCATATCATATGCATATAGTCAGCAGCCTCTTGTCTACATTTCAAACATTTTGATTCTCGTTCTTTATAAATCTTACTTAACAATACTGGAGTCATATATATTCTATGTATAATATTAAAATAAATAATCCTAAAATTACCGGAGATCGTTGTCTTTTTATATTTTTATATATGTTCCCCCATTCTATTGTGTTTGGTCCTATATCATTTGCCCATTTTTCCTCGCTATTAAATTTTACGTTTTTTCCCAACCCCTTCCTTATTCTCATATATACTTGAGAAATAGTCACCCTGGTTGTCATGTGTTGATAACAAAAATCTATAAAATCGTGTTTTATTGTGATAAAATATTCCCTATTTTGTGTAGCTTTGAATGTGTGTTTTAATTGGTAATACCGGTATTGACTCATTGAGTCTATATTTATTCCAGGGCATAATTCTTTTAGTGCTTTTATTTCCCCGTTCTTGACTAACTGTGATACATAAATAATACAATATTTATGGTCAGTGATTAATTTAAATTCTGTAATGTTACTATTACACCAAAAAGGTGAGAGATATGAAGTGTTCAAAATTCCCAATATTCTTTTTATCTTCCCCCAGACCAAATCCACCATTCAACATATTTGCCATTTTTTCAAATTTTGTTTTTAATAAATACGGTCTCTATTATACTGAATACATTATATTTTGGGCCGTTAAAGTATTCCAAGTATTCTGTTATGTTGTTTCCCCCTGACTTTATCCACTGAACTTGGGAAGCTAAGTAATATCCCTGGAAAAAAGGGACCGATAGCCCTCCATCCTCTTCAGCTAACAAGAGATATTTTTGTTTTAGTTTTACCCTTTTTCTTCCCCAGATTAAGTCATTTAGCAGCCGTTCCAGATGGGTGAAGAAACGGTCCTTATACCCAGATATTCCATAGACTCCGTAGTTTTTAATACCCTAATTCCTAGGGAGTTCGGTGGGGTTTCCTGGTCCAGTGGTAGCAGTACTGATTTAGCCCAATTAATTTTATATCCCGAAATGTCACTAAACTTATTTATTAGTTCCACAAGATAAGACAGCTGAGATGTTGGGTTCTCCAGAAAGATCAAAATTGTCACAGGGCGCCAAAGGCGCACTTGGTCTCTCATCAGCCGCAGACCTGCTGCTTAGCTTCGGGAGCGAGGATCTGTGTTTGGCCTCGTTCCCAGGGCGGCTTTGCTAGCTGGGAGGCTCCCTGCTCCTAGGTCTGCCTTGAGCGCCGAGCTGATCACTCGGTGCTCGACTTGTCTGTCTGTTGGTCATGTGACGCTGGCCATGTCACATGACCCTCAGACCCCACTATAAATACAGGCAGCCTGCTGGCCACAGGTTGCCTGTTAATTCTAGGTTACTGGCTATTTGTTGGACTACTGAATACTCACCTGATCCTGTTCCCTGACAATCCTCTGCCTTCTCCTCCTGTACTGCACATCCCTCCTGGTATTGTGACCTCGGCTCCCACCTGAATACTCTTTGCGGACTCCTCTGGTACTTCTCTACTCTCCTGGTATTTGACCCCGGCTTCTCCTGACCATTCTTTGCTTAACCCTTTGTACTGCATAGCTCTCTTGGCTCTGACCCAGTCCGTTCACGTTCCGTATTTTGTCTTGTCTATCTTCCCTGCACATATCGTAAGTAAGGGACTGTCGTCCAGTTGTCCCCTGTCATCAGGACTCGTGAGGCAAGTAGGCAGGGCCAGGGGTGAGGGTGGAGCGCAGTGGTCACTATCCTTCCCCCTGTGTGTGTGTGGACATGACCGTTACAAAAATGTCATCTGCGTACATACTTATCTTATCAGAGGTCCCCTTCATACCAAAGCCGCTGATCCTTTCATCCGATCTAATTTTTGCAGCCCTGGATTCTATAAATTCGGCAAACAAAGGTGAAAGGGAACATCCCTGTCTTGTTCCTCTGTGCAGCTCTATTTGCTCAGACCATACTCCATTAATATTAATTTTGGCTTTGGGGTGATTGTATAGGATCTGTACCCACTTGATTAAATAATTAACGAGGTTCATCCTATGCATTACCTTCCAGAGGTATTCCCACTCCACCCTGTCAAACGCCTTCTCAGCATCTAATGACAGGATGGAGCGGGAACCACCCTCCTGCTCATCCTGCATATTTAGGAAAGCTCTACGTATGCTAGATTGTACCAATCTCTTGGGTATGAACCCGGTCTGATCTGGGTGGATTAACCTATCTATAACTCCCTTTAGTCTATTGGAAAATATTTTTGCACAGATTTTATAGTCTGTATTTAACAGAGATATCGGGCGGTACGCACCGATATCTCTTTCGTCCTTGTCCTTTTTTAGAATGAGTGTAATCACAGCTTCGGATAGAGACCTGTAATAACATTGGCAAAATTGTGTCTCCATATTGGCGATATATTTCAAACGGGAGCCCGTCGGTCCCCGGAGAAGAATTTCCCCGAATTGTCCTAACAGCCTGAAATATTTCCTTTAAGTCTATGGGTCGGTTTAGTATTTTACACTCCTGCTCTGTTAATTTAGGGAGGTTTGTATTCTCCAGAAACTTTTCAACATCTACATCCTGCTGATTTTTATTGTTTGCATATAAGGTTTTATAGTATTTGACGAACTCTCGCTCAATCTCCTCCCAGCACGTGGTAACCACTCCATTTTCTAATCTAATATTTTTTATTCTGTTGATATTTTTTGGGTTTTGGATCAGAAATGACAGAAGATTTCCAGGTTTCCCTGATTGAGAGAAATATTTAGCTCCTATAAATAAAACCCTATGTTGTGCTTTTTCAAATAAGTACAGCAGTAAATATGCAGGATGAGCAGGGGGGTGGTTCCCGCTCCATCCTGTCATTAGACGCTGAGAAGACGTTTGACAGGGTGGAGTGGGAATACCTCTGGAAGGTAATGCATAGGATGAACCTCGGTAATTATTTAATCAAGTGGGTACAGATCCTATACAATCACCCCAAAGCCAAAATTAATATTAATGGAGTATGGTCTGAGCAAATAGAGCTGCACAGAGGAACAAGACAGGGATGTTCCCTTTCACCTTTGTTTGCCGAATTTATAGAACTACTGGCTGCGAAAATTAGATCGGATGAAAGGATCAGCGGCTGTGGGCGGGGCTCAGGGCTTCATAACGCCCGCCGCCCTATCCTGGGTGCACGCGGGTGCCTGGGTGCATCATTTCCGGTTTGCAGTTCGCGGCACCTCGGATCAGGGCAAGCAGACGGGTCAGCGTGGTGGCGTGGACGCAACCAACCTCCCTCCTGTCTCCTCAAACGCCGGGATCCGGTAAGTATGAACGGCTGCAAGTATCCATGCTCCGGGTCTGCCTCGGCTCCCCCGCTCCTCCTGCCCGCTGCCGGCAGCACACAGGCCTCGCGCTCGTTTCCCGCTGCTTCTCTGTGGGCGGGACAAGCTTCAGCAGCCAGGGCGCCGGCGCTCCGGTGTGCTCTGGCCGACAGTTCAGCCAGTTGACACTCGGAGTCAGCTATAAGTACACATACGGCAATACCCTGAACAGATAAGACACTACTGACCATGGGCATCATATTACAAATCTGAACAAAAGAATCCATGACATAGCAGTGTGCCATGGTGGACATTGTCTATACAGAGGCTCATGTTCCTACCAGATCAGTAAACAACCTACCACCCATGTATGTGGATCACATGATGTGGCCGAGCTGCACCAAATCGGTTGACTTAGTTCACCAAAGAAGCCAACACATTTCTGTCCAACGTTTCGATGTGATCAGTTTGGTACATATTGTCCGGCTGCATGAACCCTGTGCAGATTTACGCTAAACTCAAACCTTTCAATATGGTAACACATCACACCAAGGTTTACACCTAGTCGGATGTACAAATGTGAAATGCTAGTTGAATGCCACCTGTGCATAAAGAGACCAGTTAACGGGTTAGGGGTACAGGCGCTCCCATACGGCATTACTGGGAGCGACCAGGATTATTTAATGTTGAAGGGGCTACTGGCCAGACCAGGTTCTAGACATATTAATCTTGGGGGGTCAGCCAGTCACTGGCAAGCCTTCTGGAACTGTGCAGGTGTAGCAGTAGGTTCTTGGATGTGCATGCAGGGGGGTCATATTCTGAGCGGCATGATGCAGAGAGCGGTGCACCAATGTGGCTGCCGTTCTCCTTTTTGGGCCTCGCTCTCTGACCCCCCTGTAGCGCCTGACTTCAGAGGGCTTTGCTGCAGCCACTGCGCCTTTCAGACCGGCTTTCCACCCCGGGGCAGTGGCTTAATTCACCCAATGTTTGATAGCCAGGGGACCCACAGGTCCAGGCGCTCCAAGCGGTTGTCAGGAAAACTACCAGGGCCCTGGGGGTCACCAGTGGAAAAAAAAAAAAAAAAAGGGATAGATTTCAGTTTTTTCTGCTTTCTCATGCTTGTCACTCTTGTTGTGCGGTCCATTGTTTCCTGATATGCTCAGGTCACGGTCCGTTCTCTCCTGTTACGCACGGGTACCTCTGTGTCTGACCTCGTGTACCTCTGCCTTTCTGGTCTTGTTTTTCGCCTGATGCGTTCAGGCCTGCTATCTGTTGTTATTCTGGTTCTGTCTCACGGCGTGACTTGTCCATTCACCTTGTTTGCACCAGGTGCGCCCTGGTCTTTTTATTCATCTGGATTTCCTCTGTCATTCTCTGGGTCTGTTGTCAGCTTAACGTATGTCTGCGTTCACGTTGGGTCCGCCTGGTATGCTCAGGCCATGTCTTGTCCACCCGTTACGCATGGGTGCTCATGTTTGACTATATGTTCCTTGTCTTTCCAGTCCGCATGTTTCACCTGATGCGCTTAGGCTGCTGTCTCTGGTCCAAGCTCCTGTCACGCTCCTGTCAAATCATGTTGTCTTCACCAGGTACGCCCTGGTCTCGTTCTGGTCATCCGGGTTCCCGGGCTTTTGTCATCCTAACGTATGTCGGCTGTTCGTACTGTGTTTGCCTGAAACGCTCAGGCCACGTCTTTTCTACCCATCACGCATGGGCACTCTCATGTCCACTCTATGTTCCTTGTTTACTAATTTGCATGTCTGCCGGATACGCTCAGGTCGCTGGGTTGGTCCGTCCAAATCTCTGTTCTGTTGTCGCGTTTTGTCAGTCAATGTTGTCCCCACCAGGTTTGCCCTGGTCCAGTTCTGTTTGTCTGATTCCACCGGTCAACCTCTGGGCTTCCGTCAGGTCACGCATGTCGGCCATGCGTGGGGTTCACCTGGAACGCTCTTGTAGCTTCTTTGTCCATCTGTTGGTCATATTATTATCAGGAGTAGTTGATACAGGTCGGTTCATGTCAGTGTGTATCCTCCTCGTCCGGTCCCCCCCCCCCCCCCAGCTCGTTCCTTTTGGGGGTCCGCTCAGTCTCCTCACTGTCCGTACGTCGGTTTGTCACCATCTCATGTGCCTGCCCGTACGCTCGTCCATCACTGATCCTCGGATCAGCAAGATCAGGAAGCATCAGCATCCTTCCACTGCGGTAACGGCCCGCCTCCTAAGTCATGTCTTCGTAGCTAGAATTATGTGATCTTTTTTCCAAGGTCTAAGTTACCTCACTAGGTTCGGTCAAGTATTTAGTTCTGGAACCAAGGTAAGTGGGTTTTTCTTATTCTCGATTCATGCATTTGCATATCCAGTTCACGGCAATGGTTGACATTTCTTTCAGGTTTACACCCTCAGGTTCCGCTCACTTAGCTTCTCCAGGCTCAGCTTCACCATGTCACATGGGTCCGACATCGAGGACACCATGTCAACCCTGGAGTCCGCAGCTTCTGAGCGGGCCAGTCACTCCTCGTACAGAAGCTGGACGATTCCCAAGTTGGTTTCGGAACTGAACAGACGGGGAATCCGTCACTCAGCTTCTGCCCACAAAGCCGAACTTTTTCATTTACTTTTTCCAGAACCATCCAGCGCACCAACCGAGCAAGTGTCCATGTCTACTATCCAGTTATCCCTAACTCATGCCACCATCAACAGCCTCTCAAGCTCCCTATCTGATATCAACACCAGACTTCAGGCGGTGGAGAGCAGGGATTCTATACCCACTCCGCCAGTCATACCCGTACCAGGCCCTTCTACCTCCCAACCTTCTTCTCCAGGTAGAGTCCCAGGCACGCCTGAGATCGCGCCATCATACTTCGTTCCGGAGTCCATCCGGAAAGATATTTTGACGTTAACCTAGCGGCCATACTCATTTCCACCCATGATACCGTTGAGATCCACCCATGATACCGTTGAGAACAAGACCATTGCCTGCGGCGATGTGTCAGTGGTTCTCAAATCCAAAGACGCTCGTCTCAACAAGAATTTGTGTTAGCTTTCAGCTTGTACCGGGATATTATATGTTCAGCCCAACCCAACAGGAGAGAGGAGTTAGACTCCTATTTGTATAGGGTCACGGAACTAGGCTACAAATATGGAGGCTTTGCCTTTTATGGTTACCACTGATCATTCTCGGCAAAGGCGGCCGCAGCACTCTTCCAGTTCCAGCATGTCACCAATTGGGCATCATTCGACATGGAACTTTTCTGCAGGCACTTTGCAGGTCTCAAAGCTCCAACCTGTGTGAACTGCCAGTCAGTCCTTCAGTCCTACATTCCTCCGACTGGTGCCCCAATTCAAACCTTTTTTCTCAAACTAAGCAGCAGCCCGGCCCCTCAAGGGCTCTTCACAGACATACAAAGTTGGAGGGGGCGCTCTCTCCCAGGAGCGGGCACCGCCTCCCTGTTGGGTGCCTCTTACAGTAGAAAGCACAAGAGTCCAAATAATTAGAGCACCTCTAGTTCAAACACAGATGTCTATCAGTACGTTCCACCATCCAGCTACACATTTCCCATAAATTAGGACCGTCAGCCTCTTCCTTTTTCTCGAGGAGTCTTCTCAAAACAATATCATACCCCAAACTTCCTCTTACCAGTCTAATGTTATTCCAGTCAAGGTGGGGGAGAGACACCAACGCAGAATCGAGGCTGGATCAGCACATCACCGGACTGAAGGAGGGGGCTGGCCTAGGTCCAAGGTGGAACGAAATGGAGCGAGGAGGAAGCGAAGATGTAGAGGCAGGGAGGAGAAGTACACCGGCATAAGACCACGAGGCCAGAGGTAGAGCGATGCCGTTAGGTCCACGCTGTCCGGTCGGCGTTCACATCGCCGAGGTCCGAGATCCAAGAGCCGGGCAGGGGGAGGGAGGTGGGTGTTGCCGCGACGTGTCTATGTACCTACGTCGCGCCGCATCGCCGCCACGAACTGGTGCTTTTGGAAGGTTTCTAATATGAAAAAAAAAGGATACCACAAGAGAATAAATAGTACAGCCCATTATAGTGCTGAAAAATGAATAGTAGGAGAATTGGATAGGACAAAAGTTGGTATCAGCCATGTGACCCTCAGATTTGTCATGTGACTTTAAGCATTTCGGTAACTATCCAGATATCTAACAGAAGAATAGCAGTGTATCGAGAAGCACTACATATGTATACAGTTTTTACAGCAATACTGTCTAGAAGAGCACCTCATCATGTCTGTCAGTGTAGAAGCACATTGCTCTTCCTGCCTCCCCTGTATGTGATGTGTTTGTCATTTTTTATTGTTAACTTTATTGAGAACATGATAACATTTCCTTGTGACGGGCAGCCATTTTCCAAATCACCTGGAAATAGACAGCCATGTAAAAACACAATGAAGTAGCTGTTTTAAAAAGCCACAATGGTTCCCACCATTATAACATAACATAGTACATAAGGCTGAAAAAAAAAATGTATCCATCCAGTTCGGCCTGTCATCCTGCAAGCTGATCCATAGGAAGGCAAAAAAAACAAAAAACTGTAAGGTAGAAGCCAATTTTCCCCACTCTAGGGGAATAAAAAATTCCTTCCCGACTCCAATCAGGCAATCAGAATAACTCCCTGGATCAACGACCCCTCTCTAGTAGCTATAGCCTGTAATATTATTACACTCCAGAAATACATCCAGGCCCCTCTTGAACTCTTTTAGTGAACTAACCATCACCACCTCCTCAGGCAGAGAGTTCCATAGTCTCACTGCTCTTACCATAAAGAATCCTCTTCTATGTTTGTGTACAATCCTTCCTTCCTCCAGACGCAGAGGATGTCCCCTCGTCACAGTCACAGTCCTGGGGATAAATAGATGATGAGAGCGATCTCTGTACTGACCCCTGATATATTTATACATACGGTAGTAATTAGATCTCCCCTCAGTCTTCTTTTTTCTAAAGTGCATAACCCTAATTTTGATAATCTTTCAGGGTACTTTAGTTGCCCTATTCCAGTTATTACTTTAGTTGCCCTCCTCTGGACCCTCTCCTGCTCTGCTATGTCTGCCTTGTTCACAGGAGCCCAGAACTGTACACAGTACTCCATGTGTGGTCTGACTATCGATTTGTAAAGTGGTAAGACTATGTTCTTATCACGGGCATCTATGCCCCTTTTGATGCAACCCATTATCTTATTGGCCTTGGCAGCAGCTGCCTGACACTGCTTTTCTGCAGCTTAGTTTGCTGTTTATTAAAATTGCTAGATCTATTTCCATGTCAGTGTTACCGAGTGTTTTACCATTTAGTATGTAGAGGTGACTTGCATTATTCCTTCCCATGTGCATAACTTTACATTTGTCTGTGTTAAACCTCATCTGCCACTTATCTGCCCAAGCCTCCAATCTATCCAGATCCCTTTGTAGTAGTATACTGTCCTCTTTAGTGTTAATTACTTTACACAGTTTAGTGTCATCTGCAAAAATTAATATTTTACTATGCAAGCCTTCTACAAGATCATTAATAAATATATTGAAGAGAATAGGGCCCAATACTGACCCCTGAGGTACCCCACTAGTGACAGTGACCCAATCTGAGTGTGTACCGTTAATAACCACCCTCTGTTTTCTATCACTAAGCCAGTTAATTACCCACATACAGACATTTTCTCCCAGTCCGAGCATTCTCATTTTTTATACTAACCTTTTATGTGGTACAGTGTCAAATGCTTTGGAGAAGTCCAGATATACGAAATCCATTGATACGCCGCTGTCAAGTCTAGAACTTACCTCCTCATAGAAACTGATTAAATTAGTTTGGCATGACCGATCCCTCATGAAGCCATGCTGATATTGCATTATTTGCTTATTTCCGTTGAGATGCTCTAAGATAGCATCTCTTAGAAAACCTTCAAACAGTTTACCCACAACAGATGTTAAACTTACCGGCCTATAGTTTCCAGGCTCTGTTTTTGGATCCTTTTTGAATATTGGCACCACATTTACTATGCAACAATCCTGTGGGACATTCCCTGTCAATATAGAGTCCGCAAATATCAGAAATAAGGGTCTGGCTATGACATTACTTAATTCTCATAGGATACGGGGGTGTATGCCATCCGGTCCTGGCGATTTGTCTATTTTAATCTTTTTAAATCACTGTTGTACTTCTTCCTGGGTCAGACAGGACACTTTTAATGGGGAATTTATTTTTACATTCAGCATTTCATCTGACAATTTATTTTCCTCAGTGAATACATTGGAAAAAAAAATATTTAACAGCTTTGCTTTCTCCTCGTTGCTCTCTGCGACTCCCCCCTCATTACTCTTTAACCTCTTACGGACACAGGGCATACCTGTACGCCCTGATGTCCTGGTACTTAAGGACACAGGGAGTACAGATAAGCCCTGTGTAGTTCCGATCACCGCCGTGCTGCGGGCGGTGATCGGGACTAGGTGCCTGCTCAAATCATTGAGCAGCCACCTTGGGCCCCCCGTGTCGGAGGTCACAGCAAACCGCAGGTCAATTCAGACCTGCGGTTTGCTGCGTTTCCAGGTTATTCGGGTCTCTGGTGACCCGATAACCCAGATTAGGACGGTGATCGGTGGTGTGATAATAGGTCATGCCACATCTCAGGATCGCTTCTGATTGGCTGGCTGGGCAGGTGGGTGGGCAGAGCGGCAAATTTGAATTGCCAGAGCTCCTCTCCCTGCTCATACATGTCCGTGGAGCGGGGAGAGAGAGGAGCTCCGGCTACAGTGTAAGTTTTTGTGCCATCAGGCACAAATCAGCATATTTGGGTGAGGTGGGGAGAGGTAGGGAAAGGTACTCAGCTGTGTGACCCTAGACCTCTGAGGGGTGCTGCAGCTTGCCCCCCCACCCCCACCCACACATTTTTGGGGCGCAAGTGTTCATCTTTTTTTCTTTTTTTTTTACACTTTTTGGGAATTTAAATTTTTTTGTTATTTTTTTTTTTCTGTTAGGTGTAGGGCAAAGTATGCGAACACCCGTCCCCAACACACACGCACACTGAATAAAGTTTTCCACGCATACACACACACACTCCTCTATGGCCCGCCCGACGTTCTCAGCCGAGGAGGCATACGCCCTGCTTGCCTCCAAATCCAAAAGCCCCGGTGAGGACGAGGATGACCCCCCTTTCCTCCTTGTCATGAGCCCCCAAGGTGGCTGAGACGCTGCCAGGCGGAGAAAGGGGAACGCCATGCTAGGGACCCTGTGGCCAACACTAGTACGAGCAGCTCTGGGGCTTGTACTAGTTTTCCGACCCACCAGATAAGTCCGCCTGAGCCCCCTACCGGTGAATTTGCATGGTGTACCCCAGAGGATTTTGAGCCCGTGATTCCTAAATTTGTTGACCAAGCAGGAATCCAGATTCCCACAGTGGGCTTCACTGAATATGACTATTTTAGTCTTTTTTCAGTAACCACTTTGTGAATCTGATGGTGGAGCAAATGAACTTGTATGCCCAACAGTTCATTGCTCAACACCCGGGCTCCTTTTTGGCTAGGTCCGATGGCTGGACTCTGGTCAGTGCAGTCGAGATGAGGACATTTTGGGGCCTCGTGCTGCACATGGGCCTAATCAAAAAACCCAATGTCAGGCATTACTGGAGTGGGGACGTCCTCTACCAGACCCCTTTACAGTACGGCCATGACACGTACCCGGTTTGAGGCCATTCAGAAATGCCTGCATTATGCAGATAATGCAGCATGTCCCCCCCTGAGGTGATCCTGCCTATGACCGCCTGTACAAAATCAGGCCGGTCATCCATCACTTCGGGGCCAAATTTTTGGAGGCCTATGTACCTGGAAGGGAGGTTGCGGTTGATAAGTCTTTCATTGCTTTCAAGGGGAGACTCATTTTCCGCCAGTATGTTCCCTCTAAGCGGGCGAGGTATGGCGTGAAGCTGTACAAACTTTGTGAGAGTACCTCAGGATACACTTACAAGTTTGTGTGTACGAGGGGCGAGATTCTCGTATTGAACCCCCAGAATGTCCCCCCACTCTGGGTTGTAGCGGGAAACTTGTGTGGGACCTTACGCACCCACTGCTAGATAGGGGTTACCACCTGTATGTGGATAACTTTTATACTAGTATCCCCTTGTTCCAGTCCCTCGCCGCCAGATCCACGTCCGCTTGTGGGACCGTGCGAAAAAATCAACGCGGCCTCCCTACCCACCCCCTCCAGGTACCTATCCCCAGGGGTGTTACCCGTGCCCTTACCGGTGGAAATCTGTTGCTGGTCAGATATAAGGACAAGAGGGATGTTCTTTTACTGTCCACAATTCATGGTAACGGCATCACCCCTGTCCCTGTGCGAGGTACCGCGGCAACGGTCCTCAAGCCCGATTGTATGTCAACTACAATCGGTATATGGGAGGAGTTGATCTCTCTAATCAAGTCCTCAAGCCAGGTATTGCCACGTCCATAAGAATCTGCTCTATAAAAATACCCCATGACCTAACCCCTCAGATGAACATGGTCAAAAAAAATTAATAAAAACGATATATTTTTGTCACCTTACATCACAAAAAGTGTAATAGCAAGCGATCAAAAAGTCATATGCCCCCCAAAATAGTGCCAATAAAACCGTCCTCTCATCCCGCAAAAAATAAGCCCTACCTAAGATAATCGACTAAAAACTTTAAAAAACTGACTATTAGACTATGGACATACTAAAATGTTATTTTTTTTTGTTTAAAAAAGGATAATATAGTATAAAACCTAAATACATTTAAAAAAGTATACATATTAGGTATTGCCACGTCCGTACGAATCTGCTCTATAAAAATACCTGAAGACCTAACCCCTCAGATGAACACGGTCAAACAAATAAAATAAAATGGTGCCAAAACAGCTATTTTTTGGCAAATTTTCCAGTAACAAAACAAGGGTTAACAGCCAAACAAAACTTAATATTTATTACCCTGATTCTTCAGCTTACAGAAACACCCCATATGTGGTCGTAAACTGCTGTATGACCAAATGGCCGTTCACAGAAGGAAAGGAACGCCATATGGTTTCTGGAAGGCAGATTTTGATGGCCTTTTTTTTGGCACCATGTCCCATTTGAATAACCCCATCTAAGAAACTACACCCTTCAAGGTATTCAAAACTGATTTTACAAACTTTATTAACTCTTTAGGTGTTCCTCAACAGTTTATGGCAAATGGAGATGAAATTTCAGAATTTCTATTTTTGGTAACCTTGCCTCACAAAAATGTAATATAGAGCAACCAAAAATCATATGTAGCCTAAAAATAGTCCCAAAAAAAACTGCCACCTTATCCTGTAGTTTCCAAAATGGGGTCACTTTTAAGAAGTTTCTACTCTAGGGGTGCATCAGGGGGGCTTCAAATGGGACATGGTGTAAATAAACCAGTCCAGCAAAATCTGCCTTCCAAAAACCACACGACTCTCCTTTCCCTCTACCGTGTGCCCGTACAATAGTTTACGACCACATATGGGGTGTTTCTACAAACTACAGAATAGGGCAATGAATATTGAGTTTTGTTTGGCTGTTAACCCTTGCTTTGTTACTGGAAAAAATTGATTAAAATGGAAAATTTGCCAAAGAATTGAAATTCTTAAATTTCATCTCCATTTGCCAATAACTCCTGTGGAACACCTAAAGGGTTAACAAAGTTTGTAAAATCCGTTTTTAATACCTTGAGGGGTGTAGTTTCTAGAATTGGGTCATTTTTGGGTGGTTTCTATTATGTAAGCCTCACAAAGTGACTTCAGACCTGAACTGGTCCTTGAAAAGTGGGTTTTTGAAAATTTCAGAAAAATTTCAAGATTTGCTTTTAAACTTCTAAGCCTTGTAACATCCCCAAAAAATAAAATGGCAGTCCCAATATGATCCAAACATGAACTAGACATATGGTGAATGTAAAGTAATAACTATTTTTGGAGGTATTACTATGTATTATAGAAGTAGAGAAATTGAAACTTGGAAATTTGCTAATTTGTAAAGTTTTTGGTAAATTTGGTATTTTTTTTATAAATAAAAATGATTTATTTTTTACTCCATTTTACCAGTGTCATGAAGTACAATATGTGACGAAAAAGCAATCTCAGAATGGCCTGGATAAGTAAAAGCGTTTTAAAGTTATTCACACATAAATTGACATTGACAGATTTGCAAAAAATGGCCTGGTCCTTAAGGTGAAAATGAGCCCGGTTTATAATGGGTTAAAGGGCCGACACCTTTAGATTTATACTTTTTAACATTTATATAATTGAAGAACATTTTATGGTTAGTTTTTCTCTCTTTGGCAATTAATCTCTCGGTCTCTAGTTTGGCCGCTTTTATTAGTTTTTTACATGTTCTATTTTTTTCCTGATAGTTTTTCAGTGCTTCCGTGCTACCCTCCTGTTTTAGTGATTTATATGCTTTCTTTTTGTCATTTATTGCTTTCTTTACAGTTCTATTTATCCACATTGGTTTCTTTTTGTTCCTTAACCTTTTATTCCAATACGGTATGTACCTCTCACAATGAGATTTTAGGATGCTTTTAAAGATATCTCATTTTGTGGCTGTATTTTTATTTTTGATGACTTTGTCCCAGTTAGTTAGGCCTATGGCCTCTCTTAGTTGGCTAAATTTAGCTTTTTTGAAGTTTGGTATTTTTGTTCCTCCCTGTAGAAACGCTCTTTTGAATAATAATTGGAAGGTTATTTCTTTATTGTCACTATTTCCCAGGTGTCCCCCAACCTGCACGTCTGTTGTTCTGTCAGGCATATTGGTTAATACTAAGTCCAGTATGGCCGTCCCTCTAGTCGGGTCTTGAACCAGTTGGGAGAGGTAATTGTTTTTGGTTATTGCCAAGAACCTGTTTCCTTTATGGGATGTACAGCTTTCAGTTTCCCAGTCTATATCTGGGTAGTTTAAGTCCCCCATAATAACCACCTCATTATGATTTGCTGCCTTGTCTATCTCATTTAGTAGTAGATTTTCTGTGGACTCTGGTATATTAGGTGGTTGTTATGCAAGCGGGTGTGGACCCACTGCGCCACTGACTGGGTATACTCCGGAGGGGCGTAACTAAGCAGCTACCTGGTATTCACTAGAGCCCCTGATGGTGGGGATAGGCTTGGGCCGTAGGGTAGCTGCCAGGTGCCACTCCAGAGTAGTCCCCAAGTCAGTGGCAGCTGACCAGGGGGTCAGAGTGCTCGGTGCAAGCACCAAGGGGACATACGAGGCCTGGAGGTACGGGTCAGGACAGGTCAGGGGCAGGCGGAAAACAGGCAAAGTCCAAAAACGAAGTCTGAGGTCAGAGGCAGGCGGCAGAAAGCAAAGTCAAGGAGAACAATAGCAGGATTCTGTAGACAGGAAGGCAGACAAGATAAACACATTTACACAGGGATTAGACAAGCTAGACACTGAGGTTGCTCAGGCAACTTCCTGTAGTAGGAAGTGCCTTTAAATACCTGCTGCAATCCAGCCATAGGCTGCTGAGACAGAGGGCGTGTGTGTGTTGCCTCTTAGGTGAAGAGAGACACACCCACGCAAGGTTCCACACTAATGTAAGTCTCCAGCAGGAAGGAAACTCTGGCATGAAACATATGTAGCAGAGTTAAGTTAGTTGCTGCCTGTGTTTGTCAGCTGGGCGACAGGAGGGAAAAGAGGGAGCCTGGCGCCCGTGCCTGCTGATAGGGGCAGCGGCGCCGTCACAGGCCGCTGGGCTAACAGTGGTTTATAGTGAGCAGTATTTTTTGTTGTTTTATTGCATTGAAATAGTTAAAAATGTGTTGTGAATTACTTGAGTTATTTTTTTTAAATCGTTGGATAATTACTTTAATGGAACTATGAAGAGTATATATGAATTTGATGGCCTTCACACAAATTTTCAAACAGTTTTAGAATTACAGATAAAATATTATTAATGACTACCAAAAAAAGTCATAGGACTTGAATACGACATGAATATTAAGAAATAATTTAAATTTAGGCAATTAAATAAACTGAAAAAAAATAAATATTCATTCCAGTCATACAATCATACAGAGAAAAGTGAAACTTCTTAAAACTTATGGCCCAGGAGGCCACAGCTTAGCTAACAAACATGTTTCATTTATTTTTTTATGTTGTCAACAGTCAAAACTTTATTTGATCCTGACCCTTTTCTTCTTTGTCTCCCTAGCTGCCCAAGGCCAATCAGGTTTATGTGCTTTGAATAAAAGGCGCATGGACTCAACTTTTATTTACTGCATTCACAACACTCAGACTTGCCGTGCAATGTCAAAATAAAAGAGTAAACAAAGGTCCCCCAATTCCCCTGATTGCATTAATCATTCAAATGACGTATTAGCATTCTTCAGGCTTTGCTGCTCTGCTTCCAAATTAACACCTCCAGGTTCCAGGGAATAGAAATTAACTGAATTATCTGGCAGCCCCAGATGTCCTGGCGTGTACATCCTCCTCGCTGGCTTAATATTCCTGCATAAAGATTCAGATTAGACATAAGAACTGCTAATGGTCAAGAGAAACCAATTCTAGGAATTGAGAAAGAGCCTTTTGACATGTATGGTGTGTAGTTTAGACATCCGTCATGTACAAGTGTACAAAGGCATTGTACACATTTGTTGTAAGTGTTAAATATTGATGTTTAGATGCGCCTGCAAAATATATAGATATATTTCTTTATAATTATCCTCGTGTTCCCTGCTGCTGGGGAATTTGCCAGACCATAACAACAACATTTTTTGGCACTGGAATGAACACCAAGGATGGAGGTCCTTTGCTGTATACCATGACTAAACAGTTTTTTAGATGGCTCCAAGGAAAATATTAGTAAATATCTTAAATTGGGTTCTTTGCACTTGACAAAATTTGAAACATTTTATCGTTTTTAGATATTTCAGATTAGATATAGGGGCAGCCGCATAGCCAACGATTCATCATCCCCAAATTAGAGTAAAGATACATCTCTACCTTCATTTCATGGCTTATCCTAGAGCAGGGGTCTCAAATTCAGCTGAATATTTGGGCCACACACAGAAAAAATTCAGGGAAAACATATAAATCAGCAGTAAAATAAATTGCATTTATGGTATAACCCCTGTAATATATGTACTGCAGTGCTGTTGATGAGGCACTACAATGTGACCTACAATGTACAGTACAGACCAAAAGTTTGGACACACCTTCTCATTCAAAGAGTTTTCTTTATTTTCATGACTATGAAGGCATCAAAACTATGAATTAACACATGTGGAATTATATACATAACAAACAAGTGTGAAACAACTGAAAATATGTCATATTCTAGGTTCTTCAAAGTAGCCACCTTTTGCTTTGATTACTGCTTTGCACACTCTTGGCATTCTCTTGATGAGCTTCAAGAGGTAGTCCCCTAATATGGTCTTCCAACAGTCTTGAAGGAGTTCCCAGAGATGCTTAGCACTTGTTGGCCCTTTTGCCTTCACTCTGTGGTCCAGCTCACCCCAAACCGTCTCGATTGGGTTCAGGTCCGGTGACTGTGGAGGCCAGGTCATCTGGCGCAGCACCCCATCACTCTCGTTCATGGTCAAATAGCCCTTACTTTCAAAGTTTTCCCAATTTTTCGGCTGACTGACTGACCTTCATTTCTTAAAGTAATGATGGCCACTCGTTTTTCTTTACTTAGCTGCTTTTTTCTTGCCATAATACAAATTCTAACAGTCTATTCAGTAGGACTATCAGCTGTGTATCCACCTGACTTCTCCTCAACGCCACTGATGGTCCCAACGCCATTTATAAGGCAAGAAATCCCACTTATTAAACCTGACAGGGCACACCTGTGAAGTGAAAACCATTTCAGGGGACTACCTCTTGAAGCTCATCAAGAGAATGCCAAGATTGTGCAAAGCAGTAATCAAAGCAAAAGGTGGCTACATTGAAGAACCTAGAATATGACATATTTTCAGTTGTTTCACACTTGTTTGTTATGTATATAATTCCACATGTGTTAATTCATAGTTTTGATGCCTTCAGTGTGAATCTACAATTTTCATAGTCATGAAAATAAAAAAAACTCTTTGAATGAGAAGGTGTGTCCAAACTTTTGGTCTGTACTGTATATATAGAGATTGGTGAATTGTACTCACAGCCCACACAGGATCCCCCCTCTTCTATGTCACAGGCATGTAATATCCACATATATCACATGTACATCACATAGATGTCTCACACTCACTGTACCTGAGCTTCAACTTAGCTGGCCATGCCCAGGAATGATGTCAAGGGCTCCCATAGTGGTGAGAGCAGTGGGATGAGAGAGATATCACTACTTTGAAGTAGATGAAACTGTCTGCTTTTGGTGACGGAGATATTGCTTAACAGCTGATTGCAAGAGTGTGGGGTTTCAGATCCCTGCAGATAAGCTACTGATGGCCTATCCTGAGCTAGGCCATCACCAGGGGCAGAATAGGAACTTAAAGGGGCCCTGGAAAAAAAAAACTAAAAGTGGCCCTGTGACGGATACCACGCCTCATGCCCGCTTGACGTCACCTACGTCGAGCTCACGAGGCGCAGTATGGTCACTTGTTACCAAAGCGTGACGTTACGCCCTCCAGAGGAGCAGGTAAGGTCAGCTTGGTACAGTTTGCTGTCTCTAAGCCACTCCTCCGGTGAGCCCTGCTGGACCGTGACCTGGTACAGCCGTCCCTGATCCCAGACTACCCGTTTGAGGTCTGAGTCCGAAGGAAGCTGTTCCGTTTGTTCCTTGAGAGCGTTCAGGCTGGCGTCAGCCACTAACGCTGCCTGAAACTCCTGACTGGACATGACCAGAATGGACGACACTGCCACGTCCCCTGTCAGGTACCAGAGACCTGTCTCCTGGCCTCCATCTGACTCGGCAGCTACTTGGTTGGAAGGGGGAAATCCATCAGACCCCTGAGGGTCCCCTAGGGCCCCAGCACTCCCACTGCGCGTGACAGCAGCTATGGCCGCTGCCACCGCTGGTAGTGCCTGCTTCCCCTCGGCTTCCGACCAAGTCGCCAGTCCAGACGGACTAACCTGGCGCTCTGACATCCCAGTGGCGGAGGAACCCTGCACTGAGGCTTCACCTGGCAGCCCTACTTCTCCTGGGACAGCCCTAACCTCATTTGCATCCTCCTTCCCCGCAGTTGTCTGTCCTCTGCTTGTCCCCTCAGTAGCCACACCTGAGGACAACAGGTTCCAGCAGGCTTGCTGGCCACACCCTGGGGCCTCAGCACAGCTGGCAGGAATGACCCCCTCCCCACTGAGGGGAGAGGTACACATTACATCCCCCACCCCAACATCCCCATTAACAGGCATATTATGAACATTCACAGTATCATCAGGGGTGGACATTACATCACATTCTGGGGAATCGGACCTCAGGGTGTCAGCGGCCACGTATTTAGACACAAGCCGCCAGCAAAACACTGGCGGGGATATTTGCAGATACCCCCACCTCCCTTACTCCTCGACTGGTGCCCCAGTCCAAATAAACCTTGGCGACGGGCAGCGCCGCTTCTACTCCTCCAATCCCGGAGACAGTAAGGGATCTCCCGGGCAGTAAATCATGGGGTTCCACCAGTTCAGGCCGTACCAGTGTCATCTCAGTGCCGGTGTCTCTAAGTCCCATGGCCACGCCATGGCCCATGGTGACTGGTTGAACATTGTCAAGGGACCTCCCACCACCCCCACCCACACACAACACAGTGGACGGTTTACGGGTCGGTGACTGGGACGGGTCCCTCGGGCACTGGGGACACGTGGCCTTGAAGTGTCCTGGCTGCTGACACAGGTGGCAAAGTTGGGGTACACCCACTGACGTGGAAAGTGTAGCAGGGGCCGGTGCCCACTTAGACCTAGGGGCAGGGGTAGCAGGTGCAGCGTGCGTATTACCCCCTCTCCAGCTGACAGGTTTCAGGCTCTCTGAAGTCCTGCTGTTGGTGTATTCATCAGCCAGGGCTGCGGTTGCAGAGGCCCCCTTTGGCTTCCGGTCCCCTGAGAAATGGCGTGAGGAATCTGACCCACTAGTCCTCTGGCAGCTGGTACTGATGGCAGGCAGTCTCAAATGCAAACAAAAATGTGTCCAGGTTCCCATCCTTGTCCAGTAGGGGAAAGTCCTCCACCCGCAGTTTGGGAATCTGGACCTCTGGAGTCTCACATCGGGCTGGGGAGGGCTGCTGGAATTGGAGCTTCAGCTGGAGCATTAGTAGCTGGTGCTCACGCTCTGCATGCTCACAACGTTCTGCAGCTGCTGCTTGCTCCCGCAGTTCTGCAGCCGCCATGAAGAGCTCAGAGGCTGCCTGGTCTCCGGCCTTGAGACGCTACAGGGAAGCTTGTAGGAGAGCAGCTGAGTCGGCTTGGCTAGGGGGATGGGCAGGTGGAGTGAGGCCCACCGTGGACCTCACCTCCGGCAACTGGCTCCTTGGGGAGCTTTCGTTGTGCTCCCCCTTGCCTTCCACCTCCTCTGGGCCCATTATCTGGATTGCGTCCTCCACACCACCATTCAAAGCATCGGCCATCTCCTTAGCTTTGCTCCTTGTGATACTGGCCGTCATTGCAACTGATGGTCACTGACACAGCCTGCAACCTGATGCACACACACCTTATTGTATTTGCACTCAGACTGTCTAGTGTTGAGCTGATCTTTAGACTCCAGTGGCAAAAGCTACTGCTGGTCATCTTTAGTGTCTGGGAGTATGGGTCTCACACTCACACACACTAGTATCTCGATCCCACTTTGCTGCCACCAATATGTGACGAATACCACGCCTCGTGCCCACTTGACATCACCTATGTCGAGCTCACGAGACGCAGTATGGTCACTTGTTACCGAAGCGTGACGTTACGCTCTCCAGAGGAGCAGGTAAGGTCAGCTTGGTACAGTTTACACAGACGCCTCCTGTTTACGCGGGCACAGAGAGGCAACAAGCTGAGATAGCCTTCTCAGCCCGGGAAATCTGGCAACAGCTTCTCGTTTGATATAAGCCCGGTCCGCTAACGGGATTATATAGGGTGAGAAACCAACCCGCGGTAGCTTATAACTAGGCCGAAACATGGATGTGGGGATTAGTGATCGAGATGCAAGATAGCACAAGATTAAATTATATATTTAATCGCCTTAAGGGCACATGACACAATATACACAGAGAATATAAACAGTAGTCTGAGGTTACAGATACAGGTGATATAGGTACAACAGGGTTAAGCAGAGCAGTTACCGGGTAGATGAAAGTTCCTTAGGGTGATAAGGGTGGAATAGTCCTTGGCTTTAGTCACGTGGGGGCAGTGATGTCAGCAGGTTCCCGGTCTCTCCAAACACATTGGCACGATGTGACCCCCTTCAGAAAAGACACCGCCCGCTGGCTTGCATGGGCTTATGACCTGTAGCTGGCCGCTCCCCACCTCTGGGAAGGGTTCACCCCTTCTTCTCTGGTGCTGGCAGCAAATGATCCATAAAACCCCTTAGGGCTCATAGCCCCAGACCAGGATGACGCAGGAAGATGGTTTGGGCCCAATTGATTTGCCTGGGTTCCGGTTACAACTAGAGTAAAATGCATGGTACTGTTATTTGGTTTCTGTGGGGAGATATGTATATCTCCCTCCTGGGCATCCTACCATCAAGCCAGGACCACGTGGATGTTCGGCTTTGCCCCAGGATCGCAAAAAGATAACTAACACATAATTATGCCTGGGATGGACGGACGATTCATAATTCCTCATAATTCCTTATGAAATGTAGGTGCCAACAGGTCTGGGAGGTATCATTGATCCTGGGCAAGGGCTGAGACCTCCTGCTGGGGGTTTTCCTGCAGGATTAGCTTGCCTCCAACCTGGCTGGTTGAGGTGTGACTTTATCCACCTGGGGCCTCCTTGAAGCCTGGACCCCTGGGGCTTCCTCCCTTGCTAGCTGACATCAGATGGCTGGGGGGTGAGAACTTATTTTGCATGTACACTGATGTGTGTACATGCCAAAAGGTGAATGAAATGACAATCAGGGCTGCCAATAAATGATAATCCATATTCCTCACAGGCCCCATGATGTAGGTGGTTCTAAATTGACAGAAGATGGGGCCAGCATAAGTAGGAAGGCTAGCAGTACTGTTGTTGAGCATGAAATAGAACCCCAACAGAACCAGATATTACAGCCCAGCATGAAATACTGCCAACCCAGCTGAAGTATTCAACTTTATCACCGTTCTGAGGACAGCAATACAGTTAATTGCAGGAGGGTACTTTCCGCCACTGGCCAGATGCATAAGTATCTGATGCACTTAGCATTAATTAAAGGGGTACTCCGGGCAGTTAATATTGATGACCTATCCTCGGTATAGATCACCAATATTGGATCGGCACCGTTGCTGATCAGATGTACGAGAGTTCGCATGCAATGTGCACAATCCGTCTCCATTCTCTTTTCCTGCTCTGTTGCTGCTTTGCCACAGACATAGCAGCAGCAGGAAGAGATATGGGAGACAGCAAGTGCACACTGCACGGGCCGTCTCCTCATTCAACTGATCAGGAGGGGTGCCTGGTGTAGGACCCCTGCGGATCTGATATTGATGGCCTATCCTGAGGATAGGCCATCAATATTAAAAGCCCGGAGAACCCCTTTAATGTTCAGAGTATCACATCACTATGTATTCGGCCAGTGGCAGAGAGGAGGCTTGTGCGGCTTGGGCATCAGCCCACCAGCCATCACTTAATAAAAAAAAAATTCTTTTTAAAAAAGGTGTATAAACAATGTTCTGTTAAGAGGCTGGTCCATATAGATTGGTAACATTTTTCAAACTTATTTTCTCTTCAAAAATTTTTCAAAATGGTGTGACATTTAATAGAAAATTAAAGTTTGGCGTAGAAGGCATCATTTAGCTGAACCTGGACTTGGACCATGTCAAATTATACCCATGGCAAAAATAGAAATTTTAATCTATATTGGTTTTGTTTTGTCCACACAAAAGGCCATGCGCAAAGCATTAACAATCAGCACTTATGATTCTACTCCATTAAATTTTTATCCTTTTTTATCCTTAAATTGTCCATAAAATATTCATATTATAGTCTATGGAAGATAGAAAATTGTAATTTATCTGGTCATTGGGTATTAATAGGCATTCATTTTTTTTACTAGTAATATAGCTTAAACAAATCAATGTGTCCACAATAAATCTCCTGTAGATTTGCATATGAATTGGGTTATTACGTCCCTTGTGCCTACATTGTAATGTTTGATAGTTTTTTCCATCAGGGTCACAGATATCTTTTTTAATACGAAGTCATCTTGAGCCATGAATAAGATGGTGGACAATAGCAGTGAAGCATTAACATAGAAAATACATGAAGATTACTGTATCAGTCCCAAATATGATTTACAAGTGAGAGACTTTAATCAATGTCTTGCTACTCACTTTGCTGGAGGTATAAATGTATAAAATACAGCAACTGAACAACAACCAATGAACATCAACATAGTAATACTATTAATAATAGTCATTGTTTGATGAAGAAGAGGATGCCTCGCCTCAAAGGCAGTGTCCTCTTGATGTTAGCGACACAGATGAATTCCCTGATGTTTAAGGAGTTATCCCATGAGTAATATGGAACCAGCCCTGTACCTCATAAGGATCCAGAGATCTTCACATTCATTGCTCCAAGTGCTCTTCTAGATTTTTCAAGCTGCCTGCTCAGTGGGGCATGCACTCTCGGAGGGTGTGTCCTTTCTGCTGCAGCGGGTGGCAGTTGGAGGATGGAACTGAGCATGTATGTCAACCTCAGGTGCCTTGACAAAAGAATTTAGAAAAATGGTAAACAGATGGTGCTATACAGATAGATTTAATAAAATAAAAAAAACTCAGTGGCTATACTAAATTAATAGTCACATGAAATTACAAAAGTGTTCAGATCCAGGTGCTGGTTTGAAAATGAATTTGTCATGGGACAACCCTTTTAAATAACTTCACATTCATAAAAAAAAAATCCCGTTTATGAAAAAAAGCTGACAAATTAAGATTTTATTAACTAGATGAAAATATTTTATAGGTATTATTAGTCATAGGTAGTGTTCAGCGAATCAAAGTTCACGAAGTGGACTTTGATCCCAATTTGAGAAAAAATTTGATTCTCCGCAAAGCCGAATTTCCTCATGCTTTGTGGTAACAAATAGATTTTCCCTGAAATGGTAAAAATTTAAAGAAATCATACTTACCTAATCCATTTGAGCACGAAGTGGCTGCCGTGGCCATCTTGCTTGAAACACTGCGTGAAATCTTGTGCGCAGTGATGTATGATCTCACCATGCAAGCCGACGTGAGAACATCACAGGATTTTCAAGCAAGATGGCTTTACTGGCCTCTTAGGCCTCTTTCACACGGGCGTTGCGGGAAAATGTGCGGGTGCGTTGCGGGAACACCCGCGATTTTTCTCGCGAGTGCAAAACATTGTAATGCGTTTTGCACTCGCGTGAGAAAAATCACGCATGTTTGGTACCCAAACCCGAACTTCTTCACAGAAGTTCGGGCTTGGGATCGGTGTTCTGTAGATTGTATTATTTCCCCTTATAACATGGTTATAAGGGAAAATAATAGCATTCTGAATACAGAATGCATAGTAAAATAGCGCTGGAGGGGTTAAAAATAAATAAATTTAACTCACCTTAATCCACTTGACCGCAGAGCCCGGCTTCTCCTTCTGTCTCCTTTCTTCAGGACCTGGGTAAAGGACCTGTGGTTACGTCACTCCGGTCATCACATGATCCATCACATGATTCATCACCATGGTAAAAGATCATGTGACGTACCATGTGATGACCGGAGTGACGTCATCAAAGGTCCTGTAACTGTACTTAATGCTCACCACAGGTCCTATTCAACAAAGGAGACAGAAGGAGATGCCGGGCTACGCGATCAAGTGGACTAAGGTGAGTTAAATTATTTTATTTATTTTTTTAACCCCTCCAGCGCTGTTTTACTATGCATTCTGTATTCAGAATGCTATTATTTTCCCTTATAACCATGTTATAAGGGAAAATAATAAAGATCGGGTCTCCATCCCGATCGTCTCCTAGCAACCGTGCGTGAAAATCGCACCGCATCCGCACTTGCTTGCGGATGCTTGCGATTTTCACGCAACCCCATTCACTTCTATGGGGCCTGCGTTGCGTGAAAAACGCAGAATATAGAGCATGCTGGGATTTTCACGCAACGCATAAGTGATGCGTGAAAATCACAGCTCATGTGAACAGCCCCATAGAAATGAATGGGTCGGTATTCAGTGCGGGTGCAATGCGTTCACCTCACGCATCGCATCCGCGCGGAATACTCGCCCGTGTGAAAGGGGCCTTAGTGATCAAATGGATGAGGTATGATTTAATTTGTATTTTTTTTCAAACAGTAAAGTGCTTTAATATGGATCTTAGATGGCTTGATCAGCGATGAACGTGACATCTGAGGGGTTCAATGACAGGGATGGCGCAATTGCCATTCCTGTCATTGCACCCGCTATTTACAAAGAATTGCACTTTTTAATAAAGTAATTTGTCACGAAGCAATTTTTTGATAACATTTGGCAAAGCAGCCAAATCAAATTTTAGCACAGGCTCCAGAATTTTTATTACATGGGAAATGCAAGTATTTACTAAAAAAAGACATGTCCGGAGAAGTGACAGGTCCTCTTTATAGGAGTTATGCCGCAAATAAATATTACATTTCTCTGTAGAGTGATGAAATATGGCTAGCCTACATAGTAGCAGGAATCGCTCCGCCACATGTCTGCAAGCAGATCCAAGCAGTCTGAGAGGACTAGTGAGCATGTGTGACCACATTAGGTGGACATTCTGAGAGGGAATCACATGAACACCATGACAGGAGCATTTTTTTAAATTATTATATTTAAAGTGAAAACGTGCTTTAGTAGATAAAATTTATATTTATTTGTGGAACAACCTTTCATATGAAAGTATCAATAATACTGAAAGCAATATACATGATATATTATAAGTACAACCTTTGTTAGTCTAGGTTCACACCACATTTGTCAATAGAGTTAAAGAATGGATGATTTTTTTCAAAACAACTGTATACAAAAAAAAATCCTTTTCCATAACAGTACAGGATACCTTACAGTTATTTACATTTGGGGCATCACTTTTCAAACATGACCATGTAACCTAATACCCAACTGTGAACCTAGCCTAGACCGATCTAGAAGATGAGCCATGATGTTCATAAGTGTGCAATTATGTCATTATACTAAACAGAAGTATCTCACCATAGAACTGAAAACCTGTAAAATATGATATAGTACTGGGTGGTAGATGGTTGGGGCAATGAGCCCAGGTTTAGGCTTTGTACTAGAGTCCATACCAGCAGCTTCACACTAAATCAATTTATGAAATAAACCCTTAAAGTCATAAAGTACAAATGTATCCACCCGTACCTTTCCTTGAATTTCACTAAGGCCCCTTAATCACATCACAACCACTGGGTGGCCACATATAGACAAATAGTGTAGGGGGAGCTTTACCAAACTGGTGTAAAGTAGAACTGGCTTAGTTGCCCATAGCCACAAATCAGATTCCACCTTTCATTTCCTAAAGGAGCTGTGCAAAATGAAAGGTGGAATCTGATTAGTTGCTACGGGCAACTAAGCCAGTTCTACTTTACAGCAGTTTGATAAATCTCCCCCTACAGAGCATAAACATCTCCAGACAGAATATTGGAAAATCAGTGAACCACTCAACATGTAGTGATATACTGTATCTAGCAAAGAGATATAGTAATTAATTCAAAAATTAAGTATGATTATTATGCAACATAGGATTTTGTTTCACCATTAACGTATAACTTTTTCTTAGAATTTTTCATGGATATAGTATATAACAAACTAAGTATAAACCTAAGCCCAAAAAATAAAAATTTTGTGCAAGAGTACATTTTTCATTTCAAAGCAGATTACAATATGTTAGACAAATAAAATCAAGTGTGAGCATTCTGGATCAGTTTCTTTTTTTGTCTTGCCTTTGTCTTTACTTTTTCTTCCTCTGGCATCTTGTAATGTAATGGAACAATAATATTAAAATTGGCTTTTTAAAATTTACCCAACACTTCTTTTGAAAACTAACAGCTTTGTTGTGGTAACAAATGAAGGTTTTTAAAGGATTGATGTAATTGTCCACAACAAAGCTTCACACTCCCTCGTGAATAACTCGGTCACTTGGGAGCTTCTGCCGGGCTGTAATTAGTAACTGTTCAAATAACTTTTAAACCAGAAGCCAAAGTTTCCTTAAAAGTGAGGTCACCAAAATTGCTTCTTTCAGACAAAGAAATTGTCTGTTCTGAAGGGCGTGCTTGTAGAAGAAAAAAACATTACATTCATAGCAATGTTTTCAATTATTATTGTTATGATGATTATTATTATTATTCATGAATGCAGAATTTTCTGATCTAGAAAAAAAATAAAAAATTCCCCACTTTAACAAATACAAATGAATTTAGGGGTTATGAACATGGTCACATTCCATCTCTGTACAACTACTGAGTTGTACGAAACCGTAATGTGGCACCCATAGGCTTCTATGAAGTGCGAAGATCCTTCCAAGAAAAAAAATATTGTGGCATGCTCTGTCAGATATTATACTATGTTGCTCTCCTCCCCTAGAAGCATTGCTCATAGTTTACTACATACTCCTAATATAGCATCTCAGTGGTACACGGAGTCTGGAGCTGTAGGATCTCCATTTACAGCCTTCTACACAAGTCAGCAAGTACAATATACACTTTATTGGTTCTGTGCCAGTTTTGGACCTTATTTAATTTATATGTAATTTATAAGGCTGTGTTACATGTAATGCACAGGCACCAACCGTGGGCCAGCCGCCTGCGGATTGCGAAACCCATTCACTTGAATGGGGTCCGTGATCCGTCCGTTTCCCAAAAAGATAGAACAAGTTCAATATTTTTGCGGAACGGAAGCACGGAACAGAACACCACGGAAGCACTCCGTAGTGCTTCCATGGGGTTCCGTTCCGTGCTTCTGCTCCGTTCAGCACTGCATCTCCGGATTTTCGAACCAATTCAAGTGAATGGGTCCGCATCCGTCATGCGGAATGCACAAGGCTGGTGCCCTGTGTATTTGCGGAACCGCCGTATGCGGCCCGCAATACGGCCATGGAACAAATACGTTCTTGGTAAAGAGGCCTTAGACACCCCTTTCACACGAGCGAGTATTCCGGGCGGGTACAATGCGTGATGGGAACGCATTGCATCCGCACAGAATCCGGATCCGTTCATTTCAATGGGGCTGTGTACATGAGCGTTGGTTTTCATGCATCACTTGTGCATTGCGTGCAGCATGTTCTATATTCTGCGATTTTCACACAACACTGGCCTCATAGAAGTGAATGGGGCTGCGCGAAAATCGTATTGCATCCACAAGCAAGTGCGGATGCGATGCGTTTTTCACAGATGGTTGCTAAGAGATGTTGTTTGTAAACATTCCATTTTTTTATCACACGCGTGCAAAACGCAATTAAATCGCATTGCACCTGCGCAATAAAAACTGAACAACTGAACGCGATCGCAAACAAAGCTGAATGGACTCGTCTGCAAAGCTGACACGCTCGTCTGCAAGTGGCCTTATACTGCCTCTTGAGTATCATACTTTAAAGGAGTTTATTGCAGCAACAAAAATGGCACACACCATTAGAAAATCTGCTGCATTTTTAAAAATATTTATCAAAGGGGTGAAAAGTAGAACTGGCTTAGTTGCCCATAGCAACCAATCAGATTTCACCTTTTATTTTCCAAAGGAGCTGTGAATAATGCATGGTGAAATCTGATTGGTTGCTATTGGCAACTTTGCCAGTTCTACTTTACACCAGTTTGATAAATGACCCCATAAGGCTCCATTCACACGTCCGCAAAATGTGTCCGCATCCTTTCCGCAATTTTGCGGAAAGGGTGCGGACCCATTCATTCTCTATGGGGACGGAATGTGCTGTCCGCATCGACATTTGCGGATCCGCACTTCCGCATCCGTGCTTCCGTTTCCGCAAAAAAATAGAACATGTCCTATTCTTGTCCGCAATTGCGGACAAGAACAGGCATATTCTATTATGTCGGCAATGTGCGGTCCGCAAAATGCGGAACACACATTGCTGCTTTCCGTGTTTTGCGGATCCGTGTCTCCGTGTATCCGCAAAACACATTGCGGACGTGTGAATGGAGCCTAAGGGGTTTAGCATTGTCTTGTTGAAATATGCAAGGCCTTCCCTGAAAGATAGTCTGGGGCATATGTTCTTCAAAGGCCCCTTTCACACGAGCATGACAGATTGGCTCCAGATGCATTCAGTGAAACTCGTAGCATTTTGCAAGCAAGTTCAGTCAGTTTTGTCTGCGATTGCGTTCAGTTGTTCAGTTTTTTTCTGCGCGGGTGCAATGCGTTTTGATGCGTTTTTCACGAGCGTGATAAAAAACGGAAGGTTTACAAACAACATCTCCTAGCAACCATCAGTGAAAAAACGCATTGCATCCGCACTTACTTTCACTTCTATCGGGCCAGGGCTGCGTGAAAAACGCAGAATATAGAACATGCTGCGATTTTCACGCAACGCAGAACTGATGCGTGAAAAAAATGCTCATGTACACAGACCCATTGAAATGAATGGGTCAGGATTCAGTGAGGGTGCTATGCTTTCACATCACGCATTGCACCCGCGTGGAAAACTTGTGTGAAAGAGGCCTAAAACTTCTATATACTGTTCAGCATTGAAAGCATCTTTCCAGATGTGTAAGCTGCGCACGCCATAGGCACTAACCCCATACCATCAGAGATGCAGGAACTGAGCACTGATAGTTAGCTGGATGGTCCCTCTCCTCTTGAGTGTACAAGTGTGGTTTCCAAAATAATTTCTAATTTGCATTCATCTGACCACAGAACAGTTTTCCATTTTGCCTCAGTCCATTTATATGAGCTTTGGCCCAGAGAAGACCGATGCGTTTCTGGATCGTGTTAGCATATGGGTTCACAGACAATGATTTCTGGAAGTGTTCCTGAGCCCATGCAGGGATTTCCAGTAAAGAATCATGCCTGTTTTAATGCAGGTCTATAGATTAGGAGCATTCAATTATGACCGTCGCCTTGTCCCTTGAGAACATGGATTTCTCCAGATTCTATGAATCTTTGATGACATTATGTACTGTAGATGGTGGAATATTCAAAGTCTTCACAATTTTACATTGAGGAACATTTTTCTGAAATTGTTCCACAATTTTTAGCAGTTTTTCACAGACAGGTAAACCTCTGCCTCTGTAACTAGAGATGAGTGAATTGAATCCCACAAAGTGGAATTTGATCTATATTTCAAGATAAATTCGAATTGATTTAAGCTGAAATAGTGTAAAAAACAAAAAAAAAATCATACTTCCATCCTCCATTTACTCACGACAGGCCGCCCGCCGCCATCTTGATTGAAGATCTCGGCCGAAATCCTGTGCATGGTGACACATGACATCACCACTCCGGCCGGCGTGATGACGTAATCTTGAGTCGCACGAGATTTCGCTCCAGATCTTCAAGCAAGTTGGCGGCCAGCCCGTCATTAGCCAATGGAGGAGGTAAGTATGATAAAAAAAAAATTCAGTAAATTTCACTCTGTTTTTACTCTCAGTGCCGCGATCATGTATGAACACAGCATCTGAGTAGAACAATGATGGGGAGCAGTGCAATCCCAGATCCCTGTGATTGCACCCGCTACTTACAAAAAATGCGCTTCATAACGAAGTAATTCGCCACAAAGCAAATTTTTTTGTAAGATTCGGCGAAGCAGCCGAATTGATTTTCCCAATACTTCGCTCATCTTTATGTCTAACATAATCTTTTTATACCCAGTCATGTGACTTGCAAATTGCTCCTCTAGCTGTTACTTTTCCGACCATTTGTTGCCCCTGTGCCAGCTTATTTGAGATGTGTTGCTGCCATCAAGTTCTATTTTTTTTATTTTTTTCATGAAATGGTAAAATGTCTTATTTTCAACATGAGAATAATTGAGAATAAAATATGGGCCTAGGAGATTTGCAAATCATTGCATTCTCCTTTTATTTAGATTTATTAGCATTTTACACAGCGTTCCAACTTTTTTGGAATTGTGGTTGTATGTATATTTTTGCAGCTGGCCACCAATATTGTCAGTAACAGTCATTCTCCCATTGAAGTGTACGAGGACAGATTAAGACGCAAAGGTTTCTGGTATATAAATTCCGTTATTTTCCGTTATAAGCATGTTATAGCGGAAAGCTATAACAGAATTTAAAATGCCTATGTAAAACCCCTCTAAACATCAGCTTATGAGGTTAATATGAGTCTTATGTCATGTTAAAATGTCCCCTGAAATTCTTGTATGACCTTATGGGGAGCATAATGCGTAAATAAAAAAAAATACATATTTATAAATAAAAAAGACAAAAAAAAAAAACAATCATAATGGAAAGGGTACACCATTTTAAGAAAGTATGTTAGCTGCATTTTGTCATGACACAAAAATAAAGTTCCGTATACCACCAAAAAAAAAGAAGAATTAAAAAAATTCTTGAATAACTGAACAAAAAAAAAGGTCATTGCTTTTTGAACGGCATGTGCTAAAATCCTTTAACTCTGCCTGGTCATGAATGGGGTGAAATGGATCAGTGTTGAGCTGGTTAGAGTCTAGGCAGAGCATGTACATGGCAAATAGATCCTGTGATCTCGCTATAGGCACATGGAGAAACATCCCATAGACTGACTACAAAAAGATTCATGGGGCGCCTTTGACCCTCAGATGCATATACTGTACATGTACAGTAGGAACAGTATCAAAATGTTATTATCAATATGGTTCTTTTAGTAACTTTGTATTAATGCTGCTCGGTACTTGCCCAACAAAGCACTAAGGTACTTACATTTTACATTCATACTCCGCACATTTACGTTCTACAAGATGCGTATTTCTCAGGTCAATATACAGCATATCTTTTCTTACACCCATGCTCTTCTTTTTCATATGATTACAGTATCATTAATGTAGAAATTATATATAACTAGTTTAAAATTAAATAATTGAGTAGTGCATGCAATATCAATAGCTGCTTTCATATAAAGCCCTGAAGGGACCACTGCTGTCACTTTAAAAAAAAAAAGGAAAAGCAGCGAGAATGCCAAACAGTCACAGTACTGCTCCCTTGGCATGATTAGATGCATGCCCGGGGTTCTATTTGCATATGATATTCAGGGCATGATTTTTTTATTGTTCTTAATCAGAGCCGAATGTCAACAAAATAAATGAAGTTGCTAGTTGAAGTGAAATTTTTATCACATCGGGGATGTGCTTTTTCTCCCATTTATAACAGCCCATATTGAGAGACGGAATTTTTTTTTTTGGAAATGTGGTAATCAATGAAAGAGCTCCATATGGCAGGGATCAAAGGTGTTACATAGTGTGTGGTTCTGCTTTATTGCCAGCCAGTACTGTTAATTGGACAACAAGATCAGAGGCAATATTAAAATCCAATTAAATTGATATGAACAGATTGCCAAGTGATGTACACTAATGTATAATTGAGTATCAAGCAAATGCAAAGTCCCCGTCTTCTGCTTCTACCTACTGAATAAATGATGGAGCCATAGAGGACAGAAACAAGTTTGTACATTAGCTCCACAGCTCTGGGCTTTCATTTATTACTTTCCGAGTTGATGTCTGTAGTTTTCCTTCTGACTCCATTAAAGGTACAGTTTATACACATTTACTGCGCGTCTGATTGTTTGTTAAGCAAGTAGGAGAAAAACGTACAGTATGTGAATGTAGAACATTATGAAAAAATGTGTGGAATTAAAATGTGCTAAAATTTACTAGTCTAAGGCCTCATGCACACAACCGTTTTTTTTAAGGTCCGCAAAAACAGGGTCCGTAGGTCCGTGATCCGTGTCCGTTTTTTCTTCCGTGGGTCTTCCTTGATTTTTGGAGGGTCCACAGACATGAAGAAAAAATCGTTTTGGTGTCCGCCTGGCCGTGCGGACCCAAACGGATCCGTCCTGACTTACAATGCAAGTCAATGGGGACGGATCCGTTTGACGTTGACACAATATGGTGCAATTGCAAACGGATCCGTCCCCCATTGACTTTCAATGTAAAGTCAGGAGTCCCTATTATACAATCGGATCGGAGTTTTCTCCAATCCGATGGTATATTTTAACTTGAAGCGTCCCCATCACCATGGGAACGCCTCTATGTTAGAATATACTGTCGGATATGAGTTACATTGTGAAACTCAGATCCGACAGTATATTCTAACACAGAGGCGTTCCCATGGTGATGGGGACGCTTCAGGTTAGAATATACTAAGAACTGTGTACATGACTGCCCCCTGTGATCCGCACAATTAAACCCTCAGGTGCCGCACCTGAGGGGGGTTAATTGTGCGTATCATAGTCCCCTGTAAGAGATCAGGGGCTGCCAGGCAGCAGGGGGAAGACCCCCCTCACCCCCCCTCCCTCTCTCTATTGTATTAATTTCAATGCTCCCGGGCATTGTACCCCTTAAATGCCGCGTTCATAGCTGATTGCGACATCTGATATAAATAACAGAGTGTAAAATATAAAAAAAATCATACTTACCTGATCCATTTGCTCATGACGGGCCTGCCACCACCATCTTACTTGAAGATCATCATGCCGGGGCGTGCGTTTTGATGTCATACGTCACCACGCACGGGATTGCGTGCAAGATCTTCAAGCAAGATGGGGGCGGCCATCAGCAGATGAGGTAAGTATGATTTTGTTTTTTGTTTTATACACTAATTCAGTTTGAATCAATTCACTACCACGAAGTACGAGGAAATTGGACTTCGCGGGGAATCAAATTTATCCTGAAATTCAGATAGAAATCCACTTCGTGGATTTTGATTCGCTCAACACTACACATGATTAAGAAATACATTAATTAAATGTAAAAACTTGAATGGGAAGCATTTTCGTTAATTGGGCAAACTGTTTTGATGCAATTATGGAAATATGTACGGTAACTGTTTTCAAATTCCCTTGAACAGGACCGTGGAAGTGCACCTAGGCACACATGCGCAGCATCTCCTGCCACCTTGTATCTGTGCTGGAGCAGTGGCCGTAACACCTGGAAATGAACAGTGTATAATGTGATGGAAAAATGAATCCAGCCATCAAAGGAGGCAATATGGACAATCACAATGCCTAATGCATGAATGCTAGCATGGTCAAAAATAAAACATATATAGACCAAAATCCCCAGGTTAAAGTGGTTGGCCGATCTCAGATGTCATCAATGTCAGGCAGGTGACATTTTTGCCTTGCAAAAGTATTCACCCCCCTTGACTTTTTTCGGATTTTGTTACATTACAGCCTTAAGTTCAATGTTTTGTAATCAGAATTTTATGTGATGGATCAGAACACAATAACAAGCAACTTTGACCTCTATCTGACAAATGTAAAAACTAAGCTAAAATAAGGAAGTAGAAGTAGACAAACATTCTTATTGCTTGCTAATGATAACTATTTGTAACTAAAAGTTTTACATGAGACCTAGGGCGGTTTCAGAGTGGCTCCATATTCATACATATTGCAGGATAATTATGCTTAAGATATGCTAATTAACATCACACATCACAACTACTTAAAGTGGAATTCAACAGATTTTTTTGAAAGTCCAAGATTATGTTTTCTAAAGCCCAAAATTAATTATATCGAAAGAATGCGGTTATTGTCTACCACAAGCACACAGAAAGGTCACCAACTTTCAGTAGTCTAGTAGCCTATTTAGCCAAAGCTTAATTAGAGTCATTTGTGCCATGTAATCGGCCTAAGCAAACACTGTGGGGAATTAACTAAGACTATGTTGATCTTAAGACAAAGTGTGCAAAGAATTAAAAGGGTTGTCCTCTTTTTTATATTTATGATCAGTAGAGATGAGTGATTCTCTCAACAGTAATGACCAATATAGGATCGGTGGTGGGGGAGGGTCAGCTGTTTGAAGAGACCGAAGAATTTGTATGAGCACTGCCTTCTCTTCACTGTTTACCTGCTTGCCGTTGCAACTGCAGGAGGAAGCAGGTGTAACTAAAACTCCGCCATCTCACTCACTTCAATGGGATGGCTCTGTCTTATTCCCTTGAACAGGAAGGGGCTGTCCTATTGAAGTGACTGGTACGCTATAGATGTGATTACACCCTCTCACTGCTGCAGTTGTGACGGCGAGCAGGTAAACAGTAAAGAGAAGGCAGCGCTGCGGTCTCATCAAACAAATGACCGGAGGGGGGGCCAGGAGTTGGCCCCTCACCGATCTGATATTGATGACCTATCCTGAGGACAGGGGCGTAGCTAAAGAAAGTGCAGAGGTAGCAGTCGCTACCAGGCCCAGGAGCCTGAGGGGGCCCAAAGACCCTTGTGCCGAAAAACCCATATTATAGAAAGTGCATGCTAGTCACCTCTGGCTGGAGGGAAGGTGTTAGGTCAAGAATTTTGCAAGGGGTGGCTGCCATTTAAATTTTTGCCTGCATGTGCTTCCCTGCCCCTGACCACAAAGCACTGAGGAGGGGGGCCCAAGCTAAACTATTGCACCAGAGCCCATAAGCCTTTAACTAAGCCACTGCCTGAGGATAAGTCATTAATAGTGATGAGCGGGAGGTGCCATATTTGATTTTGCGATATTTCACGAATATTCAATTGAATATTCGTCTTATATTCGTCGAAATCGAATATTCGTCATTATTCATTATTCTATTTATCGCGAATGATATGCGATTTAAATATTCGCGTATTGCATATTTTTTTTATAACTGTATAAGGCAACTTTACGATCGGTTGGCTATGGCTATTGGCTAATATGTGTATTTTACGAATATTTGCTATATTGCTATATATTCTTGTTTGAGAATATGACGAATATTCTAAAAAACGAAGTTATAGCAATATAACGAATATTCGTAAAATACACATATAGACTGCAATTTAGCTAATATAGTGCTATAATCTTTTTTTTTTATAGTCAAATTTTTTTGGCTCTTAACTTCAGATTTTGAAAAAATTTACACTATTAAAAAATATATACTATAGCACTATATTAGCTAAATTGCAGTCTATATGTGTATTTTAAGAATATTCGCTATATTGCTATAACTTAGATTTTTAGAATATTATGAATATTCTAAAATGAAGTTATAACAATATAGCGAATATATTCGTTATTTAGAATATTTGTCTTTTTTTTTTTTTTCAATCTGTACTGTTATTCCACTTTGGTATACTCCTCCCCGACAAGCGTCTCCGTCACCATGGGAACGTTTGTGGGTTAGAATATACCATCGGATCTGAGTTTTCACGATCTCAGGAAAAACTCAGATCCGATTGTATTTTCTAACCCACAGGCGTTCCCATGGTGACGGGGACGCTTGTCGGGGAGGAGTATGCGAACAACTGTACAGATTGGGGAAAAAAAAGGTGAATATTCAAAATAACGAATATATTCACTATATTGCTATATATTCGTTTTTTAAGAATATTCGTCATTTTTTTTCCATATGAAAACATGATTCCTTCCTGCTTAAGTTGCTTGTGGGCCAATGACTCATTGACCCACAAGAAAGAACCAGGGATAAATCATGTTTTCAGATGTTAAAAAATGACGAATATTCGATATAGCGAATATATAGCACTATATTCGAAATATTTGCGAATTAGCGAAGTTGCGATATTCACGATTATTATTCGCTATTCGAATATTCGCGCTCAACACTAGTCATTAATATAAAAATCTAATTTATGGGCCATGGGATATATTGTGATTGTCGCTATTGCCTCCTTTGCTGGCTTGATTCCCACTTTTATTACATTATACACTGCTCGTTTCCATGGTTATGACCACCCTATAATCCAGCAGCGGTGGCTGTATTTGCGTACTATAGGAAAAAGTGCCGAACTCTCTGGTGGCCGGGACCGTGGAAGTGCACATAGGCACACATGCGCAGCATCACCTGCCACCTTGTATCTGTGCTGGAGCAGTGGTCGTAACCACTGGAAATGAACAGTGTATAATGTGATGGAAAAATGAATCCAGCCATCAAAGGAGGCAATATGGACAATCACAATGCCCAATGCATAAATGCTAGCATGGTCAAAAATAAAACATATATAGACCAAAATCCCCAGGTTAAAGTGGTTGGCTGATCTCAGATGTCATCAATCTCAGGCAGGTGTGGGTCCCACAGGTATACAGTGCCTTGCAAAAGTATTCACCCCCCTTGACTTTTTTCGTATTTTGTTACATTACAGCCTTAAGTTCAATGTTTTGTTAATCAGAATTTTATGTGATGGATCAGTACACAATAGTCTAAGTTGGCGAAGTGAAATGAGAAAAATTTGTAAATAAAACTATTGTTTAGATATAGAAAACAGAAAATTGGCATGTGCGTATGTATTCACCCCCTTTGTTAGGAAGCCCATAAAAAGCTGTGGTGCAACCAATTACCTTCAGAAGTCACATAATTAGTGAAATGATGTCCACCTGTGTGCAATCTAAGTGTCACATGATCTGTCCTTACATATACACACCTTTTTTGAAAGGCCCCAGAAGCTGCAACACCTAAGCAAGAGGCATCACTAAGCAAACACTGCCATGAAGATCAAGGAACTCTCCAAACAAGTAAGGGACAATGTTGTTGAGAAGTACAAGTCAGGGTTAGGTTATAAAAAAATATCCAAATCTTTGATGATCCCCAGGAACACCATCAAATCTTTCATAACCAAATGGAAAGAACATGGCACAACAGCAAACCTGCCAAGAGACGGCCGCCCACCAAAACCCACGGATTGGGCAAGGAGGGCATTAATCATAGAGGCAGCACAGAGACCTAAGGTAACCCTGGAGGAGCTGCAGAGTTCCACAGCAGAGACTGGAGTATCTGTACATAGGACGACAATAAGGCGTACGCTCCATAGAGTTAGGCTTTATGGCAGAGTGGCCAGAAGAAAGCCATTTCTTTTAGCTAAAAACAAAAAGGCACGTTGTAAGTTTGCTAAAAGGCATGTGGGAGACTCCCAAAATGTATGGAGGAAGGTGCTCTGGTCTGATGAGAATAAAATTGACCTTTTTGGCCATCAAAGAAAACGCTATATCTGGCGCAAACCCAACACATCATATCACCCAAAGAACACAATCCCCACAGTGAAACATAGTGGTGGCAGCATCATGCTGTGGGGATGTTTTTCAGCAGCCGGGACTGGGAAAATGGTCAGAGTTGAAGGCAAAGAAGGATGGTGCTAAATACAGGGATATTCTTGAGCAAAACCTGTACCACTCTGTGCGTGATTTGAGGCTAGGACGGAGGTTCACCTTCCAGCAGGACAATGACCCCAAACACACTGCTAAAGCAACACTTTAGGGGAAACATGTAAATGTGTTGGAATGGCCTAGTCACAGCCCGGATCTCAATCCAATAGAAAATCTGTGGTCAGACTTAAAGATTGCTGTTCACAAGCGCAACCCATCCAACTTGAAGGAGCTGGAGCAGTTTTGCAAGGAGGAATAGGCAAAAATTCCAGTTGTAAGATGTGGCAAGCTCATAGAGACTTATCCAAAGCAACTTGGAGCTGTGATTGCTGCAAAAAGTGGCTCTACAAAGTATTGACTTTGGGGGGGGGGGGAATATTTATGCACATTGACTTTTTCTGTTGTTTTGTCCTATTTGTTGTTTGCTTCACAATAAAAAAAACACAAACATCTTCAAAATTGTGGACATGTTCTGTAAATTAAATGATGCAAATCCTCAAACAATCCATGTTAATTCCAGGTTGTGAGGCAACAAAATACGAAAAAAGTCAAGGGGGTGAATACTTTTGCAAGGCACTGTATATCTCCAGAATGGAGCAACCGAACTGAACAAAGAGCAGCCCTGCATGCCACCCTCTGTTCACTACTATGTGAGTTCTGAAAATAGCCAAGCGCTGGCTTGGCTATTTCTGATAGTCCCATAGGAGTGAATGAAGTGGTAGCCACTATCGCCTTCCGAAAATAGCCGAGGGTGCTTAGATGGCTACTTTTGGAACTCCCATGTCAATGGAGCGCATGCCACTAATGTGTGCTGTGCTTCACTTTGGGGACCGGCTTATGGAGAAAGAGACTGGTCCCAGAGGTGGGGCCTGCACCTATCTGACATTAATGGCATATCCTAGTGATATGCCATTAATGGCTGAGATGAGTCAACACTAGTGTTGAGCGAATCGAAGTACACAAAGTGGACTTCAATCCAAATTTTAGTATAAATTTAATTAGCCCCAAAGCCGAATTTCCTCAACAAAACAAATCATGCTTACTGTACCTGATCCATTTGCTTGTGACTGGCCGGCCGTCGCCATCTTGCGTCAAGATCTTGTTTGAAATCCCATGCGCGGTGATGATCTCATCACAGGCCGCGTGAGATTTCGAGCCAGATCTTCAAGCAAGATGGTGGCTGGCCCGTTGCGAGCAAATTGATCAGGTAAGTATAATTTATTTTTATTTATTTTTTATTTTTCACTCTGTAATCTATATCAGATGCCGCGATCATGTATGAATGTGGCATCTAGGGGGTAAAATGAAGGGAAGCTGTGCAATCACCGCTCCCTGTCGTTGCACCCACAACTTACAAAGAAATGCGCTTCGTGATGTAGTAATTAGTCACAAAGGAATTTTTTTGTAAAATTTGGTAAAGCAGTCGAATCGAATTTTTGAATAATTCGCTCATATCTAGTCAACACCTTTAGGTACCGTGAAATCAGATAAAAGTGTGAGCTCATATCTCTCAGTAAAATCACATTTTGATTGGCCTAATGCTCATTTGCTCATTTTACTAATGAAAATGCACAGATGTTTGAGAATACTGGGGTACAGCACCTTTGCTGTATTTTTTGTGAAAGGCAATTATATAAGTCGCAAGGTTTAAAATGAAAACACATTTAAAATAACCATCATTTTTCATTGTGGTTCCTACAATAATGGATATGTGACCCTCCAAAAAAACTTTTACTTGATTTTCTTTTTCCAGTTTAAATAATTTCAAGGTCAGGTTTTAAAGTCCAAATGTCTGTATTTTTCTTCTGTTTGTTATCGCTTGTCCATATATTCAAACACTTGTTATTTATTATTGTATTTGTAACACTCTTTTCAGCTATGCTTTGTAGTGCTGTTTGAGATCACTTTGAATTGAAATCCCAAAGCAGCTTTAAGTTGAATTTTGAATGCTCTGCCAATTCTGAAGCATTCACAGCATATTCAAAAGCGGAAAGCAATTATGCTTACAAAATGTTGGTATACAATTAAGTAATCTATGTGCCAAGAATGATATTGTTGGAGCATGACAACAGTTGTTTTTCATATGCTTTAAAATATGAGCATAATTCTGTTCTCAACATAGAAGCAGAAGATCCATTCTGAGAGTGAATACAGGCAAAAATAGTGACAATTTATTTGAAAACAGCCTCAAAAATGTGTTTCTTTAATGCTATATGAACAAAAATTTCTAAAAAAAAAAATTGTCATGTCAGGTTACTTTATGACACCAGGGAATTTGGAGAAGAGTCCTGACTTGAGCCTTGTGAGGGGGACATTCTGGATTAGGCATTGAGTACTATGCCAAATGCTATACTTGGAGGTTTTCTCTGACTGGTTCAGTCTCTGGCAATTACTTAAAGGTGGAGTTGTCTTTTCCAAACATTATATAGGGTAGCATTTTTTGGCAGGCGGCTATATAGGGGCAGACACTTAGTATGGGTCACTCTTTTGAAGGCTCTCTTAAGGGGCACTACAGTTGGCACTTGGGGATGTGGGTGCTGATGTGTCTTGAGCATAACGGTGACAAGTTGACTATCCACCTGCTGTCTGACTGACTGAATGGCCTGAATTGTGCCCTTGGCCGTAAACGTGGGTAGGCCTATAAGGGGGCATACCCAGAGGAGAACTGGTACAGAAAAGGGGGGGGGGTAGGGGGGCCCCTCCCACAATTACAGGCTGAAATCAACCTTAGCATTTGTGGTCGTGGCTGCGGAAATGGAACTTGAGCATAGCGGTGACAAGTTGACTATCCACCTGCTGTCTGGCTGACTGAATGGCCTGAATTTTGCCCTTGGATGTGGGTAGGCCTATAAGGGGGCAAAATAACACAATTTGGTTTACTTGGTTTATTGAACACAAAGAATTACAAAACTAGATTACAGAAAGCTTTAGAAATTTCATGATGCGGGTTAGGAATGTACCTGTTAAAGCATGACAATTGCCAGTGACCCATTTTACGAATGATATGGCAGGGCACGTTGTGTTTGGAAGCCGTCGAAGCAGCTCCGATGCGAAATGAGTGCCCTGAAATGGTTTTGGGGTTAACACCTAACGCTGAAGCTAAAATGCGGATATGGGATACGAACTGTGCTGTAGTGAGGATTTTGGCTTTGAATGGCAGTAACGGGGGGAGGAATTACTCAACGTTGCTAATAGATTATTTAGGACTTGAACAGGGCACCACTTATTCAAAGTTTGAAATTATTTGATTTGAACAGGGGGCCCGGTTTGAGATGTTTTAGTTAATGGCAGATATAGGATGTAATGATCATGATTCCATGCTAGTTGGCTTCTGGTTAAACCTTTTGGCTTTGGAAGAAAATCCGGTAAATACATAAAAACCTAGATACATAGCGGCCTTGATAACTGTGCTAGGTTGGAGCCCAGAAGGATTGACGTCTAGGGAATTAGAGAGTTTCCTGAACAGTTCCCCTGTAACTGGCTGTCTGCTTGGGGTGGGATTCCTGCTGCTTTTTTGAATACCTCTGAGAGTTGCCTTGATTGCATGGGAAGTGAAAATCGATCTACTGCCTGGATCTTTTAACATTGGATAATACTGTACCCCAGCCAAATATAATCTAACTGAATTGTAGGAAAGTTTGAGATGTTCGTCTTATCTGACCAGCCGGTCTTGTAAGTCCGTGTTAGCAGAAAGCGACTAGTGCTCTAGTCCATTTGTAAAGTCTGAAAAACTGGAGGGGGTAATCCCGTTTGCTCCGCTTCTGGCATAACCTGGAAAAAATTATGAAAATTAAATGGGATAAAGCATCGGCAGCTACATTCTGAATACCTTGGATATGTCTGCATGACACCTGAAAGTTATAACGCAAAGAGAGCCAGACTAATTTGCGAACAAAGGGCATGATGCAAGAAGACTTTGACCGCCCTTTGCTAATTATGTCCACCATTGCCTGATTGTCCGTGATGAAGATTACTGGTAAATTGGCCCGTTGCCTGCCCCAGACTTGAGCAGCGGCCACTATTGGGTAGATCTCTAGTAACGGGGAGGATCTGAGGTACTCTTTAAGCGAATAAACTTCAGGGGGCCAATGGCCTGCAAACCATTGGTTTCTGTATATGGCTGCAAAACCTCTGGAGGCCACTGCATCTGAGAAAAATGTTGGAGATGTGGAATTCCATTGGGGGACAAATAAAGATATCCCATTCCAACTGGCCAGGAAGGTATTCAACATTGCCAAGTCGGCCATAGCTTGGGAACCCAAGAATACAGGAGGGTCCTGCTCTGTGGCTGTCAGAAGCAGATCTAACAGTCTGGACATGAAAACCTTGTCTTGGAGCATGATTCTGGTTGCAAAATTTAACATACCTAAGAGAGATTGTAACTCCTGCTTTATGAGAACTCGGGAACCCACAAATTTGGAGATGATCTCCTTGATTTTAACGAGCTTCTCTTCTGGCAGTCTTGCCTCCATCCTGTGTCGAGGATTATGCCTAAAAAGGTTACTACCTCAGAGGGCCCTTCTATTGGATGGAGCTACCGAAATATTGAGATTTTCGAATAGTTGTAACAGGCTATTAAGTTTGCAGGGTTTGTCATCAGGTTGTTCTATCAAAAGAAAATCATCCAAATAGTGAATAACCATTGGGCATATGCAGTGGTTCACCAAAATCCAATGTAGGACCTGAGCGAACTGGTCGAATATCCAAGGGCTGCTCTTGGAACAAATGTTAATCGGTTAGCAAAGTAATAGAGGCCTTCCCATTTTATTGCATAACACTTCCAAATTTACCTGCTAACAGGATGAGTGATATGGCCTCTTGAATGGCCTCTTGAAGTGAGGAGTATTTCATGGAAAATTCTTCTAAGAGAATTAACGAGTTAAGGCTAGGAATGTCTGAACCAGGAGAAGCTGACAGATCATAGATAAAGCGTTTTTTATTAGAGAATTTTTTGGTAACAATACCAATGGGATTGACTCTCAAGTAGTCGAAGGGAACCGTGAAAAAAGGACCAATAAGAAAACCCTTTTCCACTTCTGACTGGATTAAAGAATCTACTGAACTGGTGTCGTTGACTGCCGACATTAGATTGGGACCTTCCCAGGTGGACTGAGGAAGGGCAACGAGACCCGTGTGAAAACTATTCGTGAAACTATCCAGCAAGAATTGGACGAAGCGAGGGCTAAGATGGTCCCGAAGCAGTAGCCCCAGCAGGTCAACGTTAACCCCACCTAGTCATTTATGCTTGGATGTTATTTGAGGGCAAGCCACTATGGGGTGAGCTCTAAAGCAAGAGGAACAGACATGGGAGTGCTCTGCATTGATTATAATTACATGAAGCTAAATTGTAATTATTGCAGACCTGACTATTACCTAAAAACACTATGGGGCGACCCAGTTTATCTGTGTTAATATTCTGCCTCTGTAGGAACTCTGAGGGATCGGAATAAGGTCGACTTATGGCCACTTGATGACTAACATTTGGGCACCACTCTGAGGATCGATTGGCAAGTGATACACGCTGGAGCTTTTAGCCCAGCGAAATGGCGGCAGAAAAGTTCCATGTCCAGGGACGCCCAATTGGTGACCCGGTGGAACTGAGCAAGACCTGCGGCTGCTTTTGCTGAAAAAGAACGATGATAATCGTAAAAAGCATACCCTCCATACTTGTACCCTAAGTCGGTGACCCTGTACATGTAAAGATCCAGTTCCTCTCTTCTCTCTGGGTGGGCAGAACAGATAATATCCCTAAATAGACTGAATGCCAATACAAACTCAGGGACAGATAATTTTTTGTTCAGACGGGCATCTCTGGACTTAAGAACTATGGAAACATTTTCGCAAGCAATCGTTTTGTTTTCCATTGTATCGTGTGTGGCTATAAGAATGGCAACTAGGTTAACGTCTTTCCCTTCTAATATATCTCTCTTAATGCCATCTGTGACGAAATTGGACGGAGCTACCTCCATCGTGTTGAGGACTCTACCTGGGAGGTTGATTGTGACGTGGAAGCGGCTGGGAGAGGAGGCGCGGATAAGCTGGCTGCCGAGCCTCTAGATTCCACCACCTGCAGCCTGTTCTGAATATCCGAGATTGAGGAAGTTAAGCAGTTTATTGTGGCATGCAGTTGTGTCAAGGATAATTGTATCGTTGACATAGACACCTGCTCCCTCATTGGGGAAGATGACTCGGAAATCAAGAGTCTATATAACTCCGCTTTGCAAGCGGAAGCTGGGTAATGGATGCCTCTTCTGTTTAGTTCAGCGATTAGCTTGGGAACCGTCCACCTTCTTAGAGACATATAACTTGCATGCTCAGATGCTGGGGTTTCTGGAATTGATGAGGCCTCGTCGATATCTGCCAGGTGTGACATGCTAAAACTGAAATAAATGAGTGTGAGGGACTACCATTAAGACAATCATCCCCCTGATTATGGAGGAACCTTAAACCCGTGTTTGTGACTAGAAGTTATTCTGCTGCAGGGTGTATAGTGGTCCGGTGAGAAGAGACGGAGTGAATGAAGTGTGGAAGACTGAAATGGAACCTGTGAAATTAGAACTTAGTAAAAGGAGGTTAGCTACCTGATCACGAAGCTGGCAAGCGATTCTTTGATTGATTGACCTTGAAGCTGGATTGTATCGCCGATACGAACCGCAATCAACTTGAATGAAAGCATTATAAATCAATTTTGGCCTGGGGAAAAAGTTGGAGTCGGGAGCACCCGACGGTCTAGACGTGTGACCCTGGCGACAGTTTGAAAAAACCATGAGCTAGAATGACGTGTATTGAAATGCGGCTGTCAGCTGAATACCAGGCAAGTTAGTGGTGATGAAGGAACCTGAAAGCCTTAAACCAGGAAATAGCTGTGCCCTAAGTCGGAGTATGAAAAAATTTACCAGCTCCTAGACGGACTGAAGCGAGACCAAAGAAACCGTGAATTGTGCAGATGAAGATAGGCGTTGAGTGGTGTGAGGGGTGAATGAAGATGAAGAATAAGGCCTGAATGGCGTAAACAGGTTAAACATGGATGAGCGTGCCCAGAGAAAAGTGGTTGGAGAATGTAAGATAAGAGATCGTGGCCTGAATAACGTAAACAGGCGGTGGACATAGAAAAGACGAATAACGTGGCCTGAGTTACGCAAACAGGCAGAAGACATGGTAAAAACAAACGTAGTCTGACTGACGTGAACAGGCTATGGACGACACAACTGCCTGAATAATGTAAACAGGCAGAAGATGAGAGAAAGACCAAACGTAGCCTGAATAACGTATACAGGCTAAGGAACAAACAGGCGGCCTGAAACGTAAACAGGCGGTAGAAAAGAAATGAAGTGTGGCCTGAGTAACACAAAAAGGCCAAATGTAATTTTTTTTTTAAGACATTTAGGGAGGAGCAGACAGGTAGGTAGATCAAGCGAAATTTGGTGAAACGCATGCTGAAACTGAGGAAGGTGCATAAATAACATACAAACCTTGAATGGTTAAAGATGGTTTACATGGCGTAAGTAGGCTCGGTATCTCTGTTAGAACTTGTAATAATCCTGGACATGCAACATGCGAAACCGGATATAATCAAGAACAAAAACGAAACAACATGTCCGCAAAAAGTAAATGACCACATAGTAAGGAATGAAATGCTGTAATAACTAAAACGAACCCTTCGGAAGGTGGGATGATGAACGCCAGTGCCCGCAGCGATTAATCCCCCGAAAAATAAGATGCATGTGGAATTTTGGCATTACGTTCTTTATTTGTATATTTGATATGTACATGGCATTTTTATATGTTGGTAAGGCTGATTAGTCAGCCTGCATTTGTGGGAGGGGCGGAGGCTCTTCATATACGAGCCACACCCTCACTTCCAGGCGTGTGTTCTCAGGTGCACAGCTGCTGCTGGGTGTCATTAGCAGACTAGCTTCTCTGGTGGTAGGAGTCTTTCTTTGCAGCATGGAGCTTGTTATTTGGCTCTCTGCTACCGTGGCATGCACGCGCCGTACTACGTAAGTAGGTTGTGCCGGGGCCGTCTCTCCTGGCCGGTCGGAACCGACTTTGCTAGCGAACGGGAGGCTTTGCCTCAGAATCTGCTACCTCAGGTTTGCTTGTTGGGCCTAAATACTTCTATTTTCTTTTCAACTTTGTTTGTTGGTAATGGGAGTTAGCTCCTATAAATCTTACAAGTTTCACTTTGTTTCGTTCGTCTCGTATGAAAAGTTACTTCAGCCGGTTTGCTGTAAAGAAAGTTACCCGGGCTGCACGTGACGTCATGTTTGGAGATCAGACGCAGCTGTTATTGTTTAGGCCTCTTGCTGTAGCTGTTCCTTGCGATGTGTCTCCCCCCCCTCCCCCCGCTACCACCATCTTTAGACTTCATGTATTTCACTGCTCCATGTACTTAAAAACCCTGCCGCACTTTCATGCTCTGCTGTTATCCTGAGCTGCATTTACACTTTCGGCTTTTATTTCATGTCTTATGCTGCATCCGCACGTCCTTACTGTCCTGTACTTTTCCACTCTTGGTTCGTATTCACTCAGATTGGTCTCGCATTCAAGCTGCGTTCACCTGTTGGCTGTTACATCTCATTCTGTCCCCAGCCGACAGTCGGATCCGTATTACACGTCTGTTATTACATGTTGTATACTCGGCTTACAGCCATAGCTGCTACTGTTACTCTGTTTTCATGCTCTGGACGCACCACCCTGGTGTTCCCACCTTGCTCCACTCACAACCAGAGCTGCGTTTATACCAAATTTCATGCTCTGCTTATACCCAAAGTTGTGTTCACACTTCTACTGCTACACCAGGTCGTATACCCCACTCACCAAAGCCGCTTTCCATGTCTGCTGCCACATCAAGTTAATATTCTGTTCACATCCAAAGCTGCGTCCGCATGTCTGCTTTCGCATGTTGTCCTATACTCCTTTCACTACTAGAGCTGCGTCCACGTGTCTGCTTTCGCATCACGTCAATACTCTGCTCACTTCCAGGTTGCATTTATATGTCTGCTTTATACCATGCTTTTCATGCGCTACCCATACTCAGAGCTGCGCCCATACCATGTTTTTTAGGTACCACTCGCATCCAAAGCTGCATTCAGCCATTTGTTGTTACATCATGTGTTGTACTCTGCTCCCACTCAAAGCTGCATTCTCCTGTTCATTGCTACGTCATGGTTTTGCTCAATCTCATTGGGGCAGTCTGCACCCACCGCTCTGGTACCTCTCTCCCGACAAACATAACTGCGTTCTTTTCAGGCTTACGTTCCCTTCCTCGGTGGTCTGTTACATTCCATAGGCCTACTTTCTGTTTTAATCCTGGTTCATATTCACTCAGACTGGTCTCCTTTTACTTCTGGTTCGTATTCACTCAGATTGGTCTCCTGCCCCAGTTCACCAAACAGCTCCTCAGCAGAGGTCAGTGGGCCAGTAAGTTTCCTGCTATGTTTTCACAAACCGTTTATTTGTTTGTCACGATAAGAGACTTCTCTTAGCGAACTTGCAATGCCTCAGGCTCTTGTTTTTTCTCCCATCTCTGTTTCAATTTCATGTTTACGTTTATGGTTCGCGGTGGTTAGTGTTTTATGTATGCACGTGCTTCGGATTACTAATGACTATATTTTAACGCCTGTTGGCAGTCATCTTCCTTAGGCCACCTTCTAGCCAATCTAATCATTCAAGTCGCTTCATATGCCATCAGGTCCGGCTTACGTTTTAATTACTTATCGTCATCCCTCTGTCTTCGGGGGCCCTATGACTGATCCGGCCTCATGGCTCCGGGGGCCCCATGACCGTTTTTTCATGTTCTGTTTGTTAGGGGTACAACATGGTTGTAGGCTGGTTAGTGTTTCCAGGTTTGCTGTTGGAGGGGGTCATGGTTATGCGAGTCCCCAAGGCATTCTGGTGCTGCATAAGTGGTTTATAAAAAATAATAATAATAAAATCATAAGAGGCTCGCACGAGTGGCTCTTCGCTTATAGGACCTCACGACTGGCATCGTCATTCGTAGTTCGCACGGTCATCTGATACTTGTTCCGCCATGAGGGGCTCTCACGCATGGCTCCCGCCATGAGGGGCTCTCACGCATGGCTCCCGCCATGAGGGGCTCTCACGCATGGCTCCCGCCATGAGTGGCTGTCACGCATGGCTCCCGCCATGAGTGGCTGTCACGCATGGCTCCTGCCATGGGGGGCTCTCACGCTTGGCTCCCGCCATGGGGGGCTCTCACGCTTGGCTTCCGCCATGGGGGGCTCTCACGCATGGCTCCCGCCATGAGGGGCTCTCACGCATGGCTCCCGCCATGGGGGGCTCTCACGCTTGGCTCCCGCCATGGGGGGCTCTCTCGCTTGGCTCCCGCCATGGGGGGCTCTCTCGCTTGGCTCCCGCCATGGGGGGCTCTCACGCATGGCTCCCGCCATGGGGGGCTCTCACGCATGGCTCCCGCCATGGGGGACTCTCACGCATGGCTCCCGCCATGGGGGTCTCTCACGCATGGCTCCCGCCATGGGGGTCTCTCACGCATGGCTCCCGCCATGGGGGTCTCTCACGCATGGCTCCCGCCATGGGGGACTCTCACGCATGGCTCCCGCCATGGGGGACTCTCACGCATGGCTCCCGCCATGGGGGACTCTCACGCATGGCTCCCGCCATGGGGGACTCTCACGCATGGCTCCCGCCATGGGGGACTCTCGCGCATGGCTCCCGCCATGGGGGACTCTCGCGCATGGCTCCCGCCATGGGGGACTCTCGCGCATGGCTCCCGCCATGGGGGACTCTCACGCATGGCTCCCGCCATGGGGGACTCTCACGCATGGCTCCCGCCATGGGGGACTCTCACGCATGGCTCTTGGCTTAGAGGATTTCACAATCGTCATCGACATTGGTAGGTCATACGGCCATCTGCTACTATTTTCCATGGCACACCTTTCAGAAGTTTTCTTTTGTTCATTTATATTTTACAGATTAGTACTTGCAGTTCATTTCAGCCTCATTTCATTAAGAAGCTTTACCCCATGTCTTTGTCTTTCTAGGTTATCGAGTCCCGGTTGATTACTAAACCCGTTGGGTTAAGCCCCAATCTTTTCCCCTGCCGTCCTTAATTCTAAGGTTCGCATCCTGGCGGCTGCCCGGCCCCATGGGCCCCTGGTGGTTGCTTCGGCCCCATGGCTTCAGGGGTCCGACCAATGGTTGTCTGTCCACCTGTGCACCTATGCTTTTGAATGACTCATATCTTTACCTGCTTGCCAGCTTATTTTATTCAGGTTTAATTTTACTTTGTCCGTTATTATCTCCATTTTCTGTCACGTTTCCCTTCGTCTTTTCAGGTCATGCAGTTGAACTCATATTGGGGTCACCTTCCACGTCGGTCAGGTCTCGTTCCTAACGATATTTCGCCTTGCATGTCATTCAGGCCACGTAGTTTATCTTAGGTATCGCCTGCCACATCGGTCAGGCTCATGGTTTAATTTAACCTGCACCTTTTATTCAGGTCCGATGACAGCTTCGGCCCCATGGCTTTGGGGGCCCGATGACAGCTTCGGCCCCATGGCTTCGGGGGCCCGGTGACAGCTTCGCCCCATGGCTTGGGGGGCCCGATGACAGCTTCGGCCCCATGGCTTGGGGGGCCCGATGACAGCTTCGGCCCCATGCCTTCGGGGGCCCGATGACAGCTTCGGCCCGATGACAGCTTCGGCCCGATGACAGCTTCGGCCCCATGGCTTCGGGGGCCCGATGACAGCTTCGGCCCGATGACAGCTTCGGCCCGATGACAGCTTCGGCCCCATGGCTTCGGGGGCCCGATGACAGCTTCGGCCCCATGGCTTCGGGGGCCCGATGACAGCTTCGGCCCCATGGCTTCGGGGGCCCGATGACAGCTTCGGCCCCATGGCTTCGGGGGCCCGATGACAGCTTCGGCCCCATGGCTTCGGGGGCCCGATGACAGCTTCGGCCCCATGGCTTCGGGGGCCCGATGACAGCTTCGGCCCCATGGCTTCGGGGGCCCGATGACAGCTTCGGCCCCATGGCTTCGGGGGCCCGATGACAGCTTCGGCCCCATGGCTTCGGGGGCCCGATGACAGCTTCGGCCCCATGGCTTCGGGGGCCCGATGACAGCTTCGGCCCCATGGCTTCGGGGGCCCGATGACAGCTTCGGCCCCATGGCTTCGGGGGCCCGATGACAGCTTCGGCCCCATGGCTTCGGGGGCCCGATGACAGCTTCGGCCCCATGGCTTCGGGGGCCCGATGACAGCTTCGGCCCCATGGCTTCGGGGGCCCGATGACAGCTTCGGCCCCATGGCTTCGGGGGCCCGATGACAGCTTCGGCCCCATGGCTTCGGGGGCCCGATGACAGCTTCGGCCCCATGGCTTCGGGGGCCCGATGACAGCTTCGGCCCCATGGCTTCGGGGGCCCGATGACAGCTTCGGCCCCATGGCTTCGGGGGCCCGATGACAGCTTCGGCCCCATGGCTTCGGGGGCCCGATGACAGCTTCGGCCCCATGGCTTCGGGGGCCCGATGACAGCTTCGGCCCCATGGCTTCGGGGGCCCGATGACAGCTTCGGCCCCATGGCTTCGGGGGCCCGATGACAGCTTCGGCCCCATGGCTTCGGGGGCCCGATGACAGCTTCGGCCCCATGGCTTCGGGGGCCCGATGACAGCTTCGGCCCCATGGCTTCGGGGGCCCGATGACAGCTTCGGCCCCATGGCTTCGGGGGCCCGATGACAGCTTCGGCCCCATGGCTTCGGGGGCCCGATGACAGCTTCGGCCCCATGGCTTCGGGGGCCCGATGACAGCTTCGGCCCCATGGCTTCGGGGGCCCGATGACTGTTTTTCAGTCCTGCTGGGCTGATTGCCTGGTTGGTTGTGCATCTGGGCTGATTTGGCCCCTATGTATCGCATACATACCTGCTTCCCTAATTTCCTAATAATCAACGTTGATTGCTCACTTTATGTTTTGACCACAAACTGGTCCGGTTCGCCCTACAGCATCATTGTCATGTCTTACGCAGATATTTAGTCTTTCTTTAATGGTTCATGCTTTCGTTCGGGTCCTGCCAGATGAAGAACAAGTAGGGCAATTTCCTCTAACATTTCAGTCTCTGATCGTAGTCGATCATATCTTGTCAACCAGGTCCCCGCGCAAAGTCTTTGCCTTTTTACCATGACCAGGAACTCATTTTTGTCGGTAGCTTCATTGCATTGCATTCCCTCACTCATGGGAGGGCATAGACAGAATCTTGTATATTATGGCTTCGTAGCTTCTTGCCGCACTAACCTCAGACTCCCTACAACCACGTTAAATCGGATTTTGGACAAGGTCCAGCATTTCCTCACGGTAGAAGTTTCAGATTGTAGGTCGGTCTTCACGTCTCAAACGCAAAATAATTCTCGGGCTCACAGTAGAACAACGCGCGGACCACGGCTAGCAGATAGCTGTTGTCTGGGGAACTATTCAAGGATTCTCTTCCTATCTTCATGGTTTCTTTTTGGCCCTCATTTCTAAATAGTCTAGGCAGTTAGGTTGCGGTCCCACGATCTCCTGAGGCTAGGGCATTGCCAGTACTCGCACTAGAGCCAAACTTTACAAGTTTCAGTTGGTTTTCATGATCCATTTCACAACGTATTCCCGGTCCTCCATTCCGCTTTGGGGCAGTATACGCAATATTGAGAATCATGTCTCTGGCCTTGTCATCCACAAGATGGGTTGTAGGTCTCCTACTGGTCTTGCCTCGTATACCCCGAATTTTCGCTCTAGATCCCTGACGCCTTGCAGTTGGCTTGGGGATTAGTTTGCACATGCCATTCGAATTCCTTTTCTACCCTACTTGGCTTGGTTTTTGCCCACTTATAGGCCTACCCACGATCGTGGCTCAGGGCACACAACAAGCCATTTAGTCAGGTCAGCTAAGACACGCCTAGCTGGGTTAGGTTGTTCCTGTTGTTTCTCTCCCTAGGGTTCTTCGGATACCTCTTGGCCGTAGCCATGACCACAAGTTGGTAAGGCTGATTAGTCAGCCTGCATTTGTGGGAGGGGCGGAGGCTCTTCATATACGAGCCACACCCTCACTTCCAGGCGTGTGTTCTCAGGTGCCCCACCCTCCCTCCCTTATCTTCTCATTTCCACAGGGTATGCCCACTTATAGGCCTACCCACGATCGTGGCTCAGGGCACACAACAAGCCATTTAGTCAGGTCAGCTAAGACACGCCTAGCTGGGTTAGGTTGTTCCTGTTGTTTCTCTCCCTAGGGTTCTTCGGATACCTCTTGGCCGTAGCCATGACCACAAATAAATATATATATATATATATATATTTATATATATATACGTATACCCCCTTTTTTTATTCCCTTTTTTTTTACTCCCTTTTTATTTTATTTTATAAACATTGTTATTATTAATGAATATGAAAACTGCAGAGCTGAAGCCTTGAGCAACATAAACTTCTGGCCCCCTGCTGGTGATAGGCAAGAACTAACAAATGTAACCTGAAGCCTGCTCCTACTCATGCACACGTGACCCGGAGCCAGGCAGGAATGAGACATGAGAGCAGCGCTTCTGCCGTCTTCGGCTTACCTGTGAGTGCTGCCAAAATGACTGATCCCCTCATACGGATTCGGACATAAACCCCCCGCACCAAGTAAGAGTTTGAACGAGGTAGCATCAGTTGAAAGCAGGGGGAGGGAGACTGGAGGTCCTTGAAAGAAAAGAACGGGATAGTAGGAGCGCCGAGAGCACAAACTCACCTAGGGGGACACCCAATAGTGAAGTAGCTAGGAGGAAGCTCTTCGACGGAAACAGCCCTCTGCATGACAGACGCCCGCCTGGATAGACAGTGCAGGTGAGAATTTATGGGGCCTTCGCCCCTCCCACAATTACAGGCTGAAATCAGCCTTAGCATTTGATATTGAATGCTGCATGTATCTTTCCTTGCTATCCAAAATTAAGATCCTGAACAGAGTCATTAGATTTAATTGTTACCTATGACATAGCTTGAAACTCTGAGGGCTGTATTAAACTGGCAGATAGTCTGCCAGATCATCGCTAACAAGCGTTCGTAGTAACGCTTGTTAGCGATGATCTGGCAGTGTAATACTGCTGCCGATTACCCGATGAATGTGTTTGAGCAAGATTTTTTAACTGGTTTAAAAAACATTGTTTGTTGGATTTTTCAGGATTTTTATAATTTTTTATTTTTTTCATGGGGCTGGAGCAAGTTTGTAATAACTGGAGAGTAGTGTTGATCGAGCACCAAAGTGCTTGTGTGCTCTGGCCGAACAAATCGGTATGCTTGTGTGTTCTACCGAGCACCCGACCACAATGGAAGTCAATGGGAAAACACCAGACACCCCCTGTTCGGAAGAGAAGAGGTGCCTGGTTCACAAAAAAAGGTTAGAAATTGATGGAAACCCCATCAGAATGGTTTGGAAACAGCATTAAGAGGATAGCTGAATGCGTCTTGGACTCCTATTATCTACGACATACAAAAGACAACCACACATCAATCTATCCATGAGACAGATAACAGGCTTAGTCAGCATACCTTACAATGGCAGCCTTGTGCACTATGAGACATTTCAAACCAGCTCTCATCTGACTAAGAGCCAGTAAGCCTCAAAGTTACTTCAGATCTGTTGGATGGTTTGGGTTGACCTGCGCACCTAGATCAATATCATTAGGGAGACAAAAAGTTTTCTGATTGTCCTAACATAATATTCAAAAACCTTTCTATACAGTTTTGCATTGTAAAAACTCATTTGCATAAACATGGGAATATGGGAAAGACATGCATTTGCATGAAAAATTTGCAATCTACACTACTCATGAACAGCACCATCTATTGATTTCATAGTCTTATGACAAGAGTAATAGGCTTGTCATAAGACTATAAAACCAATAGGTGGCGCTGTTCATGAGTAATGAACAGCGCCATCTATTGGTTTCATAGTCTTACGACAAGATTATTAATGTAGCCTTTTGCATGGAAAATTTGCGATAAAAATTTGCGATTAGAATATTTGCGATCTACACTACGTCATGAACAGCGCCATCTATTGGATTCAGAGTAAAACGAGTAAAAAAGGGCAATAATTGCCAACGGTTTTTGAAGAATGAATGACCTCACTCATTGAACTCCACACTGCTATTATTTTGAACATGCCCCTTTCATTTAGTGATTCAATTACACAGAATCAGCAGTATGCATGTCATGACCTTTGGGTCTGTTGGATTTCTATTACTCTACTACACCTGCTAGTAAATTATTCGCCATGTAGAAATATCATTTCTACCAAAAACAGTGATTGATCAGGTTAGTAAAGTCTGACTGCTATTATTTTGAACACAACTGTAGGTAGCAAAATGCATTGAAGGAGGGGGTTAATTTAAAGTATGCAATGTAAAGAGTACATACTGATGCAGCTGCACTGAGATCCTTTGCTATGCAATAGGTAGCAAAATGCATTGCAGGAGGGGGTTAATTTAAAAGTATGCAATATAAAGAGTACATACTGATGCAGATGCACTGAGCAGTAAATTATTTTCAAAGAGGGGTTGAATAAAGTTAGGAATAAAGTTTGCATAGATTGTGTGCTGTGTATATTGGGCCACCCGCGGTACTGCTATCCTGTACTCATATGATCATATGAGTACAGTACAGTAGTACTGCGGATAGTCCAACATGCTCCAGGACATATTGGGCAGCTCACGGTCCATATTTCTTGGGAGGCATACATAAAGATTTGTGGGTAAAAATATAAATTAAATGTCATTGCTCACTGATATTTTCTCTCTTCTTTGAGTCGCCTGATGCCCATGCAGTAGGGCACAGCTCCTGCCCAATCTCTCCCCATGACCGCTCCTTCCGGACATGGTCATGGTAACTGTCACTTCTTGTGTCCCATAGGGATGGGCACTACTGAATTAAAATAATCAGTTTTTCAACATCAAATCCTGACATACGGAAATCGCCGGACTGGAAAGGGGGAAGGGGGGCCCCTAAGGAATGATAGGATTGGCATAGCAGGGGGGTGGGTGGAGGCAGGAGGTCTGGATTGGTGGGTTTAAAGAGGAGGGGAGGGGCAAAAGGGTTAAATAGAGCAGGGGGGAAGAGGACGGTAGCCATTTTGGTTACCTGAAGAAGCTAGCTGGCCAGACCTGGTTGCTGTGATGGAGCAGTTGGAAGCGGCGATCCAGGAGTTGCGGGCGGCGGCAGCGGTTCACGGCTCGGCATGGGCCCAAGAACATGTTCGGATGCTGCTGATGGGGGAGGCTGAGGCTCCTGTCCTGCCTCAGCCACCTTTAATACGGCCGCGGCGGGCACGGCCGCAGGCTCGCTTTAGTCCATCGTCATTTCCCCCTCGGGCTCAGCGCCATGTCCGGAGCCCTTCACAGGACCCTTCACGTCGGGTGCCTCCGGTGCCAGCTTCTTCTAGGCCCGATGTGGAAGGAATCCACCTTGTAGGCGGAGGCCCAGGGTTGACCGGGCCCGGCCATCTCCTTCATCTAGTGTCAGTGGTGGGGGTTCGGGACCTGGTACGGCGGGGGCCTCCCTAACTCCTGGAAGGGGGGTGACCACCCGGCGTGGGAGGAACAGGCTGCAGTACGGGCTGCTCTGATGGAGGGAGAGATGAGCAGAAGGCCCTCCGATCGAAGTGTGAGTTGTAGCTCCGCCCACAGTGCCTCTGTTAACCCTAGCGTCCCTGGTCTGAGTCCGGCCAGAGGACAGGGAGAAGATGCAGCCTGATGGATCCTGCTCGTCCTGGAGGGAGCTGCCATACTTCTGGTCCCAGCTCTGCCAGGAGGCAGAGTGAAGATGAGGGCTCTGCCCCTCAGGATCCGGTCGGGGAGAGGTGCGTCGTCCCTGGTCCCAGCGTTTCCAGGAGACAGTATGAAGATGGCTTGGCTGCGGGATCCGAAGGTCTTCCTCAAATGATGGTTTGTCTGGAATCAGGAATCGCGGCTGATGGGGACACAGCACCCAGGCATCCAGGTGAGATTACTTGGGGACCGTTAGCTCAGGTCGTGCAGAGCATGGGGGCTGTGGGGGGTAGTGGGCCTCATGCGGATGTCAGCAGGTGTTTAGGGCAATTGTTGGGGGGTTTGGCAGGCTTGATGGCTAGCTGGGGAGTGGCGGGGGGATCCCCTTTACAGGCATGGGGTGTACAGGGTCCGTTGGGAGGTTTCGGGTTGGGGTGGGAGCCTCGGGGGGCGTTACCGCGCGTTGTGGTGTCAGTGCAGACGCAGGCGGGGGCTGAGGTAGAGGAGGAGACAGTGCAGGTGGACGATAAGGCAAAGTGAGAGGTGTATGTTTGTTTTGAGGGGCCTTTGGGGGCTCATTTGAAGGCAGAGGTTCGGGAGCAGATTTGGAGGGGGGAGTATGTAGAGATTTTTTCACTGCTCCCCCTGGAAAGGTTTAATTTGGATAGGGTGAGGAAGGACGAGGGTAAAAAAGAGGAGGAGGAGAAATGCCGGTTTAGGCTGATACCGCGGATGTTTGCCAACTGGTTGCAGGCGTTTACGATTTTGGCGAGTGTGATTTGGGAGAAGGCGCCGGAGAATTGTTCGGCGCTGTTTTGTTATCTTGATGTTATAGGCGAAGCGTATAGGGTTTACAGGGGGGTTGCCTGGTTGCGTTACGATGAACAATTACGGCAGCGGAAAGCGGTGCATCCAGAAATGAGGTGGGATCACAAGGATATTGCCTTGTGGCTGAAGGTGACGGCACCGGTTCCAACCCCAACCGTTGCAAACATTTGAAAAACACTGCCGAAAACTGAAAACGGGACAAATAGGATACTCCCGAAGACAGCTGACCGGACACATATCACATTCCGCAACGGAAAACAACACCACCCTACGACTCCGACCTTCCACATTGGTCTTTGATCTACGGATAACGAACTCCACCCTATCCGGAAACAAATCTACATCATCCCTCATCAGCCCACCCGGTCTACGCACCGACGGACAAACCAGTTCGCCCAAACGAAGTGCCCCAAAAAACGCCAACCAAAAAGGCAATCTAAATAAACGGACTTCCCCTCCGAATTACACACTCCCCTCAACTGACCCCCCAATTCCAACAATAACGCAAACTATACCGGCCTCCTGGTATCCTCCCCCGACCGCAATCTACACCAACCTTTTAACGCCTGCACAACCAGAAAGGACTTAGTAAAATCATACATCCTTCTCATTTTAAAACCGAAAGCCAGCCCGGCCATATAACTATTCATTTTACTAATCGACCAGCCCTCTTCCTTACAGTGACCCAAAAATATCAACAATGCCACCTCCAAATCCTCCGCCTTCGCAGATCAACACACCAAGCCTCCCAATGAAGCCAAGCTCTCAAATACCTAGCCCACGTACTGGGCGCCAACAACGCTTGAATGAGCCCAGTCACGGTTCCTCCAACAGATCCCACAGGCAAGCCAGACAAGGTAGGCCAGTAGCTTCTGCATCCGGGACCAACTGACGAAAACGATCCCACTGTGAACGAAAGAGGGCGTCAGCAATACAGTTCTCCACTCCCGGGACATGCACCGCCACCACCCAAGCATTGAGCGACACGCACTCCAACACCAAGCGCTGAAGAAGCCGTACCACTAAAGGCGAAGATGCCGACAAACCATTTATCGCCTGTACCACCCCCATGTTATGACAGTGAGAACGAATCTTCCTATTCCCGAAAACGTTCCCCCCACAACAACACCGCCACCACAATTGGGAAGAGCTCCAGTAACACCAAATTCCTAACCCAACCGCGCTCAAACCACCCCACCGGCCACTGCCCAGCACACCATTGACCACCGCAGAATGCACCAAAACCGTAACTGCCCGCCACGTCCGTAAACAGCTCAAAATCAAACAAATCTATCACCTCCTCCATAAATAACGAGCAACCGTTATACTTCTCCAGAAATGACGTCCACACCTTCAAGTCCACCTGCAATTCCTTCCCCAGCTGAACGTAGTGACGAGGCGAAACCACCCCCCGCGGTTGCCCTAGCCAGCCGTCTGAAAAACACCCTTCCCATGGGCATAACCCGGCAAGCGAAATTAAGTTTCCCCAGCAGTGATTAAAGCTCACGTAGTTGTAACTTCTTCTTTCTTTGGGCATTCTCCAGATCCCCTTTTTCAATCCTCTAATTTATCTACCGGCAATCTACACTCCATCCTTTCGGAATCAATCACAATCCCCAAGAAACTCAATACCGTTACCGGACCCACTGTTTTTTCCACCGCCAACGGAACCCCAAACCAATCAAAAGGCGAACGCAATGTTGCCAACAATAAGGAGCAAACCCGCGAACCCGGGGGGCCTATACACAAAAAATCATCCAGGTAGTGAATCAGAGATGCACAACCCGACGAGTCTATCACAGCCCATTCCAGAAACGAACTGAACGTTTCAAAATAGGCACACGACAAAGAACATCCCATGGGCAAACACCGATCCACAAAGAAACCCCCCTCCCAAAAACAGGCTAACAAATGGTGACAATCCGGATGCACCGGCAGTAACCTAAACGCTGCTTTAATATTCGTCTTAGCTAGGAGTGCACCCGCCCCAAAGCGCTTCACCCACGCGACCGCTGCATCAAATTACGTATATACCACCGAACAAAGTGCGGGGTCAATACCATCATTGACCGAAGAACCCTTTGGAAAAGACAGGTGATGAATAAGTCGAAACTTATTTACCTCCTTCTTGGGGACTACTCCCAGCAGTGACACTCGCAAATCCGCAAAAGGCGGCTCCTGAAACGGGCCCGCCATCCGACCCAACAACACTTCCTTATTTAGTTTATCCGTCACCACCTCCGGATGCTCCCTGGCCGAAAGCAAATTCTTTTTTAACAACACTACGCCCCCGGTATGAACGGAATCCTAAAACCCTCTGCAAACCCCGCCCCAAGCAATGCCGCCGCGTCCCTGTCCGAAAAACCTAGCGAGAAAAGGCGTCATCCTTCCCAGTCTGACCGGCGTCACCCCCTTTGCTATTAGCATCCCCTTTCTTCTTCCCGCCCCTAAAGCATCTTGCCGCTCCATGGTTCCCCCCACAACCCGAGCATTCGTGTTTAAATTTACATTTAACCCCAAATCGATAGTTTCCCTCATTAAAGGCAAAGCACAAGCCTCTTGCTGATGCCATTGCCATGCTGAAAGACCCCCCGATAATATTTTGCTTAATGTTGGCAGTGTTGTTCTTGCATTATTTTTCTCGTTTAAGGTGCAGCACCCGCCCTGGTGTGGATTTTGGGACATTCGTATGTTTTTTGGGGGACCGTCCGGGCAGCAGTTCGGCCGGACGGTCAGCAGCTGGGTTTTGACAGGGTATCGGTACTGGTAAGATGGATAGGGCGTAGGGGCATGATTTTGAGTGGGGTGCTGCCAGAGGTACATCGTTTTGTACGGATGGATAGGGCGCCTGATTTGTTGGTGATCCACGCGGGTGGAAACGATTTGGCGGCGAGGCCTATCAGGGAGCTAGTGAAAGATATAAAATGGGACATGTTGCGGTTGTGGTCATGGTTTTCTGGGTTGGTGACTGTGTGGTCGGACATAGTCCCGAGGCGAGTTTGGAGGGAGGCGAGGTCGTTGGAGGCGGTGAATAAGGCCCGGGTTAAAGTTAATCGGGCGGTTAGGCGCTTCATGGCGCGGAATGGGGCAGTGGTGGTCAGGCATAGGGATTTGGAGAACGGGGGTTGGAGCTTTCTGAAGAGCTGACGGGGTGCATCTGAACGCAGTGGGGGTGGATATGTGGAGCCTGGCGCTACAAGAGGGTATTGAGGTGGCCCTGAGGATGTGGAGGAACGCGCAGAGTTGAGGGGTCAAATCTGTGCATTGGTGGCGGTGGGGGGTCCTTGGAGTTGGTTACGGTGGAACTGGAAGACATTGGGAGGGCCCCACGATTGGGGCTGGACTCCTATGGTGGCCGAGCTGTTGTGGTGGATTGAGGGGGGCCATTCTGTGGTGCTTCCGAGCTGGGGGTAACGGCTGGAGGCAAAATGGCTCACCCTGGTTCGGCAACTAGGGGTTGTGGGGCTTCAAGGACCTCCCCCGTTAGGATGAGTCATTATTTGGAATTTTACGGTTTAAGTTATGTTTGTATTTATATTAATAAACGGCTGCTGTGGCCAATACATTCCAACAGGAGTCTTTTATGGGATGGTTGGGTGTATTGGTATAATGGGGTTGGCTGAATAGGAGTAAGCAGGTAATTGTAGAAGGGGCGAGCAAAATATAACCAATACCCCCATCATGATGCCTGAATACTGGTCCTGCTCTCCTGCAAACACAGCTTTCCCAGGAACAGACTCACATGTCACAGGGGGCTTTATTTTTTTTCTATTTCCTTGAAACGGATCCGCAATTGCGGTTGACATGCGGATGACATATTTATGCATTCTGTATGTCATCCGCATTTTTGCGGATCCATTAACTACAATGGGACCACGGACCGCATTTTGCGGACAAACGTAGGACAAGCTCTATCTTTTTTGCGGATCTGCACAACGGAACAGAACGGAACAATGAATGCAGACAGCACACGGAGTGCTGTCCACATTTTTTGCGGGGCCATTGAAATGAATGGGTCCGCATTCCGTTCCGCAAATTTGCGGAAAGGATGCTGATTAAAACATACGGACGTGTGAATGGACCCTTATCCTGCTCATGTTCCTTGTCATCTTTTGAGGTCAATTTGATTTGGACAGAGCTGTGATCTGTGTCTACAGTTTAGCTACAGTGCCTACAGGGAGTCTAAGGTAGTCTTAAACACACCTCCTATCTTATCATTGGTTCAGACTGCTGCTTTCTCCCTCCCCCTGCAGCTTTGCCTCTTCAGATTGGCTGCTGCGTATAAAAACAAGTTTACCACAAGATCACCAAAAAGTCATTCCACGGAAAGCTGATTTGCAAGATAAAAATAGAAAATGACTATAAAAAACAGATGACTTCCACACAGTTAAGAAAAATAAGATCGTCAGATAATTGTCACACATATATTGAGAAAAAGGAGCTTTTGTAAAGGGGAGCCTGGTGGGTTGCTTTAAAAATGCCACATAGAGCCTACTGCCAGGGTAGAGAATGAGAATGATATGCAGTTCCAAAATGCAGCGGCAGGTGCTATGATGTATGTATAGACTGGTGGTGGCCAGTTGGTGGAGGTTTCCATGGGCCTCCAGGGAAATTACCTCTGTCACAGGGCTATAATTTTGTAGTTGGCACAATGAAATTTCATAAAAGCAACATAATAAGATGATTAATGTGTATGCCCACTGCTGTAAGAATTTAAATATGTCACACATTTACAAAGTAAGTACGTCCCTGTATAGCAAACCGCAGTCTTGGTTTAATAAATTCCTTCCTCACTCATTTAAAGAAATCATCCATATTCTTTAGTACATTCCATGACCGTGGTTTAGTTCCGCATCTGAACCGCATTTTTTGCGGCTCGGGTGTGGACCCATTCACTTCAATGGGACCGCAAAAGATGCGGACAGCACTCCGCGTGCTGTACGCATCCGTTGCTCTGTTCCGTGTCCCCCCCGCAAAATTATAGATCATGTCCTATTCTTTGTCCATTTCTTGACACGAATAGGCATTTCTATAATGGGCCGTTTGTTCCATTCTGCAAATTGCAGAAGGCCCACGTGCAGCATCCATGTTTTGCGGATCCGCAATTTGTGGACCGCAAAAACACGGCACGGTCGTGTGAATGAGCCCTTATATTAGCGAAGTCAAGGATAGTGTCAACGTCTTTTGTAGTGTTTCCCCCTCATAAAATTAACCATTTGTACTTTTCCAATATAGTTAAAGATAGGTACAGATTGATTTCCAGTAAAATAAAATGTAAGATGGATGACAGGATTAATGATGTAAAATGACTGAATCAATATTTCTATCACCCAATTTCTCACTATTTTCCTAATTCCCTTAAAAGACTTCTGTCAGCAGATTTGTACCTATGATACTGGCTGACCTGTTCCATGTGCGCTTGGCAGCTGAAGGCATCTGTGTTGGTCCCATGTTCATATGTGTCTGCATAGCTGAAAAAAATAATGTGTTAATGTATGCAAATGAGCCTCTAGGAGCAATGGGCTCAGCTCTTACTGCAATGGCAACGCCCCCGTTGCTCCCAGATGCTCATTTGCATATATTAAAACATCATTTTTCTCAGCAATGCGGGCACATATGAACATGGGACCAACACAGATGCCTTCAACTGCCAAGTGCACATGGAACAGGTCAACCAGTTTCATAGGTACAAATCAACCGGCAGATGCCCTTTAAGCTCAAAAGCTTCTCTTAAAGGGAACGTGTCACAAAAATATATAGCGACAGATGGATCTGGATAGATTGGAGGCAAAGGCTATATGCACATGACAGTAAAAACAGACATGTGATAGACGTTTTTCTATGGAGTTATTCACAATGCAGTTTTTTTGATGGTCAGTGAAAAATAGACGTAAAAAAATAGAACATATTCTATCTTGTCCATTGTCCATCAACTGCCCCATACAATTGAATGGATCTATTTTTAACGTCCGTTTCTCATAAGGCATCAGTGAAAAAAAAGTTTATCAGTTTTTGGCCTCATGCACACGACCGTTGTTTGTCTCCACGTCTGTTCCGCCTATTTTGGGGGTTTCAGATGCAGACCCATTAATTTCTATGGAGCCGTTGAAAATGCGGATAGTGCACAGTTTGCCATCCGCGTCCGTGATTCGTGGTTCCAGTCCGTCCAAAAAATATAACCTGTCCTATTCTTGTCTGCGGAAAATGGTTCACGGACCCATTCAAGTCAATGGGACCGCTAAAAAACGCGGAGGCACACAAGATTGTCATCCGCGTCCGTTTTATTCCTATCATTTGCGAGGCAAACTTGTCTTAGACTTTTTTTTACCTTCCTTTATGTCTGGTGGTCCTCCAAAAATAAAGGAAGACACACAGAAAAAAAAAACGGAAACAGATCACGGAACATCGGAACCCCATTTTGCGGAACGGAACACAACAACGGTCGTGTGCATGAGGCCTTTAACTGACATTTTTTTCACTGTCATGTGCATGTAGCCTTAGGCCTCATGCACGCGACCGTTCCGTTTTTTTCGCGGTCCGCAATCCGCAGATCCGCAAAAAACGGAAGCTGCCCATGTTGCCTTCCGTAATTTGCTGAACGGAACAGGCGCCGGCAATATAAATGCCTATTCTTGTCCGCAAAGCGCGGACAAGAATAGGACATGTTATATTTTTTTAGCGGGGCCGTGGAACGGAGCCACAGATGCGGACAGCACACTGAGTGCTGTCCACATCTTTTGCGGCCCCAAAACGGCGGCTCGGATGCAGACCCAAACAACGGTCGTGTGCATGAAGCCTTAGGCAGAGATTTTGTAGATGAGGTTTAAGGCCTCATGCACACGAACGGATATACTTTCTGTATTGGTTCAGTTTTTTGGGGCGGACCATATACAGAACCATTTCTTACAATGGGTCCGCAAAAAAAACTTCTGCATTCTGTTTTTGTATGTCCGTATTTTCGTTCCGCAAAAAATAGAACATGTTCTGCTATTGTCCGCATTATGGACAAGGTAAGTACTGTTCTATTAGGGGCCAGCTGTTCCGTTCCGCAAAATACGTTATGCACATGGACGTCATCCGTATTTTTTGAGGATCCATTTTTTGCGGACCGCAAAATACATACTGCCGTGTGCATAAGGCCTAACATTGACAAATGTAAGGTTATGCACATGAGAAGGAATAATGCAAGTCACCTGTACATACTAAATGGTAAAACACTGGATAACACTGACATGGATAAAAGACTAAGGCCCCTTTCACACGGGCGAGTATTCCGCGCGGATGCGATGCGTGAGGTGAACGCATTGCACCCGCACTGAATACCGACCCATTCATTTCTATGGGGCTGTTCACATGAGCGGTGATTTTCACGCATCACTTATGCGTTGCGTGAAAATCGCAGCATGCTCCTCTTTGTGCGTTTTTCACGTAACGCAGGCCCCATAGAAATGAATGGGGTTGCGTGAAAATCGCAAGCATCCGCAAGCAAGTGCGGATGCGGTGCGATTTTCACGCACAGTTGCTAGGAGATGATGAAATAATAGCATTCTGAATACAGAATGCATAGTAAAACATCGCTGGAGGGGTTAAAAAAAATAATAATAATAATTTAACCCACCTTAGTCCACTTGATAGCGCAGCCGGCATCTCCTTCTGTATTCTTTCTTTAGGACCTGGGTAAAGGACCTTTGATGACGTCACTCCGGTCATCACATGGTACGTCACATGATCTTTTACCATGGTGATGGATCATGTGATGACCGGAATGACGTCACCAAAGGTCCTGTTGCTGCACAGAGATCAGATGAAGCCAGAAGGAGATGCCGGGTACGCGATCAAGTGGATTAAGGTGAGTTAAATTATTATTATTATTTTTTTAACCCCTCCAGCGCTGTTTTACTATGCATTCTGTATTCAGAATGCTGTTATTTTCCCTTATAACCATGTTATAAGGGAAAATAATACAATCTACAGAACACCGATCCCAAGCCCGAACTTCTGTGAAGAAGTTCGGGTTTGGGTACCAAACACGCGCGATTTTTCTCACGCGAGTGCAAAACGCATTACAATGTTTTGCACTCGTGCGGAAAAATCGCGGGGGTTCCTGTAACGCACCCGCACATTTTCCCGCAACGCCCGTGTGAAAGAGGCCTTAGGCCCCTTTCACACGAGCGTGACGGATTAGGTCCGGATGCGTTCAGGGTGCGTTCAGTGAAACTCGCACTATTTTGCAAGCAAGTTCAGTCAGTTTTGTCTGCGATTGCATTTACTTTTTTCCGCGCGGGTGCAATGCGTTTTGATGCGTTTTTCACCCGCATGATAAAAAACTGAAGGTTTACAAACAACATCTCTTAGCAAACATCAGTGAAAAACGCATCGCACCCGCACTTGCTTGCAGATGCAATGCGTTTTTCACCCAGCCCCATTCACTTCTATTGGGCCAGGGCTGCGTGAAAAACGCAGAATATAGAACATGCTGCGATTTTCACGCAACGCAGAACTGATGCGTGAAAAACAACGCTCATGTACACAGACCCATTGAAATTAATGGGTCAGGATTCTGTGCAGGTGCTATGCGTTCACGTCACGCATTGCACCCACGCGGAAAACTCGCTCGTGTGAAAGGGGCCTTAGGAATTTTTGTGGACAGTAAACTTAACTGTAGCAACCAATGTCAGGCAGCTGCTGCCAAGGCCAATAAGATAATGGGTTGCATCAAAAGGGGCATAGAGAACATAGTCCTGCCACTTTACAAATCACTAGTCAGACCACACATCGAGTACTGTGTACAGTTCTGGGCTCCTGTAAAAAAAAAAAGGCAGACATAGCAGTGCTGGAGAGGGTTCAGAGGAGGGCAACTAAAGTAATAACTGCAGTAGCGTCCTGGATGCCATGGTAACCGATCGGAGCACCAGCAATTAAACTGGGACTCCGATCGGAACTGCCGCTCCACTGCCACCAATGATGGGGGGGGGGGGGTTGTTAACCAATGATTTTAATTAGGGGGGAGAGGGGAGGCCGCACTGGACACCAATGATTTTAATAGGGGGTGTGGGGACCGCACTAGCCACCAATGATTTTAATACTGGGGAGGGAGGGAGGGGGGCCCTGGCCACCAATGATTTTAATACTAAGGAGGGAGGGGGTCTGGCCCCCTGCTGCCTGGCAGCACCTGATCTCTTACAGGGGGCTGTGATCCGCACAATTAACCCCTCAGGTGCGGCACCTGAGAGGTTAATTGTGCCGATCACAGCCCCCTGTAAGAGATCAGGTGCTGCCAGGCAGCAGGGGGCCGTTATGTCCACAGTTCTCAGTATATTCTAACTTGAAGCGTCCCCATTACTATGGGAACGTCTCTGTGTTAGATAATACTGTCGGATCTGAGTTTTCACGATCTAACTCAAATCTGATGGTATATTCTAACATAGAGGCGTTCCCATTGTGATGGGGACGCTTCAAGTTAAAATATACCATCGGATAGGAGAAAACTCCGATCCAATCGTATATAAATATTACCCGAACACCGAACCCGAACTTTTACTGAAATGTTTGTGTTCGGGTTCGGGTGCCGAACACCGTAAAGTTCGGTACGAACCCGAACTTTGCAGTTCGGGTTCGCTCAACCCTAGTCAACAGGATTGTAAATTGGTAAAACTTCAAGAATACAAATGACTAGTGTTGATAGAGCACCATAGTGCTCGGGTGCTCGCTCCTAACACATCGCGATATTCGGGTGCTCGACTGAGCACCCGAGTATAATGGAAGTCAATGGGAGAACCCGCGCATTAAACCAGGTACCCCCTGCTCTGAAGAGGTCAGGTTGCCTGGTTCATAAGAAAATGTCAGAAATTGTTGGTAACACCACCAAAATGGTTCTGTATTAGCATGGGGAGGATGTATGGATGCATTTTGGACTCGCTGTTTGCTGCTGGGAACTATGTTGTCCGAATAGTACGCCACTTTTACATAATGACAATAATACCCACAAAACCAAGGGGGAAAAAAGGATTTTAGAGGAAAAATTGATAGAAAACATTCTTTCCTGAATATTTACTTGTATATAAAGTGCAAGTTCTGCCAAATCCAACAGTAATTTTTTAGCGACCCCTTCCTTGTGGCTAGATGCCCCCATTCTTGTGGCTAGTAAAGGTTGCTCTCTCAGACCAGGGCCGGCAGCTGTTCCATCTGTTTTATACACTGTCTATACTGTCACTGTATATAATTTCATTATGTAATACTGTTGAGGGGGCCCTGACCAAATTCTTTAGTCCTCCTCCTCCTGGATGGGCCCCTTCTGGGTCAGGGCCCCAAATCTTCAGCTTCCCCTGCTTCCCCTATAGCTACGCCCCGGTCTGCATTAATCTGCAGGTGACCATCATACAGCTCCACAGATTGTTTCCACCTGCATCTTTCTAAACAATCTGTGGCCTTAGTCTTTTATCCAGACTCAGTCATTGTGCCACTATGTGGCCTGCTCATGCTGCCATCTCCACAGTATGTCACCCTGCTACTCATTTTTATAACCATGTTGCTGCTGATGCTTCTTAAAAGGCCTTAAACTTATCACCAGGCCCACAATCTAATTAAGGTTTTACGCACAAGACCAAAATAAAAAAATCGATTTTATAGGAAAAATTGATTGAAAACATTATTTCCTGTATATTTACTTGTATATAAAGTGCAAGTGCTGCCAAAAATTACAAGGAAGAGGCACTCCGATACAACCTGTATATCACATAAAGGAGGGTCTCATTCACATTGAGTTGCGGGCCTGCATGTGAGATGACCCTGTAAAAGATTTGAGTTGCAGCCCTGCAGGTGAGCTGACCCTGTAAAAGATTTTAGGTTTGGGCCTGCAGGTGAGCTGACCCTGTAAAAGATTTGAGTTGTGGGCCTGCAGGTGAGCTGACCCTGTAAAAGATTTGAGTTGCGGGCCTGCAGGTGAGCTGACCCTGTAAAAAATTATATGTGAGGGCCTGCTGGTGAGTGGACCCTGTAAAAAATTATATGTGAGGGCTTGCTGGTGAGCGGGCCCTCTAAAAAATCATATGTGAGGGCCTGCTGGTGAGCGGACCATGTAAAAAAAATTTGATGTGAGGACCTGCTGGTGAGCGGACCCTCTAAAAAATTATATGTGAGGGCCTGCTTGTAAGCGGACCCTCTAAAAAATTTGATGTGAGGGCCTGCTGGTGAGCGGACCCTCTAAAAAATTATATTCAAAAGCCATATATGTGAGGGCATTATATCTGATGAATAAGCAATGCATGTTGATATGACGGAAGAGGAGATGGAGGATGAGAAAAGGAAGATTCAACCATATACCCTTGTTTGTGGTGGAAGGGGTGCATGGGAATACAGTCTATTAACTACATTAAAAACAACACATGTGAGGGGGGCAGCGCTAGCGCCAGACTGAGATGGATGCTTAGTCTGCTGCTCTGCTAAGAAATTAGGTCACCTACGGTCTCTTGTGAAAGGGTACACTCCCACAGTATTAAAGATAACACAACCAAAAGGAGTGCAAAACACACCACTATAGAGTATTAAAAAAATCAAGTTTTATTAATGTATCAATGAAATATGGACATGATTAACAACATGTATCAAAATAAAAAAGCAGGGACTAAACACAGTCATACACCACCCTGCTATCAGCTCTATCCCAATGGAAATGATAAGTATATCCCTGATGATCAGTGCAAGATGGAATAAATATCCTATTGAAAGTGATTAATCAGAGCAGTATGAAATAAGTATGCAATATACAAATACAAGCGTGCCCCCTATGAATAACGGCAACACTACTGAGGCCCAAAACAGTTAAGTCTAACAACCTAGAGGTGCGCAAAATAGTGGGGCGACATACCAGTATTAGAAGGGGCTGATGCCAGGGCGGAGGTGCTCCTAGACGCGCGTTTCGCGTATAGTTCGCTTCCTCAGGATTGATACTGCTCTGATTGATCACTTTCAATAGTATATTTATTCCATCTTGCACTGATCATCAGGGATATACTTATCATTTCCATTGGGATAGAGCTGATAGCAGGGTGGTGTATGACTGTGTTTAGTCCCTGCTTTTTTATTTTGATACATGTTGTTAATCATGTCCATATTTTATTGATACATTAATAAAACTTGATTTTTTTACTACTCTATAGTGGTGTGTTTTGCACTCCTTTTGGTTGTGTTATCTGCTAAGAAGACCGTTCCTAACACCAGCTTTAACCAGCTTCTATAAGCGAGGATGGTGAAAATCGGGAACCCCAAGCTTGGAGAACACCCAACGAGTCTCAAAAGCCAGATTCTGAGCGGCGAAATTGAGAAATTACTTAAGAAAGCAGCCGCTACGGACGCGCCGCGAGAATCAAAGATGGCGCCGGCGCAACAGCCTAGGGCCCCGAAGTGCGTCCCTGCACAATCCGAGGGAGACAGTGATTCAGAGGAACGCCAACCAGGTGTGGACTTACCGCTCACCAGACAATACCTGGATCGAGCCCTCTGCAGAGTTATGTAGCCGGTTCTCTCCGAACTTACTGCCTTCCGACAGGAGGTGAGACAAATTGGGGAGCAGGTGGAAACCCTGGAAACTCACCAGGCCGCAACCCTGAACCACCAGTCAGCAGTGACGGTCTCCCTCCGTCGCTGCACAGCGCACCTCAATGAGCTACACAATGCCCTGGAAGACCAGGAAAACAGAGGACATCGCAACAACTTACGGTTCAGGGGGATCCCAGAAACGGTCCCGCCAGGAGAAATCACCTCAACTATCCTCACCATCTCAGTGACCACGTTGTCCACCACCTCCTCTTCCACTTCCACTTCCTCACTCTGATCATCCTCCTGATTTGTTGACTTAACCACAACCTCAGTGATTGACAACGGTGTGTCATCCTTTTCCTCAACCTCTTGAGACAGTAATTGCGGTTGAGTCATTGGCAACTGTGTCTCATTATTCACCTCATTAAACACTAATTGCCGTTCCCCAGCATCATATTCTTGTGACTCTGGATGCTAAAGAGGTTGGGAATCGGGGCACAAGATCTCAGATCCCTCTTCAAGCGTGCTCGGCAAGAGGGCCAAATCAATTAATGGCGATGCAAAGAGGTCCTCGGAATTTCCGAGTGTGAAATCACTTGATTGGCCAGATTGTAAATGGTGGGAGGAAGTAGGATCAGGGTGAGGATTGTGTGGACCAGACTCCTGGCTACTAAGACTGGACTTGGTGGAAGACAGGGTGGTGCTTAACCGACTGGAAGCACTATCTGCTGCAATCCAACCGACCACCTGCTTGCAATGGGCTGACTTCAAGAGTGGTCTCCTGCGCCGCCCTGCAAACTAGGACATAAAGCTAGGTATCTTGGATGATTGTTTTTCTTGTGCTTTGGCAGCAGGCACAGTTTCAACGCGCCCAGAGCCATGGCCTTTGCATACACCATCAGCATCACGGCCACTTCCCCTTCTCTTAATGCTCGCCTTCTTTATATTACATGTTATATGTTATAAGGGACCGTTTATAGGAAAATGTGGATAAATTATGGAAAAAATATAATTGTTTTTGCTAATATTTTTCACAATATCTGGGCCTGGCACATGATATTGAAGCATAGATGTGACAAT